>NC_140180.1:7915566-7919566 GCF_963971535.1 Notolepis coatsorum | reverse complement strand
CAGTACCTTGGTCAAGAGACCAACTCCAGTTGTAATGCCAGTACCTTGGTTAAGAGACCAACTCCAGTTGTAATGACCAGTACCTTGGTTAAGAGACCAACTCCAGTTGTAATGCCAGTACCTTGGTCAAGAGACCAACTCCAGTTGTAATGACCAGTACCTTGGTTAAGAGACCAACTCCAGTTGTAATGCCAGTACCTTGGTCAAGAGACCAACTCCAGTTGTAATGCCAGTACCTTGGTCAAGAGACCAACTCCAGTTGTAATGACCAGTACCTTGGTCAAGAGACCAACTCCAGTTGTAATGACCAGTACCTTGGTCAAGAGACCAACTCCAGTTGTAATGACCAGTACCTTGGTCAAGAGACTAACTCCAGTTGTAATGACCAGTACCTTGGTCAAGAGACCAACTCCAGTTGTAATGACCAGTACCTTGGTCAAGAGACTAACTCCAGTTGTAATGACCAGTACCTTGGTCAAGAGACCAACTCCAGTTGTAATGCCAGTACCTTGGTTAAGAGACCAACTCCAGTTGTAATGACCAGTACCTTGGTCAAGAGACCAACTCCAGTTGTAATGACCAGTACCTTGGTTAAGAGACCAACTCCAGTTGTAATGACCAGTACCTTGGTCAAGAGACCAACTCCAGTTGTAATGCCAGTACCTTGGTCAAGAGACCAACTCCAGTTGTAATGACCAGTACCTTGGTTAAGAGACCAACTCCAGTTGTAATGACCAGTACCTTGGTTAAGAGACCAACTCCAGTTGTAATGACCAGTACCTTGGTCAAGAGACCAACTCCAGTTGTAATGTCAGTACCTTGGTTAAGAGACCAACTCCAGTTGTAATGACCAGTACCTTGGTTAAGAGACCAACTCCAGTTGTAATGACCAGTACCTTGGTTAAGAGACCAACTCCAGTTGTAATGCCAGTACCTTAGTTAAGAGACCAACTCCAGTTGTAATGACCAGTACCTTGGTCAAGAGACCAACTCCAGTTGTAATGCCAGTACCTTGGTCAAGAGACCAACTCCAGTTGTAATGACCAGTACCTTGGTTAAGAGACCAACTCCAGTTGTAATGCCAGTACCTTGGTCAAGGGACCAACTCCAGTTGTAATGACCAGTACCTTGGTTAAGAGACCAACTCCAGTTGTAATGCCAGTACCTTGGTTAAGAGACCAACTCCAGTTGTAATGCCAGTACCTTGGTTAAGATACCAACTCCAGTTGTAATGACCAGTACCTTGGTTAAGAGACCAACTCCAGTTGTAATGCCAGTACCTTGGTTAGGAGACCAACTCCAGTTGTAATGCCAGTACCTTGGTTAAGAGACCAACTCCAGTTGTAATGCCAGTACCTTGGTTAAGATACCAACTCCAGTTGTAATGCCAGTACCTTGCAACTCCAGTTGTAATGACCAGTACCTTGGTCAAGAGACTAACTCCAGTTGTAATGACCAGTACCTTGGTTAAGAGACCAACTCCAGTTGTAATGCCAGTACCTTGGTTAAGAGACCAACTCCAGTTGTAATGCCAGTACCTTGGTCAAGAGACCAACTCCAGTTGTAATGCCAGTACCTTGGTTAAGAGACCAACTCCAGTTGTAATGCCAGTACCTTGGTTAAGAGACCAACTCCAGCTGTAATGCCAGTACCTTGGTTAAGAGACCAACTCCAGCTGTAATGCCAGTACCTTGGTCAAGAGACCAACTCCAGTTGTAATGCCAGTACCTTGGTTAAGAGACCAACTCCAGTTGTAATGCCAGTACCTTGGTTAAGAGACCAACTCCAGCTGTAATGCCAGTACCTTGGTCAAGAGACCAACTCCAGTTGTAATGCCAGTACCTTGGTTAAGAGACCAACTCCAGTTGTAATGCCAGTACCTTGGTTAAGATACCAACTCCAGTTGTAATGCCAGTACCTTGGTTAAGAGACCAACTCCAGTTGTAATGCCAGTACCTTGGTTAAGATACCAACTCCAGTTGTAATGCCAGTACCTTGCAACTCCAGTTGTAATGACCAGTACCTTGGTCAAGAGACTAACTCCAGTTGTAATGTCAGTACCTTGGTCAAGAGACCAACTCCAGTTGTAATGACCAGTACCTTGGTCAAGGGACCAACTCCAGTTGTAATGACAGTACCTTGGTCAAGTTACCAACTCCAGTTGTAATGCCAGTACCTTGGTAAGGAGACCAACTCCAGTTGTAATGCCAGTACCTTGGTCAAGAGACCAACTCCAGTTGTAATGCCAGTACCTTGGTCAAGAGACCAACTCCAGTTGTAATGACCAGTACCTTGGTCAAGAGACCAACTCCAGTTGTAATGCCAGTACCTTGGTCAAGAGACCAACTCCAGTTGTAATGCCAGTACATTGGTCAAGAGACGAACTCCAGTTGTAATGCCAGTACCTTGGTCAAGAGACCAACTCCAGTTGTAATGCCAGTACCTTGGTCAAGAGACCAACTCCAGTTGTAATGACCAGTACCTTGGTCAAGAGACCAACTCCAGTTGTAATGCCAGTACCTTGGTCAAGAGACCAACTCCAGTTGTAATGCCAGTACATTGGTCAAGAGACCAACTCCAGTTGTAATGCCAGTACCTTGGTCAAGAGACCAACTCCAGTTTTAATGACCAGTACCTTGGTCAAGAGACCAACTACAGTTGTAATGACCAGTACCTTGGTCAAGGGACCAACTCCAGTTGTAACGTCAGTACCTTGGTCAAGAGACCAACTCCAGTTGTAATGACCAGTACCTTGGTCAAGAGACCAACTCCAGTTGTAATGACCAGTACCTTGGTTAAGAGACCAACTCCAGTTGTAATGTCAGTACCTTGGTCAAGAGACCAACTCCAGTTGTAATGACCAGTACCTTGGTCAAGAGACCAACTCCAGTTGTAATGCCAGTACCTTGGTCAAGAGACCAACTCCAGTTGTAATGCCAGTACATTGGTCAAGAGACCAACTCCAGTTGTAATGCCAGTACCTTGGTCAAGAGACCAACTCCAGTTGTAATGCCAGTACATTGGTCAAGAGACCAACTCCAGTTGTAATGCCAGTACCTTGGTCAAGAGACCAACTCCAGTTGTAATGCCAGTACATTGGTCAAGAGACCAACTCCAGTTGTAATGCCAGTACCTTGGTCAAGAGACCAACTCCAGTTTTAATGACCAGTACCTTGGTCAAGAGACCAACTCCAGTTGTAATGACCAGTACCTTGGTCAATATACCAACTACAGTTGTAATGACCAGTACCTTGGTCAAGGGACCAACTCCAGTTGTAACGTCAGTACCTTGGTCAAGAGACCAACTCCAGTTGTAATGCCAGTACCTTGGTCAAGAGACCAACTCCAGTTTTAATGACCAGTACCTTGGTCAAGAGACCAACTACAGTTGTAATGACCAGTACCTTGGTCAAGGGACCAACTCCAGTTGTAACGTCAGTACCTTGGTCAAGAGACTAACTCCAGTTGTAATGACCAGTACCTTGGTCAAGAGACCAACTCCAGTTGTAATGACCAGTACCTTGGTTAAGAGACCAACTCCAGTTGTAACGTCAGTACCTTGGTCAAGAGACCAACTCCAGTTGTAATGACCAGTACCTTGGTCAAGAGACCAACTCCAGTTGTAATGCCAGTACATTGGTCAAGAGACCAACTCCAGTTGTAATGCCAGTACCTTGGTCAAGAGACCAACTCCAGTTGTAATGCCAGTACATTGGTTAAGAGACCAACTCCAGTTGTAATGCCAGTACCTTGGTCAAGAGACCAACTCCAGTTGTAATGCCAGTACATTGGTCAAGAGACCAACTCCAGTTGTAATGCCAGTACCTTGGTCAAGAGACCAACTCCAGTTTTAATGACCAGTACCTTGGTCAAGAGACCAACTACAGTTGTAATGACCAGTACCTTGGTCAAGAGACCAACTACAGTTGTAATGACCAGTACCTTGGTCAAGGGACCAACTCCAGTTGTAACGTCAGTACCTTCGTCAAGAGACCAACTC
>NC_140180.1:7890566-7910566 GCF_963971535.1 Notolepis coatsorum | reverse complement strand
ACAAGCTGACTCTAGAGCTATGTGGCAGGGGCTCAAAACGATGACAGACTACAAAGGCGCCCCCCTCAAACTGAACAGTGACATCTCCTTAGCAAATGACCTCAATACCTTCTATGCGAGGTTTGATGCTGGTAATAACAACACCAGCTCACAAGCCACGGCAATGGGGGGGGGGGGGGGGTCGGCTGCTGATGGAGGCGCAGTGTTCAGGGTAACAGAGCATGAGGTGAGGCGGACCTTTAAAAAAGTGAATATCAGGAAGGCAGCAGGTCCGGGCGGCATCCCCGGCCGCGTCCTAAAAGTCTGTGCCGACCAACTGGCCCCAGTATTCACTGACATATTTAACCTGTCCTTAGAACAGGCTGTCACCCCCACCTGCCTGTAGAAGTCCACTATCATCCCTGTACCCAAGAAAGCCAAGCCTGCTTGCCTCAACGACTACCGCCCTGTAGCTCTCACCTCCATAGCCATGAAGTGCTTTGAGAAGCTAGTAAAGGGCCACATCTGCTCCTCCCTCCCCATCAACATGGACCCCCTGCAATTTGCATACCGCCCCAACAGGTCCACGGAGGACGCCATAGCCCATGTGCTGCACACAGCAGCATCACACCTGGACAAGAGGCAGGGGAACTATGTGAGAATGCTATTCATCGACTACAGCTCAGCATTCAATACCATAGTCCCCTCCATACTCATAGCCAAGCTCAGGGACCTGGGCTTGAACTATGACCTCTGCCAGTGGGTCTTGGACTTCCTGACTGGCAGACCCCAGGTGGTGAGAGCAGGCAACTGCACCTCCTCATCCATCACCCTCAACATAGGGGCCCCCCAGGGCTGTGTTCTGAGTCCCCTCCTCTACTCCCTGTACACACACGACTGTGTGGCTCAGCGGAGTAGCAATACGATCATCAAATTTGCTGACGACACAGTGGTGGTGGGCCTGATCTCTGCCAACGACGAGAGGGCCTACCTGGAAGAGGTCAAGGTCCTGGCGGGATGGTGCCAGGAAAACAGCCTCTCCCTGAACGTCAGCAAAACAAAGGAGATGATTGTGGACTTCAGGAGGTCGGGGGTCAAGGACTACAGCCCCCTCAGCATCGACGGGGCACCGGTTGAGAGAGTCAACAGCTTTAAGTACCTCGGAGCCTACATATCCGAGGACTTGACATGGACCACACACATTGACAGTGTTGTGAAGAGGGCACGACAACGCCTCTACTTCCTCAGGCGCCTAAGGAAGTTCCAAGTCAGTCAGAAGATCCTTAAGAACTTCTACTCATGTACAATAGAGAGCATCTTGACCGGCAACATCACCTCCTGGTTTGGGAATAGCACTGCACAAGACCGAAGCAGACTACAAAGAGTGACACGTTCAGCCGAACGCACAATTGGAGGGGGGCTCCCCACCCTCCAGAACATTTACAACAAGCGTTGCAAGGGCAAGGCTAAGAGAATCATTAAAGACTCCAGTCACCCGAACAACTGCCTCTTTGAACTGCTGCGGTCAGGCAAGCGATACCGGAGTCTCAAGGCGAGCACAGAAAGACTCAGAAGAAGCTTCTATCCCCAGGCCATCAGGCTGCTAAACGAACAATGAATGAACACTACACAACAACAACCACCAAACGCACATAGCACACACATCCACACGCACACACTCACTTTAAACAAACACACTGTAGCACCCACTCCACTCACTTTATAGCACACACCCACTTTAAACAAACACACTGTAGCACCCACTCCCCACACTTTATATTTATTGATGAAGGATTGCACTACAACTCGTACACCTTACTGTAAATTGTACCTAAATTGTACCTCATCCCATTTCTGCTTTGCACTAGATAGTACTGTACATTAGTACACTGCATAGTATTGTATATTATATGGTAACTCAGAACATTGTACATATGTCTATACCGAACACTGTGACCTCATTTTCTTCTTCTAAATTACATGCTATACTATGTTATGTTATTTGATACTATCTTGTCTAGCACAGTCTCTGGAGCGTAACAGTAAGAAGCATGTTGTATGAAAGTATTCTGTACTTCTGTATGACAACTATTAAAGAAACTTGAAACATGTCTGTATCCACTGACCACCTCCATCACAGCTGTCCTCCATGTCTGTATCCACTGACCACCTCCATCACAGCTGTCCTCCATGTCTGTATCCACTGACCACCTCCATCACAGCTGTCTTCATGTCTGTATCCACTGACCACCTCCATCACAGCTGTCTTCATGTCTGTATCCACTGACCACCTCCATCACAGCTGTCCTCCATGTCTGTATCCACTGACCACCTCCATCACAGCTGTCCTCCATGTCTGTATCCACTGACCACCTCCATCACAGCTGTCTTCATGTCTGTATCCACTGACCACCTCCATCACAGCTGTCCTCCATGTCTGTATCCACTGACCACCTCCATCACAGCTGTCCTCCATGTCTGTATCCACTGACCACCTCCATCACAGCTGTCTTCATGTCTGTATCCACTGACCACCTCCATCACAGCTGTCCTCCATGTCTGTATCCACTGACCACCTCCATCACAGCTGTCTTCATGTCTGTATCCACTGACCACCTCCATCACAGCTGTCCTCCATGTCTGTATCCACTGACCACCTCCATCACAGCTGTCCTCCATGTCTGTATCCACTGACCACCTCCATCACAGCTGTCCTCCATGTCTGTATCCACTGACCACCTCCATCACAGCTGTCCTCCATGTCTGTATCCACTGACCACCTCCATCACAGCTGTCCTCCATGTCTGTATCCACTGACCACCTCCATCACAGCTGTCCTCCATGTCTGTATCCACTGACCACCTCCATCACAGCTGTCCTCCATGTCTGTATTCACAGAGTGACTCCCGCCAGTGCAGCGTTGTGATGAATGTCAATCTAGAGTGACGTAAAAGTTAATTCTGATATGACTGTTCAGACTGAGGTCGCATTGCAAAAAAATCAATAAAGGAATCTCTTATCTTATCTTACACAATGGCTGAACGGCTCAGGAGACAGGGATTGATTTCAGCCAATTAAGGGGACGGGATGATTAGGTGGCCTTGATGTCAGAGACCTGATTGGGAATTTGGCCAGGAACGTCGGGGAACCCCCTACTCTTTGCGATAAGCGCCCTGGGTCCTTTAACGACCGAGATTCAGTCAGGACCTCGGTTTAGCGTCTCCTCCGAAGGACGGCACTCACAGCTGTACGGTGTCCCTATCACCCGTAACAGGGGCACTAGTCCAGAGGACAGAGTGCCCCCTGCTGGACAACAACACCATTTTCCGACAACGGCCTTGACCGGGGCTCGAACCGGTGATCTTCCGATCATGAGTCCGGAGCTCTACTTAAAAAATAAAATAATCTTTTTATTATCAAAAATAGTCATTTATATTTCATACAGTTCAATATTTACACAAAAATCGTAACAATATTCGCATCTAATACAATCCTAACTATCCCTACCTATACCATACAACATAAATACTTACTTACATTCAAAACTATTTAAACTACCATTCCTACAATACATACACACACATTC
Organism: Notolepis coatsorum; assembly: GCF_963971535.1. Classification (NCBI taxonomy): domain Eukaryota; kingdom Metazoa; phylum Chordata; class Actinopteri; order Aulopiformes; family Paralepididae; genus Notolepis; species Notolepis coatsorum. The sequence goes on along the minus strand of NC_140180.1, from coordinate 7,907,001 downwards.
TTACTTTACCTATCCCTGCTAAATCTATACAATACTTTACCTTCTGAAATCAAAGCAATCATAAATACAATAAAACAAAACCAAATTTCACCCATGATTCCATTTCCCCAAAATCAACCAGCACATAAACATAATAAAACCAAATCCATATACTGTACCTATTTAATCCATCTCTCAAACAAATCAACATTAACCGAAGCCTCCCTTTATCCCACCCAAACAATAGCCCACTATCCAAAACCAAACACAGTTTTTCCTTTGTCCATTTTAATGCACTTTCCCCGCCTCCACAAACCACAGTCCGGAGCTCTACTCGTGGAGCCACGCTGCCGGACACACTTTTAGCCTCACTGTGAAGTTAGTCAGGGTTCTGACAGCTTGACATGGGGGACGTCTCCATTAGTCATGATGAACCAGTGTTTTGTCTCTTCTCTGATTAATGGGTTAGCGGCTCCTCTCCTGCTCCGGACTCCGGTCCACCTCGAGTTCAGCTCCATACATCTGCCGCCCACCATATAGCCTATAGTCTACTCTACTTCACCTGCACCTTGAGTGGGAGGCTGCACAATGTTTTATTATATCCGTTCCTCCCAGAGCGCTGTGTCTTTTCATGATCACAATGTTTTATTATATATCCGTTCCTCCCAGAGCGCTGTGTCTTTTCATGATCACAATGTTTTATTATATATCTTCCTCCCAGAGCGCTGTGTCTTTTCATGATCACAATGTTTTATTATATATCTTCCTCCCAGAGCGCTGTGTCTTTTCATGATCACAATGTTTTATTATATATCCGTTCCTCCCAGAGCGCTGTGTCTTTTCATGATCACAATGTTTTATTATATATCTTCCTCCCAGAGCGCTGTGTCTTTTCATGATCACAATGTTTTATTATATATCCGTTCCTCCCAGAGCGCTGTGTCTTTTCATGATCACAATGTTTTATTATATATCCGTTCCTCCCAGAGCGCTGTGTCTTTTCATGATCACAATGTTTTATTATATATCCGTTCCTCCCAGAGCCCTGTGTCTTTTCATGATCACAATGTTTTATTATATATCCGTTCCTCCCAGAGCCCTGTGTCGCTACAGATCTCTGACCACCAAAACATCCCGCTTTAAAAATAGTTTCTTCCCCACTGCCATACGGACACTGAACTATAACAACCCCCCTACCTCTGCTGCTATGGACGTAAATTGTGGTTTTTGTATTTATGTATCTATGTATTTGACTGCATGTAGTATGTATTGTAAGTGATGTTCTATGTTGGAACAATGTTATATGCACTGAAAACAAATTCCACCACCCTGGCTGTGTGGTCATTAAAGAATCTAATCTAATCTAATCTAATCTCTATCCACTTGGAGATCGACAAAATCAAACCATTTGAAATATCCAATCGGCTTCCCTGAAGAGATTGCAGAATGTACTCTGGTTACCCTGATTGGCCCATCAGTAGATCCCACTTGTTAGGGTGGCGTCAAACTTGAGCCCAAGAGCAGAACGCAGGAGGAGAGGAGAATGAGGCGGTTTAGGATGTTTAATTGTTAGGTACCAAGCAGACAGGGTTAAATGCAGGGGTGTAAAGTACTTGAGTAATTGTACTTCGTTACAATACTTAAGTACTGTTTTGGGGGATTTGTACTTTACTTGAGTATTATAGGTTTGTATACTTTGTACTTTTACTCCATTACATTTCAGAGAAAAAAAACATACTTTTTACTCCTTACATTTAAAATGCAGACCTACAAAGTACAAAGTACAAATCTCACAGGTCCAACTAGTTTAATTAGTATATTTGAATTGTTTATCTGGCCGAACTAACGTTAGCGTTATTAATCCTGCGACCGCAGGTAAACAGCCAATCAAATCCCCATCAATGGAAAATGAACCCGCCCATACCCATGCTGATTGGTCCTTGTGCAACACTAGAAATCAGGGATCTTTGATTAAACACCTGCTATCAGAAGAATAGACAGTCAGATCTGCATTATGTTGTGGTTAATATTGTGATATTATTCAGGGTATTCCAGTATTGTGTTTTTAATATTGTGATATTATTCAGGGTACTCCAGTATTCTGTGGTTAATATTGTGATATTATTCAGGATACTCCAGTATTCTGTCTTTAATATTGTGATATTATTCAGGGTACTCCAGTATTCTGTCTTTAATATTGTGATATTATTCAGAGTACTCCAGTATTCTAACTTTAATATTGTGATATTATTCAGGATAATCCAGTATGCTGTGGTTAATATTGTGATATTATTCAGGATACACCATTCTGTTTTTAATATTGTGATATTATTCATGCTGTGATGTGAATGCCGTCCATGTTAGTTTACCTTCAATGGAGAAGTGCATTAAATAATTTTAATGCAAAAAAGTGTCCTCTGTTCTTTCATTTCAGCATTGTCTATCGCAGAACACATTCCATTGTGGGCAGAGTGTATGCTTGGTTTCATTCCAGCCTTGCCTAAACACCAGCTGATGATTTCACTAATTGGCTCACCTCTTCAACTAACTCACCTGGTGCAATGTATAGTTAAAATTCAAACTTGGCCCACAATGGAATGAGTTTGAGACCCCTGGTCTATCCCTTTAAAAATAATTACTTTTACTTTTGAGTACTTAAGTACATTTAAAAGTAGGACTTTTTTACTTTTACTCAAGTGTGTTTTTAGCCAGATGCTTTGACTTTTACTTGAGTCAGATTTTGAGACAGTACCCATACTTTCACTTAAGTATAATTTCTGGGTACTTTTTACACCCCTGGAAATGGCGAGAATGTGCGACAGGGGCGAGCAGGGTCACTCCTTGTGATTCCCAGGAGACGTCCTGGCTGGTGATGTCTCGGGATACAGCGTAGACCGGGCGGTGTGTGATCCTGGGCACAGAGAAACAGGGATAGGACAAGGCAAGGATAAAGACTAGGGATGCTCGATATTGGCTTTTTTACCGATACCGATATACCGATATTGTCCAACTCTTAATTTCCGATACCGATATCAACCGATATCAACCGATACCGATATATGCAGGGTTTCCCCCCCCCCCAAAAACTGAATAATTTCAGGTAATTAACATTACATATCTCTTGTTGTGGAATTAGCACAACATTATGCATACTTTTGACAATAAATAAAATCAAAATTTGTTCTTACTTGCTTGCCTGGGTAAATAAATGTTATAGAAATGTTTTCTTTTGAAAACCGATACCGATATTTTCCGATATCACATTTTGATGCCGATATCGGCCGATAATATCGGTAGGCCGATAATATCGGACATCCCTAATAAAGACAGAGTAAGCACGTAGGTTTCGTCCTCGTACCAAGGTAGGTGTAGCAACACTCGGACGAGGAGTGGCAGGAAACACAGGAAGCTGCCCATATAAGGGGCCGTGGAAGCAGCAGGTGAGAGATAGGCCCTGGCTGTGATTGTAACACCACTACAGTATGACATGTTACATCTATGTGTCACACAATAGGGGTCTTGAACATGATCATCTGTTCAACTTGACATTAATATCTCTCTCTGAGACACACATACATGTAGACATTAATATCTCTCTCTGAGACACACATACATGTAGACATTAATATCTCTCTCTGAGACACACATACATGTAGACATTAATATCTCTCTCTGAGACACACATACATGTAGACATTACTATCTCTCTCTGAGACACACATACATGTAGACATTACTATCTCTCTCTGAGACACACATACATGTAGACATTAATATCTCTCTCTGAGACACACATACAGAGTGCAGGGTCACTGCCTTGCTCAAGAACACTTTGACACTTTCACATTGTCTGTAGCAGGGATCAAACCTGTGACCTTCTGACACCTCTCTCACGACCAGGACACCCTGCTAGACACTGGGATGATATTCTGGAGGCAGGTTCTCTGTGATTATCCCTTTAAAAGATGTCCTCCACTAAAGACACATGTTTTTTTATGGTCAACTCCTCTCTGAGGCATGACTTTGAAATTATCACCAGGGCGCCTTTTCTACATTCTTACCTGGGGGGAGGGAGAGCTTCTCTGTCCTTATCTGAAATCTGCTGTTTAATCATCTCTTTATGACATTATTGTGATCATACAGAGGGAAATGTGTTTTGTTTTAAAAGTGAAATGTGTTTCCTGTTCTGTCAAAGTCAGGCTTCACCAAGACAAGCTGAGCCACCATTCTGTACTGGATCATGTACTACTAAGAAACATATTCGGTGTTACATCATGTACTACTAAGAAACATATTCGGTGTTACATCATGTACTACTAAGAAACATATTCGGTGTTACATCATGTACTACTAAGAAACATATTCGGTGTTACATCATGTACTACTAAGAAACATATTCGGTGTTACATCATGTACTACTAAGAAACATATTCTGTGTTACATCATGTACTACTAAGAAACATATTCGGTGTTACATCATGTACTACTAAGAAACATATTCTGTGTTACATCATGTACTACTAAGAAACATATTCGGTGTTACATCATGTACTACTAAGAAACATATTCGGTGTTACATCATGTACTACTAAGAAACATATTCGGTGTTACATCATGTACTACTAAGAAACATATTCGGTGTTACATCATGTACTACTAAGAAACATATTCGGTGTTACATCATGTACTACTAAGAAACATATTCGGTGTTACATCATGTACTACTAAGAAACATATTCAGTGTTACATCATGTACTACTAAGAAACATATTCAGTGTTACATCATGTACTACTAAGAAACATATTCGGTGTTACATCATGTACTACTAAGAAACATATTCTGTGTTACATCATGTACTACTAAGAAACATATTCGGTGTTACATCATGTACTACTAAGAAACATATTCGGTGTTACATCATGTACTACTAAGAAACATATTCGGTGTTACATCATGTACTACTAAGAAACATATTCGGTGTTACATCATGTACTACTAAGAAACATATTCGGTGTTACATCATGTACTACTAAGAAACATATTCTGTGTTACATCATGTACTACTAAGAAACATATTCAGTGTTACATCATGTACTACTAAGAAACATATTCGGTGTTACATCATGTACTACTAAGAAACATTTTTTTTTTTTTTTATATTTTTTGTATTATTGCAAGACAAAAATTATTAAAAGTCAGTACTCAACACACAATGCATAATGAAACTTTCAGTAAAGGTGGTTAAAATATATGCAAGTACAGAAACAAGATAAAACAAAATTAGTCTATAATAACATTTTAACCGTATACAGTGTATATCCAGCGAAATTACAATTATATAAATGTTAGTATATAATATACCCCTAATACCTATTTTCTAAAACCCTACACACATATGCTCCAGCTCGAACCCCCCCCCTCCCGGACCCCCTCTTGGATAGTACCTCCATTGTCCCTCACTCCTAACCAGACACTACCATTATAAGCTAGCTTTTATTCTCTCCACCACTTCTAACCACATTGACATTTTGGATTCATTGAGACCCAGAATTCTTGCTGTAGATATTTCTTGATATATCACATCGAGATATGTAAGAAACCACACTTTTCGGCACATTTTTTCCGGTTGAAACCAACGTGATGCGATCAGTTTTTTAGCTACTGTGATACCCGATAAAACCAATCTCTTTAGTTGTGGATTCACTGCAAACTCAAAAACATCATTCAATAGTAATACAGAGGGGTGTACAGGTATATTCCAAGATACGAGTATTGATAATTGTTGGGACACATCTTTCCAGAATGCCTTAACTGGTGGGCAGTCCCAATACATGTGCATAAATGTTCCTTCGTCCCCATTTGTACATTGGGAGCATTTGGAGTCTTGTTTAAGCCCCATTTTGCACAGCCTTATAGGAGTCAAGTATGTCCTGTGAATATAGTTCAGATTGATTTGTTGATGATCCGGGTTCCTTGATGTAAGTCGGACATTTGCCCAGGCTCCTTGCCAATCAAAGTCATTTTCCAGGTCTGGTATATCCCTCCTCCAGACAGTGTCTAGTTGAAGGGTTTCATACGAGGACGTTAGTAATTGATAATAAAAACCTGATACAAAACCTCCCAATGTTTCTCTTTCATAGAAAAATTTGTGGTATCTGTGGTGTTCAATTGGTATGAGTAATGGAACACTGTGAGACCTCAGACAAAGTCGTAACTGTATGTAAAAAAGCCATGTGGACTCGGTGAGGTTAAACTTTGTGCATATTTCGACATAACTACAGAGGCCCTTGTTATTAAAAATATCCCCTAATGAGTGTATGCCTTGCTCTTCCCATATAGGGAATCTTATAGGGCGTTTTCGCATTAAGAGTGCATTGTTATTGAATATGGGAGTGTGATTATGCCATTCTTGAGGGTTAGGATATTTCTTTTGTGTTTCCCGCCATGTTCTGATTGCATGGGTAATTATTGGGCCAAATTCTCGCTCACAATGCTTGATTGAAAGTTTAGTGTGTGCTATGTCTTTTAGTCTCTGTGGGGCTACTATGTTTTCTTCTAAATCTCTCCAAGATACCAAAGCCTGGGGGTCAAACCATATCTTCAGTGGTCTTAATGTGAAGGCCTTAAAATATTTTATACAACGGCATGCAAATTTCTCGATTCTGATTGGCCATTTACACGTCTTTATTGGCAACAATCCACGGTCCTGGGCTCAGGACCCGCCCACAACCGAATCACATATCACTCCCCGGCTCACTCCGGGAGAAAACAAGATCGCGGACAACAAATGGTTATGTTGAAAGCACCATAACGACTAAATATGAAGCGATTCTGTCAAGGGGAATGTGTTAGTCCTTTAAACAATGTTGGATGATGTAATTGATGGGTCTTGAGTCAATCTAGAACAAAAGAAAAATCGCGGATTGATTGATTGATTAATTGATTGATTTAAATTTCTTCCTTCCTACTTTCTACTGACTGCAGCGTTCTCTCTCACACTGTCCGACGCTGGCGTACCCACAAACACACACACACACATACACACACACACACACACACACACACACACATACATACACACACGCACGCACACACACTGTGACACACACACACACACACACACACACACACTCCTGTCTGCAACAGCGGGGGAGTCAGACTGAGAGAGAAGCAGCGCTGTTTTAAGTGAGCATGGTCTATTGAATTGATTGATTGGTTGATTGCTAATTTTATTACTGTACCCCTGGTTTCCAACTGGTTAAGTTTAGGCTAAAAGAAATAAATAAAAAAATAGGGCGAAGAAAACGTTTTTTTCCTATAGGGCAAAGAAAACGTTTTAATTTGTTTTACCTACTTTATATAGAAGCATCTAAGAATGAAGTTCTATGGAAAGTAGGTCTGCATTCCCTTAACAATTGTGTGTATTGAGCCGTACTGTATTGTACCCATTCTGCATCTGGTAATAAAATTTTCAATCAATCATTCCAATAATACACAGTTGGATGTGTTAGTTGGTTGGATGCACTTCAAGCTGCTTCCACATGAGGCAACTTCTCTCAATCATTCCAATAATACACAGTTGGATGTGTTAGTTTGGTTGGATGCACTTCAAGCTGCTTCCACATGGAGGCAACTTGTCTTTTTTGTAGTTGTGGGAACTACTTTTTCTGGCGGATGGTTTTTTCAATAAATCTTCGATTAATGTGTGTTTATTGTATAGAAATAAGGTTGGATGAATCTGGCAGTTGTATAAAAGCTTTACACCACTTGTAGTCGTGATTTGTGACCAATAAACCATGCCTAGGGGGGTCTAACGACCACCCCTAGGCATGGTTTATTGGTCACAAACCACTCCTGCGCGTGATGTAATGCTTAAGTAAAACATCTGGAACTGCCATGCCACCGTCTGCTTTATTTCTCTGTGCGGTGGATCTTTTTATGCGAGGTGGTTTGTTATTCCAAATAAATTTGTATGTGGAGGTTTGTAATCTTTTCCAGTAGCCCTCTGGAGGAGGTAACGGAAGCATTGAGCTGAAGAAATTGATTCTTGGTAATACATCCATCTTAACTATTGATACCCTTGCCTGTACTGAGTTTTTAAGTTTTGCCCACCTGTCCAGGTCGTCTTTGATTTTGTTCTGTATTTTTGTGTAATTGTGCTTCACCGTTTGTCTTATGGTGGGAAATATTTCCACTCCCAAGCATCTAAAATGTTTGACCATGGGTATCGCACCTGGGAGGGTTGTGTCTTTTTTTGCACTGATGTTAAGAGGAAGAAAAGCTGACTTAGGCCAATTTATTTTAAATCCCGATAAATCACAATAAGAAACATATTCTGTGTTACATCATGTACTACTAAGAAACATATTCTGTACTACATCATGTACTACTAAGAAACATATTCTGTGTTACATCATGTACTACTAAGAAACATATTCTGTGTTACATCATGTACTACTAAGAAACATATTCGGTGTTACATCATGTACTACTAAGAAACATATTCGGTGTTACATCATGTACTACTAAGAAACATATTCTGTGTTACATCATGTACTACTAAGAAACATATTCTGTACTACAGCATGTAGTAGATATTTACTGCTAAGAAACATATTTAATACCACACCAAGTAGTACATCTGTATTAGTAAGAAACATATTCAATACCACACCAAGTAGTGCATCTGTATTAGTAAGAAACATATTCAATACCACACCAAGTAGTGCATCTGTATTAGTAAGAAACATATTCAATACCACACCAAGTAGTGCATCTGTATTAGTAAGAAACATATTCAATACCACACCAAGTAGTGCATCTGTATTAGTAAGAAACATATTCAATACCACACCAAGTAGTGCATCTGTATTAGTAAGAAACATATTCAATACCACACCAAGTAGTGCATCTGTATTAGTAAGAAACATATTCAATACCACACCAAGTAGTGCATCTGTATTAGTAAGAAACATATTCAATACCACACCAAGTAGTGCATCTGTATTAGTAAGAAACATATTCAATACCACACCAAAAGTCTGTAGTACATCTGTCTGGAGATTTGGATGGACCTGCATTTCATCAATCTAAATGACAATAAGACGGAGGTTATGTATACTGCAGTGGAGGCTGCTGACCAAATTTTTAGGTGAAGCACAAATTATTATATTATATATTAAATTATATTTTTTAAACATCCCCAACGCTGCAACACCCCCATTTCTCCCAGGTGTCAGGCTCCTCATTCGCTTCCATTCATTTTGGGGACCATGTTTAAATAGCATCCTTCTGAAGTATAAACAAACTATACTGCTGTGACGATTTCAATAAAACAGACCTTTCTGAGTCAATGGTATGCAGTGGCGTTGCGCAATATGTCGGGGCCCCCCCGCAGGGCAGACCACTCCCCTAAATCAAACCAAGCAGACCATGGCTCGGCGGCCCGATCAAACCAAGCAGACCATGGCTCGGCGGCCCGATCAAACCAAGCAGACCATGGCTCGGCGGCCCGATCAAACCAAGCAGACCATGGCTCGGCGGCCCGATCAAACCAAGCAGACCATGTACAGTATACAGTGGCTAATATACTATCAATACTATTATTGAATATACATACACTGTCTATTAATTTCATTTACACTATACATTTCATCAAACCAGCATGTCATGTCTCCTTTAACTGTGAGTGAAAAGAGGGAGAACTACATTGACCAGATTGCCTGGCAATGTTTACTTCCTCCTCCACAGAGGCACTAGATTTGATCAGCCGTGCATCGGCAACGTACGCTAGCCTAGCCACAAGCTAGCGGCAAACATTCATTCATTTAGGCAGCACCACTAACAGTGCACATACAAATATTATCTGCAGGCTGCATTAGCAGCCAGCAGCCAACGTGATACATTACATTGTGTTTATATGTGACATAGCCAAGTTAACAACGTTCCAATCCCTTAAGTCTCTAAACAATTCGGCTAGCTAACGTTAGCCATTAGCAAAGAACGCTAGCCTAGCCACAAGCTAGCGGCAACATTCATTCATTTACACTAACACAGTGCACATGCAAATATTATCTGCAGGCTGCATTAGCAGCCAGCAGCCAACGTGATACATTACATTGTGTTTATATGTGACATAGCCAAGTTAACAACGTTTCATTCAATCCCTTAATCAAGTCTAAACAATTCGGCTAGCTAACGTTAGCCATTAGCAAAGAACACTAGCCTAGCCACAAGCTAGCGGCAACATTCATTCATTTACACTAACACAGTGCACATGCAAATATTATCTGCAGGCTGCATTAGCAGCCAGCAGCCAACGTGATACATTACATTGTGTTTATGTGTGACAACATTGTTAACAAGTTAACAACATTGTTCTCTAAACAGTTAGTTAACGTTAGCATCCAGGCTAATCAGGCTTTTGTTTTACAAACACTACAACTTACTTTTTTCTGATCCAGGTGCATAAGTCCACTTCTTCATGTTGCTCAGTTGCTGGTTTATACTTCGGTCCTAATGTTGGCGCAAAGTTTAATTTAGCCTACTGTGTGTTGTTACAGCTGTACTGTAAACTACTAGCTACAAGTTAGCTTGCCTTCACTGTCCAAGATGGCACGTTCACGTCAACTACAACTACACTAGTCTTCAACTGGGATAAAAAAAAAAGATATATCATCCAGTGCACAACAATAAGTGAACAAGTGAATAAAGATCTTAAAATATGAATGATTATATTAGGCAAATTAATGTTCTTCTTCAGGCAAAATGCACACATGAGATGATGGAACACAACTTTGACTAGAACACTGACGCCAGTCCAGCTGCAGTTCTGCATGTATTTTACCAGGCAGACTCTGATTGGATTTCAAAGGCTGCCAATCATTCATCCTCCGTGTATTATTGGATTGTCAAGGCTGTCAATCATTCAATCCTCCATTCAATGGCAAGAGTTTAACTGCACTGTCCGTGCTTAGATGAAGTTAATAGCCTATTTTGATTGGCTATTATTTATTATTTATTTAAAATGGGTCAACCTGTGCAGATATTCTGCACGAATATTACTGCAGTAATTACTGCAGTGCAGGCCTGCTCAGAGCTGTCAATTGTGGCCATTTTTGAAGAAAAAGAAAATTCACTGGCATTTTTTTTACAGAGGAAAACTTTTCTATTTTTATTTTTTTATTTTAAGTTTAAAAAAATATATATATATATATGTAAATTAATAATAATTATGTTGTTGTCATAGAGAAACCTCCACTGTATACTGCGTCTGGAAGGTTTGAATGACTCCGTTTGTGCTCCGGGCCTCCTTGCTTCCAGAAAACATTAAAAACAGCCTCTGTGTCACTTTTGATAGTGGTTTTAAATGTGATCAAAGGGGCTTTCTTTCAGTTAAGGCTCCTTGCCTAAATAAAGCTATATCTCTCTCCAAAAGACATGGAGAGGGTTATGCACAGTGGTGGAAGAAGTACACAGTTGCTTTACTTAAGTACAAGTAAAAATACCCAGATAAATGAGTACTCTGGTAAACGTAAAAGTCCTCCATTCAAATTCTACCTAAGTATAGAGAAGTATTTTCTTTTTTTTAATCCGCCTGATTTTTCTGTGCTTTTCCTCCCATCCCAATTTAGTCGTTATGCCAATTCCCCCATCCCCTACCTGGTCGTTGTGCGCATGTACCCCCTACTGGTCGGTCTAGGGAGCCCTGAGGTTTACCACATCAGCGGTTCTCAACAGGGGTGCCGCAGAGAGCTGCCAGGGGTGCCTTGAGTTTTAAAAAATATATATTATTCTTTTTGGATTACAGAAAATTATCACTAAAGTGCTATCTGTTGCAGCTGCACTGTTTTCCATGAAAATGTAATTTTTTTAAATTATTTTTGGATTACAGAAAATTATCACTAAAGTGCTATCTGTTGCAGCTGCACTGTTTTCCATGAAAATACCATATTTGGATAAGTTTGACCATTTCTCAAAATCTGAAAATCATTATTTAATAAAACACAGAAAAGGATCACCAAGTTACTCTGGATAAAAAAAAACTTTACAGACAACATTGAGACAAAGCTTCCTGACACTTCTCCATCCAAACTCTTGGAAGAACTCATTGAAATCTCATCTGATACCACCTGGAGAGCTCGTTTCAGAGTGTGGTGCTGAGTACCAAGTATCTCATGATGCAGCAGTTAAGGTGTTGATACCATTCAGCACCACATATCTGTGTGAAGCTGGCTTTTCATCCATGACAGCTCTGAAAACAAAATGTAGGGCCAAGTTGAGCCTTGAGGATGACATGCGTGTGTTGCCTTGTCAAAGATCTCCCCACGTATTGACCGTATTATTAGCCAGCAGCAGCAGACCTCGCATTGAGCTAGAAATGTCCACTGAGTGAAGGAGTGCTTATTTTCTGTATTTATTTATATTTTTTGAGAAATGGTAACTTGGTGATCCTTTTCTGTATTTAAAAAAAAAACATGATTTTCAGTTTTTGAGAAATGGTCACACTTATCCAAATATGCTATTTTTATGGAAAAGTGTGCAGCTGCAACAGATAGCACTTTAATGATAATTTTCTGTAATTTTATTTAAAGAAATATGCTATTTGATTTACTACTACAAGCAGTGTAATGTCAACAGTACTAAGCCATTTAGACCTGAAATTAATAATGCATGAGACACCGGGTTCGAATCCGGCTGTCGGCTTTTGCCTCCGGCTTGGGCCGGCCGTCATACTAACTCAATTGGCAGAGTTAGCGGGTGGAAGTCGATGGGTGGTAATCTGGACGTTGTGGACAGCGACTCCTACAGGTCGGTTGGGGGACGCCTGCACAGCAGAGACAGGAAATGGCGGGGGGTAGTGTGAGCCTCCCACACGTTACACCTCGCCAATGAGAGTCCGCGCTGGCAGGTGAAAAGATGTGACAGGCTGCCTCCTCGTGTATCGGAGGGGACATGTGATGCAAGGCTTATATCCTCCCTACAACCGGCCAGTGGGGGGCATATGCGAGCAACGTTCAAGACAGGGGAGGGGAGAATTGGCACAGCGAAATTGGGATGGGAGAAAAAAGTGGATACAAAAAATATATATGGGGATGTCAGCCGGTAGTAGCAGCGCTTTGGCCGACTCATTAAGAGGTAAACAAGCTGATTTGGGCCAATTCATTTTGAAGCCTGATAGTTTACCGAATTCATCAATTATCCTAAGTAAATTTGTGGTTGATTGGGAGGGGTCTTTCATAAAAATGTGTAAGTCATCTGCATAAAGAGCAATTTTGTGTGGTGTATCATTGATTGTTATAGGGGCGATTTCTTCTGTTTTTCTTATAAATTGGGCTAATGGTTCAAGGGAAAGCGCGAATAGTCCGGGACTCAGAGGATAATCCTGTCTAGAAGACCTAGAGACCGGGAAGAGTGTGGAGCATATTTTGCCTGTCATCATCAGTGCTGACGGTAGCAGGGTGGATTATCCCTGCTTCGTGGGAACGGGTGTGCACAGTCACTGGGTAGCGAGACACAGTAGAGCTCCGTCTGACTGCACCCTCGTCTTTGGGCCTGGAGCGTCAAACTGGAGGCCGGCAGTGGGAGTGGATGGGGCCCGGGATTTACCAACCTGGTCTGGTACTCTGGTCTTCCTCGCCTTTCCGGGGCGGTCAGCAGTACTCCCCAACTCGCTCTCACTTCCCCCAATACCTCCGTTAACCCTCCCACACCTAGTGACTGAATTGTAAATAAGTAACTTAGTTCCTCCCGCAAGCAGTACCCTCCCTCGGTGACATTAGAGACCTTAATAGCTGAAAGGGGGAAGTGGGGTAGGAAGGGGTTAAGTGTGTTAACGTTACCCGCACCAAAAGGGTTAATATTAGGCTCAGCAATTGACATGCACACAAGACTCCCATCTACATTCTTTATCGTTATTGAAGCACTGTTCAGCTACAAATATTTAATAGCAATGGGTCAAATGGAAGGTAGTTCTATTATTACTTCAATTGTAATTCAATATCTTGCAGCCACTTATATCGTACACCCACACCGTATAGAACCAATATGTACACATTTCTTTCCAAGTCCCATAGCCTCCAGCACCGTCCAAAGATATGACCATTCTAGCCTATTGAAGGCTAAATCTTTTTCTTCAAAGCAACTGGTAACTGATGGGTTCAGATACATGTAGTGGAGCAAAAAGTACAATATTTCACTTGAAATGTAGTGGAGTAAAAGTATAAAGTTCCCTTAAAATGAAAATACTCACATAAAGTACAAGAAGCTCGAAATTGTACTTAAGTACAATACTTAGTTAGTTACGCTCGCAGCGGCACAAGAATGCGTGACCATGTCTCCCTGTCAGTTTCAGGATTTATTTTAAGATCCTGATGTTTGTATTTAAGATCCAGCACCGAGTTGAACTTGAACTTGAACATGAACTCCTCCATGTTCACACGCCAGCTAGAGCACTGAGGTCATCAAATCGGTTGCGTCTGGATGTTCCAAATGTATGAGGACAGAGGGAGAGGAGAGACTGACGTTTTAATAATTCATTACATTTTAATAGCGCTTTTCTCAGACTCAAAGCGCTTTACAACGTAGGGTTAGGGATATTGCCTCCTTCACCACCACTGGTAGCACCCAACTTTGGGCTACAGCAGGCTCAATGGCTGCCATACACACTGGCACCCGGCACACATCACACGACTACACAATGGCTCTGGAGACAGGGATTGATATCAGCCAATTAAGGGGAAATTATGATTAAGTGGCCTTGATGTCAGAGACTTGATTGGCCAGGAACGGCGGGGAACCCCCTACTCTTTACGATAGGCGTCCTGGGTTCTTAGCGTCTCATCCGAAGGACGGGAGTTTAATCATAAAATAGAAACAGCCTCAGGTGAAGTTCTTCTAAGGTCTCTCTCTCTCTCTCTCTCTCTCTCTCTCTCTCTCTCTCTCTCTCTCTCTCTCTCTCTCTCTCTCTCTCTCTCTCTCTGTCTCTCTGCCTCTCTCTCACAGACATTGGGTTAGGGTTAGGACAAGACTAGTGCAGGCTTGTAACATGTGTTTTAATTGAATGCATTTTACGTGGCAGTACTGTATGCAAATTGTATCTGTGTGCTTGGGATCTGAAAGCTTCTGAGAGAGAAATGTGTTTCCTGTTCTACCATGTTTCTCTACATTATGTACTGCTAAGCAACTGTATTCTGTACTACTACAACATATAGCAGATCTGTACTGCTAATAAACATATTATGTACTACTACTACTACAACATATGATTACACAATGACTTAATTGGAGCGAAATCAGGAGAAAACGTTGTCAGTCCTTTTGGAAGGCCTGTCCGTTAGTGGAGATGGAAGCAGAGCTGTGCTGAGGCCTGACCCGCCTTCATCCCTGTGGACCATAGAGGGACTGTTCTGAAGACATGTCCTGTCCTCCTCTCCACTCCAGAGGGACCGTTCTGAAGACATGTCCTCCTCCTCTCCACTCCAGAGGGACTGTTCTGAAGACATGTCCTGTCCTCCTCTCCACTCCAGAGGGACTGTTCTGAAGACATGTCCTCCTCTCCTCTCCACTCCAGAGGGATTGTTCTGAAGACATGTCCTCCTCCTCTCCACTCCAGAGGGACCGTTCTGAAGACATGTCCTGTCCTCCTCTCCACTCCAGAGGGACTGTTCTGAAGACATGTCCTCCTCTCCTCTCCACTCCAGAGGGATTGTTCTGAAGACATGTCCTCCTCTCCTCTCCACTCCAGAGGGACTGTTCTGAAGACATGTCCTCCTCCTCTCCACTCCAGAGGGACTGTTCTGAAGACATGTCCTCCTCTCAAGTCAAGTCAAGTCAAGAGTTTTATTTGTCACGGCATACAAGTATACAATGAAATGCGGGGGGTCTTGCCCGCAACGATGTGCATAATACAATAGTAATATATAATAAGAATTAGGGATGCTCGATATTGGCTTTTTTACCGATATCGATATTCCGATATTGTCCAACTCTTAATTTCCGATACCGATATCAACCGATATCAACCGATACCGATATATGCAGGGTTTCCCACCCCAAAAAACGGAATAATTTCAGGTAACTAATAATTTCACTGGATATATATATAACAAATATTGTTATTGTTTTTTTCTTTTTTTAAACCGATACCGATATTTTCCGATATCACATTTTACTGCCGATATCGGCCGATAATATCGGTCGGCCGATAATATCGGACATCCCTAATAAGAATCCAATAGAACGACATTGTGCAATAAAACAAGTAAACAGAGTAGGGCATATCGGTATCTGTACATGAGTTATTTACAGAGCATGGTAGGACATGCTAGGTCCTGAGGTAGTGCAATACACTGTTAGCTACGGATGAAGCACTGGGTCTTTATGTACACTGTTATACAATGCTATATTATACAATCTCAAGTTATACTATACTATTCTTAAAGTGACCTTTCCTTT
>NC_140180.1:7850442-7890366 GCF_963971535.1 Notolepis coatsorum | reverse complement strand
AAAATTCACTCTTGGGCCGCCCAAGCCGGCCCAAGAGGGACTGTTCTGAAGACATGTCCTCCTCTCAAGTCAAGTCAAGTCAAGAGTTTTATTTGTCACGGCATACAAGTATACAATGAAATGCGGGGGGTCTTGCCCGCAACGATGTGCATAATACAATAGTAATATATAATAAGAATCCAATAGAACGACATTGTGCAATAAAACAAGTAAACAGAGTAGGGCATATCGGTATCTGTACATGAGTTATTTACAGAGCATGGTAGGACATGCTAGGTCCTGAGGTAGTGCAATACACTGTTAGCTACGGATGAAGCACTGGGTCTTTATGTACACTGTTATACAATGCTATATTATACAATATCAAGTTATACTATACTATTCTTAAAGTGACCTTTCCTTTGTAAAGTGGCCATAAGTGTGAGCGTGTGCAGCATGAGTGTGTGTGTGTGCTCATGTTAAAGTGGCTGCTAGTGTGTGAGCGTATACAGTGTGTGTGTTGTGTGTGTGCTCATGTGTGCTTGTGTGTGGAGAGTTCAGTGTTCAAGGCTCTGGTGGCCTGGGGGAAGAAGCTGAGCCGAAGTCTCTCTGTCCTAGTTGCTGGTGTTCGCAGGCGCTTGCCTGACCGCAGCAGCATGAACAGGCTGTTGTTGGGGTGGTGAGGGTCTTTCATTATTCTGCAGGCTCTGGACTTGCACCTCTTGCTGTATAGGACCTGCAGGGGTGGTAGTGCAATACCCGTGGTACGCTCGGCTGAGCGCACCACTCTCTGTAGGGCCTTCTTGTCCTGCGGTGGTGGTCCAGTGGTGGATATTTGGCGGTTATATGGAGGCTATATGGAGGTTATATGGAGGTTATATGGAGGCTATATGGAGGCTATATGGAGGTTATATGGAGGCTATATGGAGGCTATATGGAGGTTATATGGAGGTTATATGGAGGCTATATGGAGGTTATATGGAGGTTATATGAAGGTTATATGGAGGTTATATGGAGGTTATATGGAGGTTATATGGAGGTTATATGGAGGTTATATGGAGGTTATATGGAGGCTATATGGAGGTTATATGGAGGTTATATGGAGGTTATATGGAGGTTATATGGAGGTTATATGAGGGCAGCGGGAGAGGAGAGACGTTTTGTGAGTTTAATCATAATAAAATAAAATCAGCCACACAAGAAGTTCTTCTGAGGTCATCAACTCTCCTCTCTCTCTCTCTCTCTCTCTCTCTCTCCCTTCTCTCCTCTCTCTCTCCCTCTCTATCCTCTCTCCTTCTCTCTCTCTCTCTCTCTATCTCTCTCTCTCTCTCTCTCCCCTTCTCTCTCTCTCTCTCTCTCTCTCTCTCCCCTTCTCTCTCTCTCTCTCTCTCTCCCTCTCTCTCTCTCTCTCTCTCTCTCTCTCTCTCTCTCTCTCTCTCTCTCTCTCTCTCTCTCTCTCTCCCCTCTCTATCTCTCTCTCTCTCTCTCTCTCTCTCTCTCTCTCTCTCTCTCTCTCTCTCTCTCCCTTCTCTCTCTCTCTCTTCTCTCTCTCTCTCTCTCTCTCTCTCTCTCTCTCTCTCTCTCTCTCTCTCTCTCTCTCTCTCTCTCTCTCTCTCTCTCTCTCTCTCTCTCTCTCTCTCTCTCTCTCTCTCTCTCTCTCTGTGTGTGTGTCTTGTTAATAACGGGGATCACCCAGAAGTCTCAGCTTTCAGCTTCTGTTGCTGCAACACGTAGCCGCGTCCAAAAAGCTGCGAGGCCCTGAACGGTGGAGTAGAAAACACTGTGATGCGCATCGTAAAAAAAAAATATTATTCAGTTCCACATCCAGAAGTTGCTCTTGCCAATTTATTCTAGCACTTCATGAACAACACGTAAATCATGAACTGGTTATAGATTGCGTGCTCAGCCTTGTTGCGGTGGAGGGAAAACATAGCGCCCCGGTGAACACGCCAGGGCCACCTCACGTGACCCACTCCTATTGAACACGCCACCACCTCACGTGACCCACTCCTATTGAACACGCCACCACCTCACGTGACCCACTCCTATCCGAGCTCCCGGAGGGTCATCAAAGAGAAGTCGCCTATTCTCAGTCCTTGCCCCACAATGGTGGAATGAACTGCCCACCCCAATTAGGACAGCAGCCGAAACCCGTCCAATCTTTCGCCGTCGACTAAAGACGCACTTCTTCAATCATTATCTGAAATGAAAAAAATGTAAAAATTAAAATCGAACCCTAAAATACTGTCATGCACTTGTCCTCATATACTAACCTACACTGTAGCACTCAACACTTTGATGAACATTGTTACTCAGCTGCTAGAGTTGTACCCTTCCTGCTGTCTTGTTGTACAAAACTTGTAAGTCGCTTTGGATAAAAGCGTCAGCTAAATGACTAAATGTAAATGTAAATGTAAACGTGACCATGGAGAATACTGAGACCCTTACCTAATGTGACCATTGTGGTGGAAAATAGCCGAAGCTAATAACAAGTTTCAAGTTTCAAGTTTCTTTAATAGTTGTCATACAGAAGTACAGAATACTTTTATACAAAATGCTTCTTTCTGTTACGCTCCAGAGACTGTGCTAGACAAAAGATAAGTATGAAATAAAATAGTATAGCATGTAAAAATAGAAGTAAAAAATAGAAGTCACGTACGTAGACACAGTGTGCAGTATACATGTACAATGTTCAATGCAGAATAGAAGTAACTGAGTTACCATACAATATACAATATACTATGCAATATACTAATATACAATATACTATATAGTGCAAAGCAGAAATGGGATGAGGTACAATTTAGGTACAATTTACAGTAAGGTGTACTGAGGTATGGGTTGTAGTGCAAATCCTTTAGCAATAAATATAAAGTGTGTTTAGGTGATCTAAAGTGTGGAGAGTGGGTGCTGCAGTGTGTTGTTTGTTTAAAGTGAGTGTGTGCGTGTGGATGTGTGTGTTGTGAGTGCATTTGATGGTTGTTGCATAGTGTTTATTGTTCGTTGAGCAGCCTGATGGCCTGGGGATAGAAGCTTCTTCTGAGCCTTTCTGTGCTTGCCATGAGACTCCGGTATCGCTTGCCTGACCGCAGCAGTTCAAAGAGGCAGTTGTTTGGGTGGCTGGAGTCCTTGCTAATTCTCTCAGCCTTACCCAGCCTTACTCAGTCCAAAGAGACCTGGTTAATACGATTGATTAACTCAATCAAAGTATCAATACAAAATAGTCAGAGTAAGGCTGGATGACTCTCAACGAGGTGTTTTAGCTTCAGGAGGACACCACAGGAAGAGAGACCCCCCTCACTGGATCTTGAACCATCTGTATACATACAAACTGGAAAGGGTGGGGGTCACAGGAATACACAAACATAGGGGTGTGACATATTTGGGGACATAATGGAAAGGTGGGGAAGGGGGGTGGAAGGAATGGGGGGAGGGATGGGGTAGGAAGGAAAGATGGGTAGAGGGAAATCATCAAAGTACAACAATACAGCACCATAGACCATGGAGAATACTGAGATACATACTGTATGGCTCCTACATAATCATAACGACCTACGTCATAATATAGTCTACCCATGTTACTCTGTATGATAGCATCTACAATAGTGCTGTATATACCATGTATATATGTTGGGTCACAGTGGCTTGGTAAGGTAGAGCAGTCGTCTGCTAATCCGGAGGTTCCCGGTCGATTCCCGCTCCTCCCGGGCAGCGTGTCGAAGTGTCCTTGAGCAAGACACTTAACCCCTAACTGCTCCAGATGAGCAGGTTAGCAACAAATAAAGCGCTTTGGACTATATAAATGCACCAATTCCCATTTATATATTTATATTTACAGCATATGTATATATATCCATATCTGTCTGATTATACCTGCATACAATCCTTCTATATACCTACGCAGGGGCGTAGCTGTAGATTCTGGGCCCCATGAAAGAATGTATTTGTAGGCCCCCAGTGAATGCGAGGAATTTTTTTTTTGCCATTTATTTATTGATAAAACGCATAATATGGTTTTTACCTATACATTCGGATCAGCAGTTCAGCACCTGCACTGTTGGTGGGTGAGCCTAGTAAAGGATGTCGCATTGCGTTCATCTTCAATGAATGGACCAATGCAATAGTCTACCAAAGCCCCCTCTCTCTCTATATATATCACACACACACACACACACACACACACGCACGCACGCACGCACGCACGCACGCACGCATGCACGCACGCACGCACGCACACACACACACACTTCAGAAACAAACATAGTATCAATGAGAGCATCAATAATACACCTGAGTGATGTCTAGTAAAAAATTTAAAAATAAAAGATTTGGGCCCCCCCCCCCCAGTGCTGGGCCCTTGGAATCATCCTAAACTCCCCCCCCCCCCCCCCCAGTTGTATGCCCAGTTTAATCACCTGTACATTGTATATTACTATTACTAACTTTACTGTTACATTTGCACTCTGGTTGGATGCCAAACTTCTTTTGGCTGTACTGTACTTGTGCTGTATAATGACAATACATTTTAATCTAATCTAATCTACAGCTTCTAATCTAATCCAAACACTAAACTTCTACCGCACGTGCTCGCAAATATAAGGTGTATAATATGCACGTAGAATGCATCTCATTAAAACACATGTTTTAACAAGCCTGCGCTAGCCCTGACTCTAACCCCGCCCCTCCCAGCTGGGCTGAAGGCTGTCAGTCAGCTAGACATTTAGCTCCCATTTGAACCAATGGGGATGAGCTGTAAATCTGAGGACAGTGACTGATTGGTTTGCAGACACTTAAGTCTACAACTCTCAAACGCTTGCTGAGGAGAGGGCGGGGCAACACATACTGATTGAAGCATGTGTGTGTGTGTGTGTGCGTGTGCGTGTGCGTGTGCGTGTGCGTGTGTGTGTGTGTGTGTGTGTGTGTGTGTGTGTGTAAGATAAGATAAGACATTCCTTTATTGATCCCCTTGGGGAAATTCACGCACTCGGGTGTGTATGTGTGTGTGTGTGTGTACGTGTGTGTATATGTGTGTGTGTGTAAGATAAGATAAGATAAGACATTCCTTTATTGATCCCCTTGGGGAAATTCACGCACTCGGGTGTGTATGTGTGTGTGCGTGTGTGTGCGCGCGCGCGCGTGTGTGTGTCTGTGTAAGGTAAGATAAGATAAGACAAGATATTCCTTTATTGATCCCCTTGGGTAAATTCAGACATTCAGGTGTGTGTATGTGTGTGTGTGCGTGTGAGTGCATGCATGCTAGTGCGTGTGTGTGTGTGAGTGAGTGAGTGAGTGAGTGAGTGAGTGAGTGTGTGAGTGAGTGAGTGAGTGAGTGAGTGAGTGACTGAGTGAGTGAGTGAGTGAGTGAGCGAGCGAGCGAGCGAGCGAGCGAGTGAGTGAGTGAGTGAGTGAGTGAGCGAGTGAGCGAGCGAGTGAGTGAGTGAGTGAGTGAGTGAGTGAGCGAGCAAGCGAGTGAGCGAGCAAGCGTGTGTGTGTTCATCTATGGCAGATTGTAAGTGTATTTGGATGTGTGCATGTTATAATAAACTGTAGACAACTACTCTGTCTTTATCAGAACCCCCCCCCCCCCTCTCTGTCTCTCTTTAGGTGGAGTGATGATGTGACCAAGCATGTGTCAGTGTTGCAGTACCATCTCCTGCAGGCTGGGGGCGCTGTGGCTCCTCCTACTGCTCTGTCCCATGGTACACACATACACACATAAACTCTATGTATATACACACGTACCTATACACACATACACACTATATACACGGGATGTTCGATATTGGCTTTTTTACCGATATCTGATATACCGATATTGTCCAACTCTGTTAAGCCTTAAGGTCCCCTGCTTTTCTTTATCATAAATCGATCAATAGAGACCGTATTATAATTGTTACAAAGGGTCAGATTAAACCGAATATATATATTTATTGCCTGAGATCCCATGTATAATATTTGTATATCGTTTGATATTCCCTGTGTATTCCTTGTACAATATGCACTGAATATCCCTTTAGTCTCCAGGACAGACCATAATATTCGTTCTCCTATTGGAAGCGATCCCCTAGGCGCCACAGCCTTACCCCCCTCGAGCTGACTTGAAAGCTACCGCCAGGACTTGCCCAAACATGCCCGCTTTCGCCCACGGCTACGAGACAGAGAGGCGACCGAAATACGAATGGTACTATTTGTTCACCGTGCACATAAATACGGCGCGGCAAACATAGAACCCCCCTTGCAGTTCCCTTTCAGTTCGCCTTCAGTTCAGTCTGGTGCAGTTACCAAGTAAAGCCTTACCCACTACGCAACGTGCGGTACAGCAGGGCTCGTATCGCCCCAAATAGAGTCGTGTTATCCTAATACCTTTGTTCAAGGTACCGCTCGCTATTTACTAGTAAAGCCTTCATTACGAGTCAAAGACCACGTGAAGTGAGTAAATTGTGCGTCTATACAGAGCACTTATAGCCGCGTGCAAATAGGAGAGACCAACGTCAAGTTCAACTCTGAACCACCGCGCACTACCGCGCACCACGGAGGATTTACACCCCGCCAGCAGTGCCACTTTCCGGCAAGGATTATTATTCTTCATTGCTTTGACCAAGCTGCTGGAACAGAGAACCGCCTACCCCACTGCTACTGTGGGATCTACACCTGCCCGTGAGACCATCACTCAAGCCTGTCTCTGTCGTAACAGAGGCTCGACGGCTCTCATCTGCGCGGAGCGCACCCTGGGATCACCACTGCTTTCCCCGCTGCTCCAGGGGTGAAATCGCCTCCTTGAACCCTGGACTTGCATAGAGCTTTGCCCCCCTCTGCTGGCTTACAACCGGTAGTACCCCCTTTCCCAGAGTACCATAGAGATCATCCTTAATATTCATTATTGATTTGCCTGCACATTCTTTGCCTTATAAGCGCAATCTAAGCAAAGTATATTATGTAATACTATTCCTTTATGTAATAAATATTGTAAACGAGTATCTTGTGTGGAAAACCGTGTTATTGTGGGAGTGTTCTAATCTAAAATACTTATGTACAGTATTGGCCAGGAGTACATAGACGGTAGTGATTTAATGATATCAATACTTGATTAATACAGTCAGGGAATTGTACCCCTCAGTTACAATAATAATACACATAATAAACACACATAATAAACCTCTCCATAAAACAGGGACACGTCCCCAAGGACTTCAAAATTGCGAGGGTGACCCCTCTGCACAAAAAGGGCAGCAAATTAGACCCAGGCAACTACCGCCCTGTTTCTATTCTCACCTCCATCTCGAAAGTCATGGAAAAAATAGTCTACGAACAGGTCGAAAAGTACCTAGCGGAAAAAAATCTAATCTACGAATTCCAATCTGGCTTCAGAACATCCCACTCCACTGACACATGCCTTCTCTATTTGAATGACCACATCAAACAAGAGGTGGACGCAGGCAAATACTGCGGCATGGTCATGCTGGACCTACAAAAGGCCTTTGACACGGTCAATCACTCCATTCTGATTGACAAGCTAAAAGCAATTGGTTTTGATAGTCTATCAGTGAGCTGGATGCAATCCTACCTTGAGGGGAGGGAACAGATGGTGGAGGTAAACGGTACCCTATCCCCCCCCCTCACAGTGAGCTGTGGTGTTCCACAAGGAAGCATACTAGGACCGCTACTGTTCCTAATTTATGCAAATGACATGTCGTCAGCTTGTGACTGCAACTTGTTCCTGTTTGCAGACGACTCAGCCCTGCTGGTCTCTGACAAGAACAAGTTACAGGTTGAAAAAACCCTCAGCTCGGAACTAGGCAGAATCTGCATATGGCTCGCTGATAACAAACTATTATTACACATGGGCAAAACAGAGTCCATTCTCTTCGGTTCAAATAACAAACTCAGCAAGACCGACGGCTTCTCAGTTACAGTGGGTGACAATATTGTCACAAGGAAATATGAAATTACCTACCTGGGTTCCATCCTAGAGGCTAATCTCTCCTGTGACAAAATGGCATCCAATGTAATAAAAAAAAGTCAACCAACGAACTCGATTCTTGTACCGGATCTCCTCTCTGGTAAACAAGAATACCCTGAAGACTCTGGCAGGAGCACTCATTCAGGGGTACTACGACTATGCTTGCACCTCATGGTACCAAAGCACCTCAAAGGCGCTAAAAACAAAATTACAAACATCTCAAAACAAACTGGTCAGACTACTGCTTGACCTTACTCCTAGAACCCACCTCACCCCTGCCCACTTTGACAACCTAGGATGGCTTAGAGTAGACGACAGAGTACAGCAACTTGCAATGGGCCTGGTCTACAAGATACACTACACGACCAAGGTACCCATGTACATGTCAAAATACTTCCCAAAGGTCAGTGAATACCACGATCACAACACCAGAGGGAGCTCCACAAATCATGTTAAACCCAGATTCGGCTCAAATAAGGGACTAAACACGTTTCGCAATTATGCCACATCAATGTGGAACGCCCTACCCAAAGCTGTAAAGGAATGTGGATCACTACCCACTTTCAAAACCTCTCAAGGGACACCTACGGGAGACTGCAATTCAACACTGGCCCCTGTAAATATCCTAACCCAACCCCCTCCAATGTACAGTCATTTACCTAGTATGGTTTTGTCAATAGTCCAATGTACAATTTTGTTTGTTTGTACAGTGTCTCCTCCCCCCCCCCCCCTCAATGTACAGTTTTACTTGTTTATACAGTGTGCCCCCCCCCCCCCCAACCACCTCCAATGTAAATTACCCAGTATGGTTGTCAATATCCCAATGTACCCAACCCCCCCCCACCCAACCTCCTCCAATGTACAGTTTCTACGTCAAATGTATATACTCCCTTTTCTTGACTCCTTCTGTATCACAAACAGTACTGTATTTGCAAATCTGGTATGTCATAAATGTATAGATGTAGCAGTACTGACTATCTGTATGTCATGTATGTCATATATGTCCTGATGAATTGAAAATGGGGGACCCTGATGTAAACAAGACGAAAGTCTTTCTCTGGTCTGCATCCCCTTAACAATTGTGTGTATTGAGCTGTACTGTATTGTACCCATTCTGCAATCTGTTAATAAAGTTTTCAATCAATCAATCAAATTAGATCCCCAATTATCATATCATGGGGTATCATTGGAAAGCGTACTTTGGGGCACGCCTCACATATCGGCATGTAACTCGAGAACTGCTGAACGGATTTTGTCACCTGAAAGGGCAATCGACAGGCAACAAATAGTGCTTTAATTCTATCTATATATTGTATTAAAAGAAATGCACACCCAAGCCACTAGAGGTCGGCAAAGAATCGTCCACATGTGGGCCCTTGGATGTTAAGAGGTCAATGTTTTTAAATAATCTTTTTTGTAGCCAAGAGTAAAGACCATAACCCTATCAAAAACAGTAGTCAAAGTGTATATTTTCATTTTTACCGATGTTTTATATGTTTTATCGGAAATACAAATTTATCGGAAAATGCTAATTATCATAAAAACCGCAAGAAATGACTAAATCCAGATTCAACCCTGACATTGGTAAGAGGAGCATTTTCCCTATCCATAGATGTATGATTTGGCCATAATAAGGTCAAGGACAAGTTCAGGGTCAAATATGAATTTATAATTAAAGTCGATTATCATTAATTACTGTATCTACAAATCCTTCTGTTTAATCATCTTCCCGCGGTTCATTTGCTTAGATTTTTTGTACACATGATCTCAATAAGGTGATGAATGAGCTCAGTGAGCATTTTCTCGTGCCCCGCATCAATTTCATCATCAAAATCATAAATCATAATTAATCATAATTAATTTATTCATTACAATTTACTCAGCCTAGTAACAGACACAATATTTCTGACACTGGAAATACATACCCCCAGGTCCCTAGATGTTCCTAGATACCAAGAACATGCAAATTGACCTTGCAGAAGTGGAGAAATCTTCCATTTACTTAGGCATGTACCTTTTAGGCGAAAACGGTCTACAGATTAACAGGTTAATTTCCGATACCGATATCAACCGATACCGATATATGTGGGGTTACATATATCTTGTCATGGAATTAACACAACATTATGCATACTTTTGACAATAAATAAAATAAGAATTTGTTCTTACTTGCTTGCCTGTGTAAATAAAGGTTAAATAAATGTAAAAAAACATTAAATATATATATATATATATATTTCTTTGAAAACCGATACCGATCATTTCCGATATTACATTTGAATGCCAATATCGGACATCCCTAACACAAATACATATATACACACACACATATACACTACACACACACACTATATACACACACACACACACACACACACACACACACACACACACACACACACACACACACACACACACACACACACACACACACACACATATATATATATACACACATACACTCCAAATACATGCATACCTAATATATACACACATACACACTATATACATACATACATGCACATATATACATATACACTATATACATACATATGTATACTCATATATGCACTATATACTGTGCACACATACATATACACATACATATACACACATATTAGTTTAGATTCGATTACACTTTATTATCATTATAGAGCACAAGTACAGTACAACGAAAACATATACACACATACATATACAAACATATACATATACACACATATACAATATATATATACACATACATACAGTATACACACATACAGTACATACATACATACATACATACATACATACATACATACATACATACATACATACATACATACATACATACATACATACATACATACATACATACATACATACATACATACATACATACATACATACATACATATACATACACACAATCACACATACATATATACACACACACACACACACATACACAGACATATACTTACTGTTATGTACTAGGAGCCTGATCACTCCTGTGTCACTGTGCGTGCAGGCGTGATCACTCCTGTGTCACGGGGCATGCAGGTGAGGGCTGCCAATTAGTTAATTAGTGCTGATTGGTTACCTGCTGGGAGCTTTAAAACCAGCCAGGGAAACACACATGCAGGGTCTGTGTTTAGAGGAGTGTTGGGTAACAGATAGCTTTGATAGAACAGAAGATCCTTGTACTTTAGTTTACACCATAATTCCTTATTAGAGTAGCATTTTGAGTTTGAGCACGGGGTTTTGGTGTTGGTTTGCACATAGGTTGCGGGCCTTTTGAGCCAGGGTCGTAACAGTTGGGCGCTCGTCCGGGATATTTTACCCCTAGAACTTTGTTTGGTGTTTTTTTTTTTGTGTTACACGGGGTGTCATGGTATTATGGTTTGGGTGGTGTTCGTTACATATGGTGTAACGTGGGGGCTTGAGCCATTTCATCAAACAGGTGAGTATGCCGTATTTGTTTGTAATTTGATGTGACTACGTATGCTGTTAAAATATATAGTTTAGTGGGCACGGCACCACATGTAGATACTGTAGGGACATTATTTTCTGGTTGTTGGTTAGCTTCCTGTGCACCACGTACTCCTGGGGCAGTCAGGGAAGGGATTAGCACCATCTGCTTGTCTGGTACCGTATCATGTACTGGACGGGTGGATGGTCAAGTATGATCTTTGACTGGTAGCAGGTGTGGTTGAAGATGGTTATGTCTACAGGGCATTAGTTTAAGGGTAGGTAGATTAGGGCGGCCAGAAAACACAGGTAGTGTGGTAGGGCTTGATTTAGTGTTTCTTAGGGTAGACATGTGGTGGGCCGGTTTTGACTGTAGTTTAGATGTAGAAGCATATGTAGTCATATCAGGTTAGAAGGCGCACCTGTTTGGATTTGTTTGTTGGATTTATTTTGTTTGTTTGAGTGTTTGGTGAGCATACCTGGTAGCACCTAACACCCTGCGTGTATGACACGTCTATTTAGGGTGGGTGTGTTTTATTTTTATTTTAAATTTTTTTGCGACCTAGAAAGGTGCGCTCCGTAGAGCTCACATTTCCACCGCGTTCCCTTCTGGTTGTTATTATTGGCATTTAGCATTCTTCAGTGGTTCTTCAGTGGTTCTTCATGGTTCTTCAGTGGTTTTTCGTGGTTCTTCAGTGGTTCGTTAGTGGTTCTTCGTGACTGTGAGGTAAAGTGTGTAGCTTGTGGTGGCTGGTACAGTGACGATGGCTTCCATCAGGGACTTTGTTGATCGCCCGTCTCATGACATGTTGGAGAAGTTTTCCAAAGAACAACTTTTAGAACTTGCTGTACACTACGGGGTAGAGCTTGCTGCAAGTGAGAAACGTTTGAAGCCAACTGCCTTGAGTGCTTTAAGGGTGTTACTCATTAGAGAGCAGGTGCTTGTGGCGAGGGTGGAGGAGCCTCCTTTGTCTGACGTGTCTCCGCTATTATCTGGTGCAGAGGGTGAGTGGAGGATTAGGGAGTTGGAGTTTAAGGAAAGGCAGCTAGAGCGGGAGCGTGAGGAGAGGAGAGAGGAGCGTGAGCTTAAGGAGAGAGAGAGGAGGGAGGAGCGTGAGCTTGAGCGTGAGCGTGAGCTTAAGGAGAGGCAGCTACAACAAGAGCGTTACTTGAAGGACTTAGAGCACGAGCGTGCGCAAAAGGAGCTTGATTATAAGCACGCTGTCTTGCAGGCGGGTGCTCTGCATCCAGAGTCACGTTCCGGTTTTGATGTAGGCAGGAATATTAGGATGGTACCTCCATTTTTTCAGAAAGACGTGGAAAGATATTTTCCCCTTTTTGAACGGGTGGCAACCACATTGAAGTGGCCTGATACCGCCTGGACACTGCTGCTGCAATGTGTTTTAGTTGGTAGGGCACAGGAAGCCTATACTGCTCTGTCCCTTGAACAAAGCGCTGATTATGAGCTTGTTAAAGCTTCCATATTGAGGGCTTATGAGTTGGTCCCCGAGGCCTATCGTCAGCGTTTTAGAGGCTATCGCAGGTCGGAGGGACAGTCGTATGTTGAGTTCGGAAAAGAGAAGGAGAACCTGTTTGACCGGTGGTGCACCTCGCAAAAAGCAGAGTCAAGGGAGCAGCTTAGACAGTTGGTTCTCCTAGAAGAATTTAAAAGATGTGTTCATGATAACGTTTCCACACATCTAAATGAGCATAAGGTATCGAAGATAGGCGACGCTGCTGTCTTGGCTGATGAGTTTGTGTTAACACACAAATCTGTCTTTGTGGAGGAGGGCCGTGTGGAGTCCAGGAGCAGTAGGCGTCCTTTTCAGGGGAGCCGGTTCCCGGCACCCGTGTCTGCTGGTCGGTTTACTTCGACTCCTAGGCAAGGTGGCTCTGCTAGTGCATTCCCAGAGGGGGTTATCTGTTTTTACTGTAAGGAGCCTGGTCATATCGTTGCTGGGTGCCCTGTGCTTAAGCAGAAAAATGTAAAAACGGTGGCTCTGGTAGAAATCATGGACAGGACACCTATGCCGACATTAGAGGGTGGGGTGCGAAGTATCAAAGGTGCAGACAGGGAGCTAGAGGGCTCCTCAACGTTTGTGATGGATGGATTTGTTTCACTGGTTGGTGCATTAGGATCAAAGCAGGCTATTACAATATGGAGAGATACAGGAGCTTTCCAGTCTCTCATTCTGGATGGGATTTTGCCATTTTCGGAAGATTCTTCATTGCATTCCGGTGCCATTGTTCAGGGCTTTGGAGGAGGCTTTGTGAATACTCCTTTGCATGAGGTCTCGCTAAACTCTCCCTTAGTATCAGGCAATGTTGTTGTAGGAGTGTGTTCTCACATTCCGATAAAGGGGGTGTCCTTCATTCTAGGGAACGATTTGGCCGGTGGCAAAGTGCTGGCTACTCCAGTTGTAATTCCCGTCCCTGTAGTTTCTGAGGTTCCTGATGAGCTCGCACAGAAGCATCCAGGAGTGTTTCCTGTGTGTGCGGTAACACGCGCAATGTCAAAGGTCAAATGTGACACCCATGATGTTGTTAACTCAGATTGTGATATGACACTTAGTGACACGTTCTTTGTTGAGTTGAAAAGTGGCCCTGATGAGGGTTTTGGTAAGGTGATACCGTCTCATGAGCAGTTGGTACTAGAGCAAAACAAGGATGTCTCCTTGTCGTCCCTCTTTGAAGAGGCGGTTTTAGAGGATGCAATGATAGATACGTCTCAAGGATACTTTGTTAGCAATGACGTGCGCATGAGAAAGTGGACACCACCTAACCTGTCCAGTCTGGATGACTGGGGCAGTGTGTTTCAGATTGTTGTTCCAGCCGTGTATCGTCCTGATATACTGCATCTAGCACATGATCATGATCTTGCTGGTCACATGGGAGTCAGGAAGACTTATGACCGTGTGCTGAGACATTTTTGTTGGCCTGGTTTGAAGTCAGATGTGGCACAATATTGCCGCTCGTGCCATGTGTGTCAGGTGGTTGGTAAACCAAACCAGAAGATCCCTCAGGCTCCTCTGCAGCCTATTCCTGCCGTTGGGGAACCTTTTGAGCGGATCCTCATTGACTGTGTTGGTCCCCTCCCTCGAACTAAGACAGGGAACCAGTACCTTTTGACTATTATGTGTGCAGCGACCCATTTCCCTGAAGCCATTGCTTTACGCAAGATCACAGCCCCAGCTATATCCAAAGCTCTGGTTAGGTTTTTTTCGACGTTTGGTTTACCAATGGTTATTCAATCAGATCAAGGGTCTAACTTCATGTCCCATCTCTTTGCTCAGGTCCTCCAGCAGTTGTCTATCCAGCATTGCCCTTCCTCTGCCTATCATCCAGAGTCCCAGGGGGCGCTGGAGAGATTTCACCAGACTATCAAAACAATGCTGCGGGCATATTGTACGGAGTTCGAAAAAGACTGGGATGATGGAATCCCTTTGCTTCTGTTTGCTGCTAGGGAGGTAACCCAGGAGTCTCTTGGATTCAGCCCGGCTGAGCTGGTGTTCGGCCACACAGTGAGGGGTCCTTTGAAACTGCTGAAGGAAAAGTGGTTGGCTGACCAGACTCCTTCTCTACTAATTTGTTGGACTATGTGTGTGACTTCAGGCTTAAGCTTAGTAGAGCATGTGAACTAGTGAAAGAGAACCTAAAGGTAGCCCAAGGAAAAATGAAGGTGTGGTATGATAGGCGGGCCCGACATAGGGTGTTCTCACCGGGAGACAAGGTGTTGGTTCTCTCGTCTATTTTTGGGTCTGCATTACAGGCTAAATACAGTGGGCCATACTCCGTTGAGCGCAAAGTTGGTGAGGTCGACTACTTGATTAAAACTCCCGACCGCAGGCGCAAGAGTAGATTATGTCACGTCAATATGTTGAAGGCATACAGATACAGGCTCAGATTGACCAGTCAGGGGTCAAGCCTGTGGCTGTTCTAACAGTTTCTGCATCTCCTATTGTAGCCGACTGTTCTGTGTCGAAGGAGATTTCTCAGGGCAGGTTGCCAAACACCCAGATACTAGGTGACTTAGACTCACACCTGTCGTACTTGCCACTTCCTGAGCGTACGGATGTGGTGCGCCTACTTAGACAGCATATACGTTTGTTTTCTGATGTCCCTAGTCGTACTAATGTACTCGAGCATGACATTGATGTTGGTAGTGCAGGGCCAATTAAGCAACATGCCTACAGGGTGAATCCGGAAAAAACGACGGATCTTGAGTAAGGAAGTAGACTATATGGTGAGACATGGCATTGCGGAGCCCAGTTCTAGTGCGTGGAGCTCCCCCTGCCTGCTTGTTGATAAGCCAGACTGCACTCATCGGTTCTGTACTGACTTCCGTAAAGTTAATGCAGTAACCAAGCCGGACTCGTACCCTCTTCCTCGGATGGATGACTGTATCGATCGGGTGGGTTCAGCAGCCTTTGTAAGTAAATTGGATTTGCTAAAGGGATACTGGCAGGTTCCGCTTACTCCGCGAGCACGTGAGATATCCGCTTTTGTCACACCAGAGAGTTTCTGCCAGTATACAGTGATGGCCTTTGGCATGCGAAATGCCCCAGCGACATTTCAGCGGCTAGTGAACAAGGTCCTGGCCGGGGTAGCATTCTGTGAGGCATATCTGGATGACCTGGTTATCCACAGTTCCTCTTGGTCACAACATGTGGAGCATCTGGCGGAAGTGTTCAAGCGGTTGGGTGATGCTAACTTGACAGTTAACCTTGCAAAATGTGAATTTGGACAGGCCACGGTTACCTACCTGGGTAAGGTGGTTGGACGTGGGCATGTGTGCCCCATTGCAGCTAAGGTGGAGGCTATAGTGGGCTTCCCTGCTCCCATCACCAGGCGGGAGTTAAAGCGCTTCCTGGGTATGGCAGGGTACTATAGGAGTTTCTGTAGGAACTTTGCTTCTGTTGTTGCCCCTTTGACCAATCTGCTCAGTCCTAAGGTACCTTTCGTGTGGACTGAGACTTGTCAACAGTCTTTTGAGAGCATTAAGGGTATTCTGAATAGCGCTCCCGTTCTGTCAGCTCCCGATTTTCAACAGCCATTCAAGTTGGCAGTGGATGCTAGTGACCTCGGTGCTGGAGCCGTCCTCCTGCAAGAGGATGCATTAGAGGTGGAGCACCCAGTGTGCTACTTTTCTAAAAAGTTTGACAGGCATCAGCTGCACTACTCTACTATAGAGAAGGAGGCGCTCGCTTTGGTTCTTGCCTTGAACCATTTTGATGTTTACGTTGGATCCTCCAGTTTACCCCTTGTTGTGTATACAGACCATAACCCTTTGGTTTTTCTTCGCAGCATGGTGAACTCGAACCATCGTTTGATGCGATGGAGTTTGTTCCTCCAGGCGTATAACTTGGATATTCGCCACATTCGTGGGAGGGACAACGTGCTAGCAGACGCCCTCTCACGGTCATAGTACCGGTGTTTGTGGTACCCATTATCGCTGTTGTGGTAGTGGCCCTGACAACTAAGGGGTCACAGTTGTTTTTTTGTTTTGTTTATGGGTTGTTGTGTAGTGGTTGCCTCTTGGGCAACCAGTTTGGTGGGGAGGTGTTATGTACTAGGAGCCTGATCACTCCTGTGTCACTGTGCGTGCAGGCCTGATCACTCCTGTGTCACGGGGCATGCAGGTGAGGGCTGCCAATTAGTTAATTAGTGCTGATTGGTTACCTGCTGGGAGCTTTAAAACCAGCCAGGGAAACACACATGCAGGGTCTGTGTTTAGAGGAGTGTTGGGTAACAGATAGCTTTGATAGAACAGAAGATCCTTGTACTTTAGTTTACACCATAATTCCTTATTAGAGTAGCATTTTGAGTTTGAGCACGGGGTTTTGGTGTTGGTTTGCACATAGGTTGCGGGCCTTTTGAGCCAGGGTCGTAACACTTACATACATACATAATACTGTCGAGATAAGGTCGAGACCCGCTATGGATTATAATAAAATATATAAACTAGCAGCTTACACAACACAATATTACATATTGATATTGAAAGTATATTTGATAATACTATACTATACACTATGATCACGTTTAATGAGCCTTGGTCTAACTGCTCTACCTTCTAAAGGACCTTAACTGTCTTGTTTACCACACAGTATAGCAGCATAATATATATATATATATATATTATAGAGGCCCTGTTGACCACAGCTGGCTCTGCTCACCGGCAGGAGAATTAACCCCCTAATGGGACCCTGCAGCTTTAGTCCCTCTTACTAGTTTGTCTTGAATAAAAGTTAACAGTAGGTCGTTTTGATAATATTACAGTTGGCAAGAGATAACTGATTGTAAAACCCTTTAGTAGAGGAGGTTCCCTGAGATAATAAAATAATACTTTAGCAGCAGTCAGAGAGTTTGTGGACCAAAGGAGAGAGAAGGTTAGATGTTGAAGTGACTTTATTTTTAACCAAGAGAGTGATACAATTTAAATGGCGTCTGAAAAAAGGGTATTGACAATACACGCACACACACGCACACGCGCACACACACACACACACACACACACACACACGCACGCACGCACGCACGCACGCACACACACGTACGCACACACGTACGCACACACACACACACACACACACACACACACACACACACACACACACACACACACACACACACACACACACACACACACACACACACACACCACATTACCAGTGATTGTGTCCTTGATCCTGCACGTGGGGTTAATGAGGGGACTGCGTTTCACCAGAGGATTTTATGTTTTGTTAACGTTCCAACGTTTAAAAGCCAAATTGCTAAACACTAAATGACCAGATGTTGCCAGGTGACCTGATCTGTGACGCTCAGCTAGTGTTGTTACTGCTGCTGTGAAATTCAAACTCGCCTGCCTTACCAGAGAGACAGAAATGCATATTAGATCAATTTTCTTATTACTTATCCCCATTACGCCGGCTGGCGCATAGGGCAGCAACAACGTTTCTCCACTCCAATTTTCTTATACTGTAGCTATTCTAGAGAGACAGGAGCAGCTGGAGATTCATGGAGAAATGTACAGTATGGAGGTTTATGGAGAAATGTATGGAGGTTTATGGAGAAGTCTGACAACAAAAAGTCACAGAAATGTCTATCTGTAGTTTCACGTATTTATTATAGTATTTACTTTAGTGTTTATATTTATTATAGTATTTAGGATGGTAATATATAGAAACGTATGTACTTAGAAAGATAATAGAAAGTATTTTCAGGTTTGTGTGTCAGACTTTATGAATCATTCTCTTCTCACCTCTCTCATCCCCTCCTCTCCTCTCCTATCCTCCTCCCATCCTCTCCTCTTCTTCACTCCTCTCTCATCACCTCCTCTCTTCTCCTATCCTCCCATCCTCTTCTCTTCTCTTCTCTCCTCTCCTCCACTTCTCTTCTCTTCTCTTCTCTTCTCTTCTCTTCTCTTCTCTTCTCTTCTCTTCTCTTCTCTTCTCTTCTCTTCTCTTCTCTTCTCTTCTCTTCTCTTCTCTTCTCTTCTCTTCTCTCCTGCCCTGTCCTCTCATCCTCTCCGGTTCTCCCCTCCTCTCCTCTCCTCTCCTCTCCTCTCCTCTCCTCTCCT
Source organism: Notolepis coatsorum (assembly GCF_963971535.1). Classification (NCBI taxonomy): domain Eukaryota; kingdom Metazoa; phylum Chordata; class Actinopteri; order Aulopiformes; family Paralepididae; genus Notolepis; species Notolepis coatsorum. The sequence goes on along the minus strand of NC_140180.1, from coordinate 7,871,395 downwards.
CTCCTCTCCTCTCCTCTCCTCTCCTCTCCTCTCCTCTCCTCTCCTCTCCTCTCCTCTCCTCTCCTCTCCTCTCCTCTCCCCTCCTCTCCTCTCCTCTCCTCCTATAGCTCTCTCCAGTGTCTCTCCTAGCACAGTCTGTGTCCTCCTCCTCCTGTCCGAGAAGTTGCAGTTGTCCTGGAGGGAAGGAGGTCCACTGCACCTTCAGACACCTGCGTGCCATCCCCAGCAAACTGCCCAGAGACACGGAGAGAGTCAACCTGGGGTGAGAGACCTCTTAACTCTGTGTATCTACTGAGTCAACCTGGGGTGAGAGACCTCGTAACTCTGTGTATCTACTGAGTCAACCTGGGGTGAGAGACCTCTTAACTCTGTGTATCTACTGAGTCAACCTGGGGTGAGAGACCTCGTAACTCTGTGTATCTACTGAGTCAACCTGGGGTGAGAGACCTCTTAACTCTGTGTATCTACTGAGTCAACCTGGGGTGAGAGACCTCGTAACTCTGTGTATCTACTGAGTCAACCTGGGGTGAGAGACCTCGTAACTCTGTGTATCTACTGAGTCAACCTGGGGTGAGAGACCTCGTAACTCTGTGTATCTACTGAGTCAACCTGGGGTGAGAGACCTCTTAACTCTGTGTATCTACTGAGTCAACCTGGGGTGAGAGACCTCGTAACTCTGTGTATCTACTGAGTCAACCTGGGGTGAGAGACCTCTTAACTCTGTGTATCTACTGAGTCAACCTGGGGTGAGAGACCCCTTAACTCTGTGTATCTACTGAGTCAACCTGGGGTGAGAGACCTCTTAACTCTGTGTATCTACTACTACTACTACTACTACTACTACTACTACTACTACTACTACTACTACTACTACTACTACTACTACTACTACTACTACTACTACTACTACTACTACTACTACTACTACTACTACTTTACTTTACTTTACTTTACTTTACTTTACTTTACTTTACTTTACTTTACTATTATTACTATTACTACTACGATACAGGCGGCACGGTGGTGTAGTGGTTAACACTGTCGCCTCACAGCAAGAATGTCCAGGGTTTGGTTCCCGCTTGGGGACCAGGTTTCCATGATGCCAGGTACCCAGGTGGGGTATCTCCCAGGCCTTTCTGTGTGGAGTTTGCATGTTCTCCTCCTCTGTGCTCGCAAGGGTTTCCCCCCGATAAGATAAACCCAATGGAAAAACATGCACAACAACAGATCGCTAACGCTGTGCCGTCCTTGACGAAGACGGACAGGAGCACTTGGATTGGTTCCCTGGCGCGGCTCACGTTGACGCCTGTCTGCTCCCGGCTGCCCTTGGGGGGGAAGGACGACGGGATGGGTTAATCGCAGAGACGAATCGCATCGGCGATCCTACAGAGACAATGCATGCGTGTGTGTTCCTGTGTGTGTGTGTGTGTTGAGGATAATTGCATGCCAATTAAAGACCTCTGAGCAGGTCCTGCATTATTATACTACTACTACTACTACTACTACTACTACTACTACTACTACTACTACTACTACTACTACTACTACTACTACTACTACTACTACTACTACTACTACTACTACTACTACTACTACTAGTTCTACAGTGGCCAACAGTGTCAAACTGGTTGTACTGGGGAGCACCCAGGCGTGAACGTATGCAACGGTGTGAGTGTGAAGCAGAGCGTTTCTTGAAGACCCTCATGTGTTCTCAGTGAACCAGCCCTGGGGGTAAATGAAGGTAAAAAGTAATAAAGTTGAGTGAAGAAAGAGACCCTTTATTTTTTGTAAATAACTGATTGCAAACATACCTTCCCGGGTCAGAGCCGGATCAGAGCCGGGTCTGCCGAGCTGGGGTCGTTACAGGAACGGACTGATGGCTTCCAGATGGAGCTCAGACTTGCTGCTCTAGTGTGGGAACAACAAGAAGCACAGCACGTCCCCCGTGCATTACTGCCCTTTCTATGCTATTGTTTAATTACTCTACATAATGTAGTGGCCTTTCTATTAGGGATGTTCGATATTGACTCTTTTACCGGTATCCGATATACCGATATTGTCCAACGCTTAATTTCCGATACAGATATCAACCGATACTGATATATGCGGGGTCCCCCCCCCCCCCCCAAAAACGGAATGATTTCAGGTAATTAACATTACATATCTCTTGTTGTGGAATTAACACAACATTATGCATACTTTTGACAATAAATTAAATACGCATTTGTTCTTACTTGCTTGCCTGGTTAAATAAAGGTTAAATAAATGTAAACAAATAAAATTATAATATTTTCTTTTTTTTCTTTTTTGAAAACCGATACCGACAATTTCCGATATTACATTTGAATGCCAATATCGGCCGATAATACCGGTAGGCCGATAATATCGGACATCCCTACTTTCTATAAATAACTTGCTGAACAATGCCCCTCAAGCCTTATTCAGACTGGACTAGTATTACCCAGGGGGACCTCTAATCGTTTTATAATAATTGCGAAGGTCCGTGACATTTACGCTGACATTTAATCCTGTGTGAAACTGCCATGTCCGTGACTTGTAAAGTAAAAATCCCAGCTCTAATTACCGACTGTAATCCAGCAAACAGGGTTGGGCTGATAATACTAGCCCCATGTGAATCATCATCTCAGTAATTTGTGGTTGTAATTATATTCCATTACATTTAAATGACAGTGTCAGGGATGTTATGGGTTCACTCTGACACCGTTTCTGTTCCTTCCTGTGAATGAAGGATAACTCAATAACTCAATAACTCAATAACTCAAATACTTTTCATCAGAATTTGGACTCATTTTGTTGTGGTCCACCCCTGACTGAACAATTCTGAACATTACCCTCTGGCACCTTCCGGTGGCCTTTGGCGGTACTACTCCTGGCAGAGACTATTCCGTTATTCTATCATTTTGTATTTGTCATGTCTGATCTCTGCCTTATTACTGCCTATGATTTTTGTGTCTGTAAACATTCTGCCAGTTTGGTCTAAGTGTCCTTGTCTGGTTGCATACTCATTCTGTCTTGTAGTAGTGTCTAGTCTAGTTCCCTGTTATCATTTGTGTCAGTATTCTGTACCCTAGTCTCCCAGCTGTTTCCATTTTGGTAATCATGTGTTTAGTATTTAGGATCTCGCCCCGCCGGAGCTCGTTCATAGTTTCCTGTTACGGTTTCGTCTTTTATTTTTGTATTCGCATATCAGCTCGTGGAGCAGTCTCATAGTGCTCCGGCACCTCTCAGCTAGTGAGCAACTCTCGTCTCGGTACCTCGCCAACGCAACCTTGTCTTAGCCTCTGTTTAGTTACCCAGTCCTGTTTCGCCTCAGTCTTAGTGTTTGTTCCTGTGAGCCTACGCTCTGCCTTCGTCTTCGGACCTGTTCACGTATTTTCGTTATCAGTAAGTGTATGTTAGTGTCTCACGTTTTGGATGCTCTTTGTTTTCTCGTGTTCCCAAGTTCGTTTCTGGTTAGTCTAGTAGTTAGCATTTTGTTTTGTTCCTTGTCCTGTTATGTACCATGGGCTTGATTACTCCTGTGTCACTGTGCAGGCAGGTGAGGGCTGCTAATTAGCTGATTGCTGCTGATTGGATACCTGCCTGGCAGGTTAAAGCCACTTCCTCAATGCACACATGCAGCCTGACGGTTGCTAGAAGAGATTGTGGAAACAGAGTCTTTTCACGTTCCACCATTCTTTGATCGTTAGTTTGTGCTATTATTCATAGTTAGAGTATTCTTTTGGTTTAAACACAGGCATTGGTGTCTGTTTGCACTTATGTTGCGTCCCTTTTTTTTTTAGGGTAGACATGTGGTGGGCCGTTTGACTGCAGTTTAGATGTAGAAGCTGTAAGTAGTCATGTCAGGGTATAAAATGGGGCACCTGTTTGAATTTGTTTGTGGTATTTAATTTTTTGTTTTGAGTGTAACTCAGTGTTTGGATAGCCTACCTATTAGCACATGACCTCCTGCGCGTACTACACATCTACTTATTTCAGGGTGGTTGTTTTTTTATTTAATTTTTTTGCAAATTAGAAAGGTGCGCTCAGTAGACCACACATCTCCACCACGTCGCACGCCGATCACACAGGCGGACAGGCACAAAGGCTGACTGCTCTCCTTATAGTTAGTAGTATTAGCAGTAGCGTGTTGACACTAACAACGGGTGCTTCAGTGGTTTTTTAGTAGCTCTTTAGTGGTTCTTTAGTGTTTCTTCAGTGGTTCTTTATGGTTCTTCAGTGGTTCTTCAGTGGTTCTTTAGTGGTTCTTCAGTGGTTCTTCAGTGGTTCTTTAGTGGTTCTTCAGTGGTTCTTCAGTGGTTCTTTAGTGGTTCTTCAGGTAAATTGTGTGTATGCTAGCGTGCTTGTGGCAGTTTTTGGTAATTCTAAAACTCTAAAGTTAGCAGTTTGTGTGAGCAGTTTGTGGCGCTGGTGCAGTAAGGATGGCTTCCATTAAGGATTTTGTTGATCACCCTTCACATGAGATGTTGGATAGGTTTTCCAAAGAACAGCTTCTGGAGCTTGCTGTGCACTACAAGGTAGAGCTTACTGCCAGTGAGAAGCGTTTGAAACCAACTGCCTTGAGTGCTTTGAGGGTTTTACTCATTAGGGAGCAGGTGCTTGTGGCAAGGGTGGAGGAGCCTCTTGTTTCTGACGTGTCTCCGCTACTATCTGGGGTGGCGGAGGGTGAGTGGAGGCTTAGAGAGTTAGAGTTTAAGGAAAAACAGCTACAGGAGAGGAGAGAGGAGAGACAGCAAGAGGAGAGGAGAATGTTGCTGGAGCACGAGCATGCACAGAAGGAGAGGGAGCTTAAGGAGAGACAAATGTTGCTGGAGCACGAGCGTGCGCAGAAGGAGAGTGAGCTTAAGGAGAGAGGAGCGTGAGCATGAGCGCGAGCATGCGCAGAAGGAGCTTGAGTATAAGCATGCTGTCTTGCAGGCGGGTGCTCTGCCTTCAGAGTCGCGTTTCGGTTTTGATGTAGGCAAAAATATTAGGATGGTGCCTCCTTTTTTGGAGAAGGATGTGGATAAGTATTTTCCCCTTTTTGAACGGGTGGCAACCACGTTGAAGTGGCCTGATACGGCCTGGACACTGCTGCTGTAGTGTGTTCTTGTTTGTAAGGCACAAGAAGCGTATACTGCTCTGTCCCTTGACCAAAGTGCTGACTATGAGCTTGTTAAGGCTTCCATATTGAGGGCTTATGAGTTGGTCCCCGAGGCCTATCGTCAGCGTTTTAGAGGCTATCGCAGGTCGGAGGGACAGTCGTATGTTGAATTTGGAAAAGAGAAGGAGAACCTGTTTGACAGGTGGTGCACCTCTCAGAAAGCAGAGTCAAGAGAGCAGCTTAGACAGTTGATTCTCCTAGAGGAATTTAAAAGATGTGTTCCTGATACTGTTTCCACTAATCTAAACGAGCGTAGGGTATTGAAGATAGGCGACGCCGCTGTCTTCGCTGATGAGTTTGTGTTGACACACAAGTCCGTCTTCGTGGAGGAATACCGTGTTGAGTCCAGGGGTAGGCGTCCTTTTCAGGGGGGCCGTTTCCCAAAACCTGTGTCTGCTGGTCAGTTTACTTCACCTCCTAGGCGGGGTGGTTCTGCTAGTGCATTCCCAGAGGGGATTATATGTTTCTACTGTAAAGAGCCTGGTCATATCGTTGCTGGGTGCCCGGTGCTTGAACAGAAAAATTTCAAAACTGTGGCTCTGGTAGAAACCGTATGCAGAACACCTATGCCAACGTTAGAGGGTGATGGGGAAAGTATCAAACGTGTGGACAAAGAGTTTGAGGGTTCCTCAAGATTTATGATGGATGGATTTGTTTCCCTGACTGATGCACTAGAGTCCAAGCAGGCTATAACAATTTGGAGAGATACCGGAGCTTTTCAGTCCCTCATTCTGGAGGAGATTTTGCCGTTTTCAGAAAAGTCTTCTTTGCATTCCTGTGTCGTTGTTCGTAACTTTGGAGGTGGATTTGTGGATGCACCTTTGCATGAGGTCACACTCAATTCTCCCTTAGTATCAGGCAATGTTGTTGTGGGGGTATGTTCTCACATTCCCATAAGAGGGGTGTCCTTCATTCTAGGGAATGATTTGGCTGGTGACAAAGTGCTGGCTACTCCAGTTGTAACTCCCATTCCTGTGGTTTCTGAGGTTCCTGATGAGCTGACACAGAAACATCCAGGAGTGTTCCATGTGTGTGCTGTGATACGGGCAATATCAAAGGACAAAAGTGATGTTGTTGATACTTCAACTTGTGACATTACACTTAGTGACACATTCTTTGTTGAATTGAAAAGTGAACCTGTTGAGAATTTTGGAAAGCACACTGTGGATGTACCTCTGCATAATGATTTTTTTTTTATTATTGCAAAACAGAAACTATTAAAAGTCAGTACTCAACACATAATGAAAATTACATGCAAGTACAGAAACAAGACAAAAAAAAAAGTCTATAATAATATTTTAACCGTATACAGTGTATATCCAGCGAAATTAACAATTATACAAATGCTTATATAGGACATACCCCTAATACCTATTTTCTAAAACCCTACACACATATGCTCCAGCTCGAACCCCCCCCTCCCGGACCCCTCCTTGGATAGTACCTCCATTATCCCTCACTCCTAACCAGACACTACCATTATAAGCTAGCTTTTATTCTCTCCACCACTTCTACCCACATTGACATTTTGGATTCGTTGAGACCCAGAATTCTTGCTGTAGATATTTCTTGATATATCACATCGAGATATGTAAGAGACCAAACTTTCCGGCACATTTTTTCCGGTTGAAACCAGCGTGATGCGATCAGTTTTTTAGCTACTGTGATACCCGATAAGACCAATCTCTTTAGCTGTGGATTTACTGCAAACTCAAAAACATCATTCAAAAGCAATACAGAGGGGTGTACTGGTATATTCCAAGATACGAGTTTTGATAATTAATGGGTCACATCTTTCCAGAATGCCTTAACTGGTGGGCAGTCCCAATACATGTGCATAAATGTCCCTTCGTCTCCATTTGTACATTGGGAGCATTTTGAGTCCTGTTTCAGGCCCATTCTGTTCAGTCTTATAGGAGTCAAGTATGTCCTGTGAATATAGTTAAGATTGATTTGTTGATGGTCCGGGTTCCTTGATGTAAGACGGACATTTGAAAAGCACACTGTGGATGTACCTCTGCATAATGATTTTCTTGATTGTGCCTTTGTGTCAGGCCCGGTGGTGGAACCAAAGGTGACATGCGTGCCGGATATGCATGTGGCAGGAGATGATCTGGCAGCGCAGTGTCTCAAGGTCTTCCCAGCCTGTACGGTGGCTGAGGCCACGAACGAATTGGAGGATGAGTGTGGGAAGGATGCTATGAGAGATGCTGTTGATTCATGTGACACCGTTCTAGTTGAAGAGGCTACAAGGCCTGGCTTAGGCTGCCAGCCTTCCCACAGTAACTCTATTGTTCATGATGTTTCACTTGTGGGCAGGGATGGTCCCAGTATGTCAGTTGATGATTCTGACATTGATTCACGTGTCCACACTGACTCTCTGCCACGCACTAGGTGTGCTAGTCAACCTAGTTACCTGTGTCCTGTACAGCAGGAGCCGCCTTCACGACCTGGTCTGATGAGTGGCAACCATTTTGATCAGGACAATGTTATTTTGTGTGACGCCATTTTGGATGGTATTCCAGACCCTTTTGTGACTGATGTATTGCCATGTTCCAGGGACGGTGGGGCTGTACCTGAGGCGGTGCATCTTACTCTGGATGTTCACGGTTTGCAGTATCCTGAACTGCCAGTGCCAGGTGGGATGGATATGGGCGCTGTGGTGGTATCAGAGATCTATGGTTTTTGTTTTTCTGTGTTCTGTCCTGTTGAGCGCAGTGAGCTTAGCTCTCATAGTGATTTTGGTTTACAGTCTCTTTTTGACAGGTCGGTATCGGTGGAGGGGCCTGTTGAAATGGAGCTCATATGTGATAAGGTCTTGGTTTGTCGATGGGGTCCTAAGCCTTACGCCTCAGTGGAGGAGAAGCCTGCCCCACTCCAGCCATATACCGCAGTGGAGGAACCTTTTGTGAGGTCTAGCTTGCCCGAGAGTCGGGACAGGGTTGTTTTTTGTTTTACACAGCATTGGCGAATGTTCCACAGTGGGGAGCATGCGACAAGGTTGATGGTCGTGTTCGACAGTGGCTGGCCCGTTATCGCTGTTGTGGTAGTGGCCCTGACCATTGATGGGTCACAATATTTTTTGTTTATGGGTTTGATGTGTAGTGGTTGCCTCTTGGGCAACCATTTTGGTGGGGGAGGTGTTATGTACCATGGGCTGGATTACTCCTGTGTCACTGTGCAGGCAGGTGAGGGCTGCTAATTAGCTGATTGCTGCTGATTGGATACCTGCCTGGCAGGTTAAAGCCACTTCCTCAATGCACACATGCAGCCTGACGGTTGCTAGAAGAGATTGTGGAAACAGAGTCTTTTCACGTTCCACCATTCTTTGATTGTTAGTTTGTGCTATTATTCATAGTTAGAGTATTCTTTTGGTTTAAACACAGGCATTGGTGTCTGTTTGCACTTATGTTGCGTCCCTTTGAGCCAGGGTCGTAACAGTCCCGCGCCGGCTTGGCCGAGCCTCTGTTATGTTCCGTGTTCTCTCGTACATCATGTTTTGACTTCAGTAAAGACATTATTATTTTTTTAACTCTCGTCTCCTGACTCCTTCCTCCTCTGACTGCACTACTTGGGTCCCGCCACCAACACATCCCATAACACATTTGCTGTGAACATTCATGCCCAGTAGAGGAAGATGGTAAATGGACTGCATTTATATAGTGCTCTTAGGCTAGGCTAGGGTTAGGGCTCTATAAAAGACTTCCAGAGATAATAGAGAATGAAGATGATGCTTGAGTCTTAAGAGCCCACTGGTTCCTGACAGCTAAGTAAGTAAGTAAGTAAGTAAGTAAGTAAGTAAGTAAGTAAGTAAGTAAGTAAGTAAGTAAGTAAGTAAGTAAGTAAGTAAGTAAGTAAGTAAGTAAGTAAGTAAGTAAGTAAGTAAGTAAGTAAGTAAGTAAGTAAGTAAGTAAGTAAGTAAGTAAGTAAGTAAGTAAGTAAGTAAGTAAGTAAGTAAGTAAGTAAGTAAGTAAGTAAGTAAGTAAGTAAGTAAGTAGGTAGGTAGGTAGGTAGGTAGGTAGGTAGGTAGGTAGGTAGGTAGGTAGGTAGGTAGGTAGGTAGGTAGGTAGGTAGGTAGGTAGGTAGGTAGGTAGGTAGGTAGGTAAGGTTTATTTATATAGCACCTTTCACAGACCGGGGTCACAAAGTGCTTCACATATAAAAACATCAATAAAGTGCAAGGATAGCAGCATGTTAAAAAGAAAGTAATTAAAAACGTGAAAGGAAAAGAAAAACAGATAAAAAGACATAAAATATTTACACAGACATAGTTAGCCAAAAGCCTGTTTGAACAACACAGTCTTTAGCTGCTTTTTAAAAGTGTTTACCGAGAACACAGATCGTAGGTCCATTGACAGAGCTTTCCAGCCTGGGGGGCCACGGTTTTGAAGGCTCGGTCACCTTTTGTCTTTAATCTAGCCCGGGGGGACAGCTAACAAGCCCTGGTCAGGCGACCTGAGCGATCTACTCGTGGTGTAAGGACGCAGGTCACTGATGTACGTGCCTGACCATGGAGTGCTCTGTTAGGTGATGACCAGAACCTTAAACAGAATTCTAAATTTGTTGGGGAGCCAGTGAAGGGAAACTAAGGTGGGAGTGATGTGGCATGACTTTCTCAACCTAGTCAGCGGTGTCTGTGTGTCTGTCTTCCTGTCTGTCTGTTTGTCTGTCGGTCTCTCTGTCTGTCTATCCTCATGTCTGTCTCTCTGTCATTCTGTTTGTCTCTCTATCACACCCTCTTCTCTCTCTCTTACAGGTATAACAGTCTGACAGAGGTGGAGGGGTCAGAGTTTGCATCGCTACGGCAACTGGAGATGCTCATGTTGCATGGCAACGACATCAGTACCATCCACCCGGGGGCGTTCTACAACCTGAGGTCACTGCAGGTAAAAAATATGATGTTATATATAAATGTTACAGTTGTATTTCTGCATGTTACTGTGATATCATTGCTGTCACGGCTGGACACACTGAACCCAAAATGCAGACCACAGACAATGCAGACAGGTCTTGGTTTAAAGTAGTGCTGTCATGCGATTAAAAAAATGTATCTAATTAATTACACATTTTAATCGCATAACCATTTTATGCCTGATATTCTATATTCTATAATCATATTTCAAATTGCATGTGTCCGGGTGGCAGAATTCAGTAATGTATCTACAAAACCTTCTGTTTTTTGTTCAGGTCTGGTCAATTTGAGCACAGTGTTATTCACAGTCAAAGATTAAATTTTTTTTAATTGATATTCTCATTTGGTTCATTACAATTAACTCAAGCCTAGTAACAGACACAGTATTTATGACACTGGGAATACATTCCCTGAGATCCATAGATGTCCCTAGAATCAGATACCAAGAACATGCAAATGGACCATATAAAAAAAAGTCTGTAAATGTGTATTCTACGTTCTTATGGAATGAATGAGATACAAAAAAAAAGTTATTTAAATTTTTTTATTTTTATTTTATTTTTTGTAATTAATTTTGAGTTAATTTTCATAACGCGATAATTTGCTGTATAATTAATTAATCTAATTAACGCGATAAACTGACAGCCCTAGTTTAAAGTGAACCCAAGTTTATTTAAAGGAATGGCCGGGCATACAGGCAGGTGTAGGTCATCGACGAAAGGAGGTAATCAGTCCAGGGCAGGGTAGTCAGACAAGCGAGGGGTCATAGACGGGATCAGGTTTTCAGACAGTCCAGGGAGTAAGCGAGTAGAAGGGTAGTCAGGCAGGCGGAGGTCATGCACGGAATCCAGGGGCGCGAGAACAGGAAGCGGAGCCAGGTAGAGGATGGTAAACAGGAAGTTAGGATCTGGCAGCATGACGACATCTGCGCCAGGTCTGTGTAAGGCAGCGAATCAGCAAGCAGATGTCGATCAGCTGCTCCTCTGGTTTCTCCACACCTGACCTTGTGCCTGTAATTAGCGGAGGGAGAGAGAGAGTAGACAGGCAGCGACAGAGTCTGACAATTGCATGTTACCGTGATATTACTGCATGTTACTGCGATATTACAACATGTTACACTGATATTACTGCATATTACTTCGATATTACAACATGTTACACTGATATTACTGCATGCTAATGTGATATTACTGCATGTTACTGTGATATTATTGCATGTTACACTGATATTGCTGCATGATACACTGATATTGCTGCATGTTAATGTGATATTACTGCATGTTACTGTGATATTATTGCGATATTACTACATGTTATACTGATATTATTGCCTACCGATATTATCCGCCGATATTGGCATTAAAATGTAATATTGGAAATGATCGGTATCGGTTTAAAAATATATATATATTATTATTATAATATATATATATTTTCTTTTAACATTTATTTAACCTTTATTTACCCAGGCAAGCAAGTAAGAACAAATTCTTATTTTATTTATTGTGAAAAGTATGCATAATGTTGTGTTAATTCCACGACAAGAGATATGTAATGTTAATTACCTGAAATTATTCCGTTTTTTGGGGGGGGGGGGGAACCCTGCATATATCGGTATCGGTTGATATCGGTATCGGAAATTAAGAGTTGGACAATATCGGTATATCGGATATCGGTAAAAAAGCCAACGTCGAACATCCCTAGATAATACTAATGATACTATGATGTGACTCTCCAGATACTGAAGCTGAGCTACAACAAGCTGCTCCTGCTGAGTCCTGGTCTGTTCGAGGGTCTGACTGGTCTGATCCGGCTCCACCTGGACCACAACCTGATCAGCTTCATAGAGCCGTACACCTTCAGCGGCCTGCCTGCCCTCAAACTGCTCCAGCTGGAGGGGAACCTGCTGCGGGAGGTCCATCCTCACGCCTTCATCACCCTGTCGCTCCTGGGAGCCTTCTGGACGTCCGGCCTCAGGTCACGGGGGTTCTGGGAGCTTTGGGGAGACAGTTTAGACTCTGGGGGCTTTGGGGACAGTTTAGACTCTGGGAGCTTTGGGGACAGTTTAGACTCTGGGGGCTTTGAGACAGTTTAGACTCTGGGAGCTTTGGGGACAGTTTAGACTCTGGGGGCTTTGGGGGGACAGTTTAGACTCTGGGGGCTTTGGGGACAGTTTAGACTCTGGGAGCTTTGGGGACCGTTTAGACTCTGGGGGCTTTGGGGACAGTTTAGACTCTGGGAGCTTTGGGGACAGTTTAGACTCTGGGGGCTTTGGGGACAGTTTAGACTCTGGGAGCTTTGGGGACAGTTTAGACTCTGGGGGCTTTGGGGACAGTTTAGACTCTGGGGGCTTTGGGGACAGTTTAGACTCTTGGAGCTTTGGGACAGTTTAGATTCTGGGAGCTTTGGGGACAGTTTAGACTATGGGAGCTTTGGGGACAGTTTAGACTCTGGGAGCTTTGGGACAGTTTAGACTCTGGGAGCTTTGGGGACAGTTTAGACTCTGGGAGCTTTGGAGTTTTAGGACAGTTTAGACTCTGGGAGCTTTGGGGACAGTTTAGACTCTGGGAGCTTTGGAGTTTTAGGACAGTTTAGACTCTGGAAGCTTTGGGGACAGTTTAGACTCTGGGAGCTTTGGGACAGTTTAGACTCTGGGAGCTTTGGGACAGTTTAGACTCTGGGAGCTTTGGGGACAGTTTAGACTCTGGGAGCTTTGGGACAGTTTAGACTCTGGGGGCTTTGGGGACAGTTTAGACTCTGGGAGCTTTGGGACAGTTTAGACTCTGGGAGCTTTGGGGACAGTTTAGACTATGGGAGCTTTGGGGACAGTTTAGACTCTGGGAGCTTTGGGACAGTTTAGACTCTGGGAGCTTTGAGACAGTTTAGACTCTGGGAGCTTTGGAGTTTTAGGACAGTTTAGACTCTGGAAGCTTTGGGACAGTTTAGACTCTGGCAGCTTTGGGGACAGTTTAGACTCTGGGAGCTTTGGGGACAGTTTAGACTCTGGGGGCTTTGGGGACAGTTTAGACTCTGGGAGCTTTGGGACAGTTTACACTCTGGGAGCTTTGGGGACAGTTTAGACTCTGGGGGCTTTGGGGACAGTTTAGACTCTGGGAGCTTTGGGACAGTTTAGACTCTGGGAGCTTTGGGGACAGTTTAGACTCTGGGAGCTTTGGGGACAGTTTAGACTCTGGGAGCTTTGGAGTTTTAGGACAGTTTAGACTCTGGAAGCTTTGAGGACAGTTTTGACTCTGGGAGCTTTGGGGACAGTTTAGACTCTGGGAGCTTTGGGGACAGTTTAGACTCTGGGAGCTTTGGGGACAGTTTAGACTCTGGAAGTGTTGGGGCTTTGGGGACAGTTTAGACTCTGGGAGCTTTGGGGACAGTTTAGACTCTGGGGGCTTTGGGGCAGTTTAGACTCTGGGGGCTTTGGGGACAGTTTAGACACTGGGGGCTTTGGGGACAGTTTAGACACTGGGGGCTTTGGGGACAGTTTAGACTCTGGGAGCTTTGGGACAGTTTAGACTCTGGGGGCTTTGGGGACAGTTTAGACACTGGGGGCTTTGGGGACAGTTTAGACACTGGGGGCTTTGGGGACAGTTTAGACACTGGGGGCTTTGGGGACAGTTTAGACTCTGGGAGCTTTGGGGACAGTTTAGACTCTGGGGGCTCTGGGGACAGTTTAGACTCTGGAAGCTTTGGGGACAGTTTAGACTCTGGGAGCTTTGGGGACAGTTTAGACTCTGGGAGCTTTGGGACAGTTTAGACTCTGGAAGCTTTGGGGACAGTTTAGACTCTGGGAGCTTTGGGACAGTTTAGACTCTGGGAGCTTTGGGGACAGTTTAGACTCTGCGAGCTTTGGGGACAGTTTAGACTCTGGGAGCTTTGGGGACAGTTTAGACTCTGGGAGCTTTGGGGACAGTTTAGACTCTGGGGGCTTTCGGACAGTTTAGACTCTGGGGGCTTTGGGACAGTTTAGACTCTGGCAGCTTTGGGGACAGTTTAGACTTTGGGGGCTTTGGGGACAGTTTAGACTCTGGCAGCTTTGGGACAGTTTAGACTCTGGGAGTTTTGGGGACAGTTTAGACTCTGGGGGCTTTGAGGACAGTTTAGACTCTGGGAGCTTTGAGACAGTTTAGACTCTGGGAGCTTTGGGACAGTTTAGACTCTGGGAGCTTTGGGGACCGTTTAAACTCTGGGGGCTTTGAGGACAGTTTAGACTCTGGAAGCTTTGGGGACAGTTTAGACTCTGGGGGCTTTGGGGACAGTTTAGACTTTGGGAGCTTTGGGACAGTTTAGACTTTGGGGGCTTTGGGGACAGTTTAGACTCTGGGAGCTTTGGGGACAGTTTAGACTATGGGGGCTTTGGGGACAGTTTAGACTCTGGGGGCTTTGGGGACAGTTTAGACTCTGGGAGCTTTGGGACAGTTTAGACTCTGGGAGCTTTGGGGACAGTTTAGACTCTGGGAGCTTTGGGGACAGTTTAGACTCTGGGAGCTTTGGGACAGTTTAGAACAGGGCCGTTAAGGGGCTTTGGGACAAGTTAGAATGGGGGCACTAAGGGGCTTCTGGACAGTTTAGAACAGGGCCACTAAAGGGCTTTGGGACAGTTTAGAACAGGGCCACTAAGGGGCTTTGGGACAGTTTAGAACGGGATGCTAAGGGGCTTTGGGACAGTTTAAAACGGGATGCTAAGGGGCTTTGGGACAGTTTAGAACAGGGCCACTAAGGGGCTTTGGGACAGTTTAGAACAGGGCCACTAAGGGGCTTTGGGACAGTTTAGAACGGGATGCTAAGGGGCTTTGGGACAGTTTAGAACAGAGCCACTAAGGGGCTTTGGGACAGTTTAGAACAGGGCCACTAAGGGGCTTTGGGACAGTTTAGAACAGGGCCACTAAGGGGCTTTGGGACAGTTTAGAACGGGATGCTAAGGGGCTTTGGGACAGTTTAAAACAGGGCCACTAAAGGGCTTTGGGACAGTTTAGAACGGGATGCTAAGGGGCTTTGGGACAGTTTAAAACGGGATGCTAAGGGGCTTTGGGACAGTTTAGAACAGGGCCACTAAGGGGCTTTGGGACAGTTTAGAATGAGGGTACGTTGGGGCTTTGGGACAGTTTAAACTAGGATAATAATAGAATAAATAAATAAATAAATAAATAATAATAATAACGTTATTATTGTATGATATTAGACACCTCCATCTATCAGATAACCTCTTGGAGCAGTTACCAGCTGCAACACTGCAGACAGCCCCCAGACTGGAGATACTCAGTCTCCATGGCAACCCCTGGACCTGTGACTGTCAGCTGCACTGGCTTCTAGACTGGCACTCAAGACACGAAGGTGATCTGCTGTGTTGTGTTGTGTTGTGTTGTGTTGTGTTGTGTTGTGTCGTGTCGTGTTCTGTCGTGTCGTGTTGTGTTGTGTTGTGTCCTGTCCTGTTAATTTATGTTCTGTCCTGTTCTGCTCTGTCCTGTTCTATTCTATTCTATTCTATTCTATTCTATTCCATTATATTCTATTATATTCTGTTCTATTCTGTCCTGTCCTGTCCTATTCTATTCTATTTTATTCTATTTTATTCTATTTTATTCTATTTTATTCTATTTTATCCTATTTTATTCTATTTTATTCTATTTTATTCTATTCTATTGTATTCTATTGTATTCTATTGTATTCTATTATATCCTGTCCTGTCCTGTCCTGTCCTATTCTATTCTATTCTATTCTATTCTATTCTATTCTATTCTATTCTATTCTATTCTATTCTATTCTATTCTATTCTATTCTATTCTATTCTATTCTATTCTGTTCTGTTCTGTTCTGTTCTGTTCTGTTCTGTTCTGTTCTGTCCTGTCCTGTCCTGTCCTGTCCTGTCCTGTCCTGTCCTGTCCTGTCTTTATAAAAAAAAAAGTATATATAAACAGTAAAGTATCCAATATATTTAAATGTATTTTATTTGCGGATGACACTAATATTTTTTTTTCTGGTGAGAATATCCAGCAGCTTTTAGAGGTCATCACATCTGAAATGAAGAAATAAAAAAATGGTTTGATAGAAACAAATTATCATTGAACTTGAGCAAAACTAAAATATTAGTATTTGGAAACTGTAGATTAAATATTCAAGTACAAGTTAAAATAAATGATGTGATTATTGAAAGAGTTTATGAAAATAAATTCCTAGGTGTAATAATAGACCATAAAATCTGTTGGAAACCTCAGATAAAACATGTCCAATCTAAACTGTCAAGAAGCATTTCAGTCATGAGTAAAGTAAAGCACATTCTGGATAGAAAATCACTCTACATTCTCTACTGTTCACTAGTTTTACCATATTTAAATTACTGTTCTGAAGTCTGGGGAAACAATTATAAGTCTACACTACAACCACTTTTTATACTCCAAAGAAGGGCCATAAGGATAGTTCACATTGCAGGTTATCGTGATCACACAGACAAATTATTTTTAAAGTCAAAAACATTAAAGTTAAATGATCTTGTGGAATTTAAAACGGCACAATTAATGTATAAAGCAAAAGGTCATGTACTTCCAGGAAACATTCAAGAACTGTTCTTTGATAGGGAGGGGAGTTATAATCTGAGGGGAGAACTCAATTTAAAAGTGCTTAATGTACGCACTACCATGAGAAGACACTGCATCTCAATATGTGGAGTGAAACTGTGGAACAGTCTAAATGTGGTGCTAAAGCAATGTCCAAACATGAGACAATTAAAACTGATGTATAAGGAAATGATGTTCACAAGGTACAGGGATGAGGAAGGGGCTTCATATTCACGGGTGTTTACATTTTTATTTTCTTTCTTTCATGTTTTACATATATCGTTTTTTTTTCTTCTTTTTTTGCATATATATATATATATATATTTTTTTTTATGTTTTAAAATAGTACACTCATTTGAGTAGTGGAAAATGGGTAGGATTAAATAAGTGTATACTTCTTCCTACTCCTTTTCGAACATGTAGATTGAGTTGTGTTTTGCTTTTGTTATTGTTTGTTTGTATTCATTGCATGTTCGAAATAAAGATTTAAAATCAAATCAAAATCAAATATGTTCAGATGTGATATAAACAGATATAAACAGATATGTTCAAATGTTATATAAACAGATATGTTCAAATGTTATATAAACAGTAGGGCTGTCAGTTTATCACGTTAATTAGATTAATTAATTGCACAGCAAATTATCGCGTTATGAAAATTAACGCAAAATTAATAAATAAAAAAAAGAAAATGTATATATTTTTTTTATCTCATTCATTCCATAAGAACGTAGAATAAACATTTACAGACTTTCTTTTTAAATAGTCCATTTGCATGTTCTTGGTATCTGATTCTAGGGACATCTATGGATCTCAGGGAACGTATTCCCAGTGTCAGAAATACTGTGTCTGTTACTAGGCTTGAGTAAATTGTAATGACCAAATGAGAATATCAATAAATTTTTTTTTTGATCTTTGACTGTGAATAACACCATGCTAAAATTGACCAGACCTGAAAAATCTAAGCAAATTAATAAAGGGAAGATGATTAAACAGAAGGTTTTGTGAATTCTGCCATCCGGACATTGAAATATGATTATAGAATATCAGGCCTAAAATGGTTATGCGATTAAAATGTGATTAATTAGATTAATTAATTACAAATCCTGTAATTAATTAGATACATTTTTTTTATCGCCTGACAGCACTAATAAACAGATATGTTCAGATGTGATATAAACAGATATGTTCAGATTAGGGATGTCCGATATTATCGGCTTACCGATATTATCGGCCGATTTCGGCATTAAAATGTGATATCGGAAAATATCGGTATCGGTTTTCAAAAAAAAAAAAAAAAAAAAAAATGTTTTTTACATTTCTATAACCTTTTTTTACCCAGGCAAGCAAGTAAGAACAAATTCTGATTTTATTTATTGTCAAAAGTATGCATAATGTTGTGTTAATTCCACAACAAGAGATATGTAATGTTAATTACGTGAAATTATAAAAAAAATTGGGGGGGGGAAACCCTGCATATATCGTATCGGTTGATATCGGTATCGGAAATTAAGAGTTGGACAATATCGGTATATCGGTATCAGTAAAAAAGCCAATATCGAGCATCCCTAGTTCAGATGTGATATAAACTGATATAAACTGACATGTTCAGATGTGATATAAACAGATATGATCACATCAGTTGCGGCTGATGACCACATTTTTTGGTGAAGCACAAATTATTATATTATATTATATATTAAATTATATTTTTAAAACATCCCCCACTGTGTGTGTCAGTGGTCAGTGGACACAGATGAAAACATAGTAACATTAGGTGACGGCGCACCTGACCAGACACAGATGCAAAAAATTACATATTCGGTGACGGCGCACCTGACCAGACACAGATGCAAAAAATGACATATTCGGTGACGGCACACCTGACCAGACAGATGAAAACATATTAGGTGACGCGTGACGGCACACCTAACCAGACACAGATCAAAACATATTAGGTGACAGCTCACCTGACCAGATCAAAACATATTAGGTGACAGCGCACCTGACCAGATCAAAACATATTAGGTGACAGCGCACCTGACCAGATCAAAACATATTAGGTGACAGCGCACCTGACCAGATCAAAACATATTAGGTGACAGCGCACCTGACCAGATCAAAACATATTAGGTGACAGTGCACCTGACCAGATCAAAACATATTAGGTGACAGCGCACCTGACCAGATCAAAACATATTAGGTGACAGCGCACCTGACCAGATCAAAACATATTAGGTGACAGTGCACCTGACCAGATCAAAACATATTAGGTGAAGGTGACAAGGAAGCCACAGACTCATACCCCCCCAACACTCAACTAACCGCCTCGGACAGTCCTTCATACCAGCGGCCATCAGGCTCCACAACAGTGGGCAAGGGACTGCTGCCAGACATCAACCTAGAACTAATAGGAACCCAAGTAGGACAATAACACTACCTCATGCATACTGCACCTTGTGTGGATACTGTGATACCGTGAATAATGAATAATGTATATTTCAGTTAGTTAGATAGTAAATTATAACACTACCTTATGCATACTGCACCTTGTGTGGATACTGTGATACCGTGAATAATGAATAATATATATTTCAGTTAGTTAGATAGTCAATTATATTGACCTATTTGTTTACACTGCTTGTGTTGTTTTCACTACCTGTACCCCCCCCCCCCCCCCCCTTCCCCCATGCTGCTATGATGCCTGAATTTCCCCAAGGGGATCAATAAAGGAATATCTTATCTTATCTTAAAAGGAAAGATGAAATTACCTACCTGGGTTCCATCCTAGAGGCAAATCTTTCCTGTGACAAAATGGGATCCAATGTAATAAAACTAAGTCAACCAACAAACTCGATTCTTGTACCGGATCTCCTCTCTGGTAAACAAGAATACCTTGAAGACTCTAACAGGAGCACTCATTCAAGGGTACTATGACTATGCTTGCACCTCATGGTACCAAAGCACCTCAAAGGCACTAGAAACAAGATTACAAACATCACAAAACAAACTGGTCAGACTACTGCTTGACCTTACTCCTAAAACCCACCTCACCCCTGCCCACTTTGACAACCTAGGATGGCTTAGAGTAGACAACAGAGTACAGCAACTTGCAATGGGCCTGGTCTACAAGATACACTACACCACTAAGATACCCATGTACATGTCGAAATACTTCCCAAAGGTATTTACCACAACCACAACACCAGAGGGAGTTCCACAAATCATGTTCAACCCAGATAAAATCATTTAAAAAGTAAAAAAGAAATTATAACTTTTTTTTTAATAAAAGAAAAATCGTCATAACTTAGAAATGAGATTGCATAGGTCTATGAATCGATATCGCGATTTTGTTTTGATTAATTGCCCAGCCCTACTGTGTACAGTAAGTTAGCTTGGTGATCATCATTGTGATGTAATATTAGCTAAGCTAAAGGTAGCTAACAAATTGGCTAGCTACTGTTAGCATACAAGCTTTTACAAACACTGTACTTACTTTTTCATCCACAACTTTTTTTCTGATCCAGATGCATAAGTCCTCTCCATGTTGCTGATTTATACTTCGGTCCTTTGGTGCAAAGTTTCATTTAGCCTACAGTGCTACTGCCTACACAGTAATGTTACTGACTGGGCTCTTCAAGCCCTCTCAACGCAGGAAATAGGAAATAGAAAATGGTGTTCTCTGATTGGTGTAAAAAAAAAAGTGTCAGAACTGTCAATCATTCAAGCCCCATTCAAATGTATGAGTGAGGTTTAGCCTCACTACCCGCTTTTTTTAAACTCAAATACCCTATTTTGATTGGATAATTATATTCTTAAGCCCAACCTGTGCACCTATTTTAGGCCATTACTGCAGTTATGGGATCAGGCTAGATCAGAGAGCTCAGAGCTGTCACTTGGACATTTTTGAAGAAAAAAAAAATTCACTGGCATTGTTTTTTTCACAGAGGAAAACATTTATAATTAATAAAAAATAATAATTATAATAATAATAAAAATATATATATATATTAATAATATTTTTTTTCATCTTCTTTCTGTATATTACTAGTGAAGCACCGCCTCACTAGTAGTCATGCAATAACCTCCACTGGATCACACGGATTGATTTACACTGGATTTATTACAATATTATTGCCAGAATCAACTGGTTCCCGTAAACAGCTCCTTCTTCTCTAATGTGCTGATCGACATGACGCCCCGCGGCAGCGACGTGCAGAGACATCCATCAGAGGAGCTGCAGCTGTAATCAGCCTCTCTCTCTCTCTCTCTCTGTCTCTCTCTCTCTCTCTCCCCCCTCGCTCTCTCTCTCTC
>NC_140180.1:7817348-7850242 GCF_963971535.1 Notolepis coatsorum | reverse complement strand
CCAGGAAACATTCAAGAACTGTTCTTTGATAGGGAGGGGAGTTATAATCTGAGGGGAGAACTCAATTTAAAAGTGCTTAATGTACGCACTACCATGAGAAGACACTGCATCTCAATATGTGGAGTGAAACTGTGGAACAGTCTAAATGTGGTGCTAAAGCAATGTCCAAACATGAGACAATTAAAACTGATGTATAAGGAAATGATGTTCACAAGGTACAGGGATGAGGAAGGGGCTTCATATTCACGGGTGTTTACATTTTTATTTTCTTTCTTTCATGTTTTACATATATCGTTTTTTTTTCTTCTTTTTTTGCATATATATATATATATTTTTTTTTTTTATGTTTTAAAATAGTACACTCATTTGAGTAGTGGAAAATGGGTAGGATTAAATAAGTGTATACTTCTTCCTACTCCTTTTCGAACATGTAGATTGAGTTGTGTTTTGCTTTTGTTATTGTTTGTTTGTATTCATTGCATGTTCGAAATAAAGATTTAAAATCAAATCAAAATCAAATATGTTCAGATGTGATATAAACAGATATAAACAGATATGTTCAAATGTTATATAAACAGATATGTTCAAATGTTATATAAACAGTAGGGCTGTCAGTTTATCACGTTAATTAGATTAATTAATTGCACAGCAAATTATCGCGTTATGAAAATTAACGCAAAATTAATAAATAAAAAAAAGAAAATGTATATATTTTTTTTATCTCATTCATTCCATAAGAACGTAGAATAAACATTTACAGACTTTCTTTTTAAATAGTCCATTTGCATGTTCTTGGTATCTGATTCTAGGGACATCTATGGATCTCAGGGAACGTATTCCCAGTGTCAGAAATACTGTGTCTGTTACTAGGCTTGAGTAAATTGTAATGACCAAATGAGAATATCAATAAAACATTTTTTTGATCTTTGACTGTGAATAACACCATGCTAAAATTGACCAGACCTGAAAAATCTAAGCAAATTAATAAAGGGAAGATGATTAAACAGAAGGTTTTGTGAATTCTGCCATCCGGACATTGAAATATGATTATAGAATATCAGGCCTAAAATGGTTATGCGATTAAAATGTGATTAATTAGATTAATTAATTACAAATCCTGTAATTAATTAGATAATTTTTTTTTATCGCCTGACAGCACTAATAAACAGATATGTTCAGATGTGATATAAACAGATATGTTCAGATTAGGGATGTCCGATATTATCGGCTTACCGATATTATCGGCCGATTTCGGCATTAAAATGTGATATCGGAAAATATCGGTATCGGTTTTCAAAAAAAAAAAAAAAAAAAAAAAAAAATTTGTACATTTCTATAACCTTTATTTACCCAGGCAAGCAAGTAAGAACAAATTCTGATTTTATTTATTGTCAAAAGTATGCATAATGTTGTGTTAATTCCACAACAAGAGATATGTAATGTTAATTACGTGAAATTATAAAAAGATTTGGGGGGGGGAAACCCTGCATATATCGTATCGGTTGATATCGGTTGATATCGGTATCGGAAATTAAGAGTTGGACAATATCGGTATATCGGTATCAGTAAAAAAGCCAATATCGAGCATCCCTAGTTCAGATGTGATATAAACTGATATAAACTGACATGTTCAGATGTGATATAAACAGATATGATCACATCAGTTGCGGCTGATGACCAAATTTTTTGGTGAAGCACAAATTATTATATTATATTATATATTAAATTATATTTTTAAAACATCCCCCACTGTGTGTGTCAGTGGTCAGTGGACACAGATGAAAACATAGTAACATTAGGTGACGGCGCACCTGACCAGACACAGATGCAAAAAATTACATATTCGGTGACGGCGCACCTGACCAGACACAGATGCAAAAAATGACATATTCGGTGACGGCACACCTGACCAGACAGATGAAAACATATTAGGTGACGCGTGACGGCACACCTAACCAGACACAGATCAAAACATATTAGGTGACAGCTCACCTGACCAGATCAAAACATATTAGGTGACAGCGCACCTGACCAGATCAAAACATATTAGGTGACAGCGCACCTGACCAGATCAAAACATATTAGGTGACAGCGCACCTGACCAGATCAAAACATATTAGGTGACAGCGCACCTGACCAGATCAAAACATATTAGGTGACAGTGCACCTGACCAGATCAAAACATATTAGGTGACAGCGCACCTGACCAGATCAAAACATATTAGGTGACAGCGCACCTGACCAGATCAAAACATATTAGGTGACAGTGCACCTGACCAGATCAAAACATATTAGGTGAAGGTGACAAGGAAGCCACAGACTCATACCCCCCCAACACTCAACTAACCGCCTCGGACAGTCCTTCATACCAGCGGCCATCAGGCTCCACAACAGTGGGCAAGGGACTGCTGCCAGACATCAACCTAGAACTAATAGGAACCCAAGTAGGACAATAACACTACCTCATGCATACTGCACCTTGTGTGGATACTGTGATACCGTGAATAATGAATAATGTATATTTCAGTTAGTTAGATAGTAAATTATAACACTACCTTATGCATACTGCACCTTGTGTGTGTAGCCGGTGTGATCTTGTCTGCGTTGTGCTTTAAAGTCGATTCGACCCCTGTTAAGGGATCGCCCCGAGTGGGAGTTGAACCCCGGACGCCGGCGTCGCGGGCGGCATCACAGACCACTAAGCAAGAAGTGAATTCACTGCTTGCTTCCGGGTCTGGATGCCTCTGGGGAGTGAGTTTACTTGCAGTACCACTTACCATCCACAGCCACGTCACTACTTGTACCCGTGACTGTGGATATACTGCGGTACCTCCGTTACACTCACCCCACTAAACTCACACCACCCAGGGCATCCGGGTCTAACGGCACCACATGTAGCCGGTGTGTTCTTGTCTGCGTTGTGCTTTAAAGTCGATTCGACCCCTGTTAAGGGATCGCCCCGAGTGGGAGTTGAACCCCGGACGCCGGCGTCGCGGGCGGCATCACAGACCACTAAGCAAGAAGTGAATTCACTGCTTGCTTCCGGGTCTGGATGCCTCTGGGGAGTGAGTTTACTTGCAGTACCGCTTACCATCCACAGCCACGTCACTACTTGTACCCGTGACTGTGGATATACTGCGGTACCTCCGTTACATGTGGATACTGTGATACCGTGAATAATGAATAATATATATTTCAGTTAGTTAGATAGTCAATTATATTGACCTATTTGTTTACACTGCTTGTGTTGTTTTCACTACCTGTACCCCCCCCCCCTTCCCCCATGCTGCTATGATGCCTGAATTTCCCCAAGGGGATCAATAAAGGAATATCTTATCTTATCTTAAAAGGAAAGATGAAATTACCTACCTGGGTTCCATCCTAGAGGCAAATCTTTCCTGTGACAAAATGGGATCCAATGTAATAAAACTAAGTCAACCAACGAACTTGATTCTTGTACCGGATCTCCTCTCTGGTAAACAAGAATACCTTGAAGACTCTAACAGGAGCACTCATTCAAGGGTACTATGACTATGCTTGCACCTCATGGTACCAAAGCACCTCAAAGGCACTAGAAACAAGATTACAAACATCACAAAACAAACTGGTCAGACTACTGCTTGACCTTACTCCTAAAACCCACCTCACCCCTGCCCACTTTGACAACCTAGGATGGCTTAGAGTAGACAACAGAGTACAGCAACTTGCAATGGGCCTGGTCTACAAGATACACTACACCACTAAGATACCCATGTACATGTCGAAATACTTCCCAAAGGTATTTACCACAACCACAACACCAGAGGGAGTTCCACAAATCATGTTCAACCCAGATAAAATCATTTAAAAAGTAAAAAAGAAATTATAACTTTTTTTTTAATAAAAGAAAAATCGTCATAACTTAGAAATGAGATTGCATAGGTCTATGAATCGATATCGCGATTTTGTTTTGATTAATTGCCCAGCCCTACTGTGTACAGTAAGTTAGCTTGGTGATCATCATTGTGATGTAATATTAGCTAAGCTAAAGGTAGCTAACAAATTGGCTAGCTACTGTTAGCATACAAGCTTTTACAAACACTGTACTTACTTTTTCATCCACAACTTTTTTTCTGATCCAGATGCATAAGTCCTCTCCATGTTGCTGATTTATACTTCGGTCCTTTGGTGCAAAGTTTCATTTAGCCTACAGTGCTACTGCCTACACAGTAATGTTACTGACTGGGCTCTTCAAGCCCTCTCAACGCAGGAAATAGGAAATAGAAAATGGTGTTCTCTGATTGGTGTAAAAAAAAAAAGTGTCAGAACTGTCAATCATTCAAGCCCCATTCAAATGTATGAGTGAGGTTTAGCCTCACTACCCGCTTTTTTTAAACTCAAATACCCTATTTTGATTGGAAAATTATATTCTTAAGCCCAACCTGTGCACCTATTTTAGGCCATTACTGCAGTTATGGGATCAGGCTAGATCAGAGAGCTCAGAGCTGTCACTTGGACATTTTTGAAGAAAAAAAAAATTCACTGGCATTGTTTTTTTCACAGAGGAAAACATTTATAATTAATAAAAAATAATAATTATAATAATAATAAAAAAATATATATATATATTAATAATATTTTTTTTCATCTTCTTTCTGTATATTACTAGTGAAGCACCGCCTCACTAGTAGTCATGCAATAACCTCCACTGGATCACACGGATTGATTTACACTGGATTTATTACAATATTATTGCCAGAATCAACTGGTTCCCGTAAACAGCTCCTTCTTCTCTAATGTGCTGATCGACATGACGCCCCGCGGCAGCGACGTGCAGAGACATCCATCAGAGGAGCTGCAGCTGTAATCAGCCTCTCTCTCTCTCTCTCTGTCTCTCTCTCTCTCTCTCCCCCCTCGCTCTCTCTCTCTCTCTCTCTCTCTCTCTCTCTCTCTCTCTCTCTCTCTCTCTCTCTCTCTCTCTCTCTCTCTCTCTCTCTCTCTCTCTCACTCTCTCTCTCTCTCTCTCTCTCTCTCTCTATCTATCTCTCTCTCTCCCTCTCTCTCTCTCTCTCACTCTCTCTCTCTCTCTCTCTCTCTCTCTCTCTCTCTCTCTCTCTCTCTCTCTCTCTCTCTCTCTCTCTCCATTACTCTCCTTTGCAACACTTGTCTTGCGGTGCTGATCCTTGACAAGTCAAGAGACAACAGACCACCACATACAGTACGAGTTGCCTAAAGCAGTGAATAACTCTTCACAAACACTGTCTTATCATGCAATGATAATGCAATATCAAAGTCCTCATGGCAGGGGAAATGAAGAAGAGAGAAGGTTAGAATTTGAACACACACACGCACACATGTTCGCTTAAATGAAATGAAGTGTGTGTGACTCTGTATGTACTACATCTCTTCTACATTTAAAACGTTCACAAGAGATTTTCTTTTTTTCTTTCTCTTTTCTTCTATACATGTTTTTGATTGATGTTTGATGTTGAATTGTTTTTATGATTAGTTGAAATGAAGGGGAGATCTTTGAATAGATCCTCTGGGTTTCTTTCCTCTCCTGCATAATTAACACATTATTTCTACTGTGTCTTATTTGATCATAACTACTGGGCAAATAAATAAATTAAAGAAACCCTTTACTGATTTTAATATACATTTTCCACCCATCTCTTCCGCCCTCTTTTTATTTCTCTCTCTCTCTCTCTCTCTCTCTCTCTCTCTCTCTCTCTCTCTCTCTCTCTCTCTCTCTCTCTCTCTCTCTCTCTCTCTCTCTCACTGCAGGAGTGATCAAGTGTAAGAGAGACCGTGAGGCAGGAGCCTCGGGAGAGACCTGCCCCCAGTGCTCCTCCCCCCAGCCGCTGAACGGCAGCCACTTCCTGTCCCTAAGCCCCGCCCAGCTTCCCTGCGAGCGCCCCGTCCTCAGCTCCGCCCTCAAGCACTCCGACAGTAGTCCCGCCTACGCCGAGTCGGACTCGGACCCCGACGTCCCCTACACCCGCGACCTGGAGCGTCCGCTGGGCCACTTGACGTTCGTCCTGTCCGACAGCCACGGGAATAGCGCGCACCTGGCCTGCGACGTCCGCCGGTCCGCCGACGAGAACCCCGTCATGTCCTGGACGGCGGCGGGTAAGCCGCGGTCCGGGGAACTCTCCATCAACGTGACGTTGGCCACGACGCTGGAGTGTGAGATCGACCGAGAGGCCTTACAGAACCTGTGGCGGCTCGTGGCGTACTACTACGAGAGCCCGGCCATCTTGGAGAGAGGTCCAAGCCGGGAGAACGCCAACAAGACGACCTACCAGTACTCCCAGGCCGTCAACGAGGACTCCCCCTACTTCACGGAGTTGAAGGGTCACCTGTCGGCTGAGCCGGCGTGGCTTCTCCAGCCCAGGGTCACCCTGCAGCTGAACAGGCCTCAGACCACCACTAAGAAGCTGGTGATGGACTTCACCGCCGTCATCTCGGAACAGATCAACGCCCGCGGCGGCGGCGGACAGGAGGGACAC
Organism: Notolepis coatsorum; assembly: GCF_963971535.1. NCBI lineage: Eukaryota > Metazoa > Chordata > Actinopteri > Aulopiformes > Paralepididae > Notolepis > Notolepis coatsorum. The sequence continues at coordinate 7,843,754 of NC_140180.1, read as the reverse complement.
AACAACAACGATGACCTCACTTCCCCATGGGCGCTGATTCGCCGAGGGACAGCGGGGAGGTTGCAGTCGGTTCTCGAGGGGTCAAAGGTCCACTTGGAGTGCGACGTGATCGCGTCCGGCCCCGAGGTGAAAGCGGAGTGGATGCTTCCGGATCTCAGCGTCCTGGAAGGTCCCACCGACAGGATGCGGGTGTCGGAGGAGCGAGGTGAACTGGTGATCGAGAACGCCACGGTGGCCGACTCCGGCCTGTACCACTGTCTGGTGCGAACCAGGGTCGGCGTGGACCTGGTGCCCGTGAGGCTCGTCGTGAAAGAACTCCATCTCCTCTCGAGCCCCGCCGCCTCGCTCAACGGTCAGAAGATCACGGTGGACAGAGGAGGGTCCATGTACCTCCCGTGTGAGATGACGTCCGTCCAACCCAGCCAGACGGCCTGGTACCTCCCCGGGAGGAGGGTACTGCTCCCCGCGCAGCGGGCCGAGAGCGCGGAGGTGATGACGAACGGCACCCTGGTGGTGAGGCGGATGACGGAGGAAGACGCCGGGGAGTACAGCTGCCTGGTCTCGAACCTCTACGGGGTAGACATGCTGTCGCACCTGGTGGAGGTCAGGGTGGAGAAGCAATCGGATAGGTCCAGAATGCAGACGGAGAGATTGGATACGTTCCTATTGGTTGGCGGCGGGGAGGAAGGGGAGGGATCGGGGATGGAATACGAGGAGATCGACAGGGTTACCACCACCACCCAGTCGCCGAAAAGGACTGGGATACTGAACAAGGATCCCGGGGGCGGAGTCTTGCGGCCGGGAATGAAAGGAAAGAGGATTCAAGACAAAAGGAAGCTGAATAAACCTGTGAGGAAGTTGGATCCCGGTCGCTGGGCAGACATTTTGGCTAAAGCTAACGCTAAAGCCGCTTCAGCGCTGCCTACGGTGCTATCGCTAACAGAGCCTAGCACTGTGGTGCCAAGCTCTACGCTTAAACCTATTACTACTACTACTACTAGTACTAGTACAACTGACCCTACTACCATGCCAAGAAGTACAACAGAAACAATGATACTAACCAAGAACTCTAAATCTGAAGACCCCTCAATAGAGGAAAATGAGGATAATGAGGAAAATCAGCAGGAAGTTTCTCCCCCCCCACAGAGAAGACCAGTGGTACAGTCCCCCAGAGGGAACGTACCATCTGTACCCCGTGGTGGGGGCGTTTCACGCACAAGTGACTCAGTCACAGACCCTCCACGGATGGAAAATAGACATCCAGGGGAGGGGGGGAGAAGAAACTCCAAACTGACGCCCGGTTTGTCGAACAGGAGGAGGCAGCCCTACAGGCGTGGAAGGCCACCAATGAGGAGAGTCCATCCGTTAAACCCCTCCCACCCCTCGTCGAACAAACCTCAGACAACCCTCGCCCCAACCACGACGTCCACAACAATGTCAACAACAACCACGACAACAACAACGGCACCGCCAACCACCACAGAAACATATGAAGACATCTATCAAACAGAGATAGAAAGTAAAGATAGTGATGAAGATTATGACTACGAGGATGCTGATGAATCAGATGAAAACGAGGGTGTTGATTCGGTCAGTCAAGATTCCCACACTAAAACGTCTTCAGGAAGTGAAAGTGGCTCCAGATCATCTAGTCCTCCTCATGGACAGGATCTAGCTGAACCCACAACCTCCGCAGAGCCCGACAGACCGCCCCGTCCACCTGAGAAAGAGGGGGAGGCTGAAAACACCAGAGAAGAAGAGAGAGAGACGGAGAGGGATGGGAGGGGGGAGGCCGAAAACACCAAAGAAGAAGAGAGAGAGACTGAGGGGAAATGGAGGGGCGAGGCTGAAAACACAAGAGAAGAAGAGAGACACGCTGAAACAGGGAGGGAAGTAGGGCGCGTCGAGGAGGAGAGGAGGAGAGATGGTGACACAAAAGAGGAGCGCCTTCGACAGACCAACCACAACACTCCTCCTCCTACTAGACCCTCCCCTCGTCCCAAAGCCACGCCCTCTGGGGAGGAGACGCGCAGGACCACAGACAGAGATGAAACCAGGAGGAGAGAATGGGAGGAGGAAGAGGAGGAGGAGGAGGAGGAGGAGGAGGAGGAGGAGGAGGAGGAGGAGGAGGAGGACTATACTGGACACAGGCAGGTCCCCCATCACCCCTGGTTCCATCAGAACAATGACAGGAGGGGCCAAACCACCTCCTCGAGGACGACACCCACGGGGCGAGACGAGGAGACGGATGAGAAGGAGGGAGGCAGGAGGAGAGGAGACGAGAAGGAAGAAAAGTTTCATCCCGGTGTCCCCTCCACCCACCAACACATCCACCCCCCCTGGCCGGGTCAGAGGGCACTTCCTGTTCCCAGGCAAGGTGAGATAGATCAGAAACACCGGGAATTAGTTTAAAGGAAAACTCCAACATTTTGGGAAATTCGCTTATTTAACATCTTCCCTGGAGTTAGACAAGAAGATACATACCTTTTTCGTCTCTCTGCATGCATTGGGCTTAGGGAATGCCTGGACCGTTAGCCTAGCTTAGCTTCATCACTGGAAGTGGGGCAGACATCTAGTCTAGTTCACTACAGTCAGGAAATATACTCCAAATACAATCAAAATACAACTCCCAGACGTTCCTGTAAACATGTTGTGACCTGTGTATTTACCATCACACGAGTGTCCCACATTTACATTTACATTTAGTCATTTAGCTGACGCTTTTATCCAAAGCGACTTAGTTCTGTACGACAAGTCATCAGGAAGGGCACAACTCTATCAGCTGAGTAACAATGTTCATCAAAGTGTTGAGTGTTACAGTGTAGGTTAGTTTATTAGGACAAGTGCATGCCAGTAAGGTTAGTTAGGGTTAGAGTTATTTTATTTTATTTTTTTATATTATTATTTCAGATAATGGTTGAAGAAGTGCGTCTTTAGTCGACGGCGGAAGATTGGACGGGTTTCAGCTGTCCTAACTGGGGTGGGTAGTTCATTCCACCATTGTGGGGCAAGGACTCAGAATAGGCGGCTTCTCTTTGATGACCCTCCCGGGGCTTGGATAGGAGTAGGTCTGAGGCGGCCAGAAGATGCAGAGCGTAGGGGTCTTGAGGGTGTGTAGTTAGAGACCATTGACCGGAGGTAGGCGGGAGCGGTTCCCTTTGCCGCACGGTATGCTAGGTTGAGGGCCTTGAAGCGGATACGTGCAGCAATGGGGAGCCAGTGCAGGTCCCTAAGAAGTGGGGTGACATGGGCCGACTTCGGTAGGTTTGAGATCAGGCGGGCCGCTGCGTTCTGAATGAGTTGAAGAGGCTTGGTGGCAGTGGCTGGGAGGCCAGCGAGCAGTGCGTTGCAGTAGTCGAGGCGGGAGATGACTGTTGATTGGACGAGGAGTTGGGTGGCTTCTTTTGTCAGGAAGGGGCGGATCCTTCTGACGTTGCTCAGGAGGAATCTGCAGGTTCTGGTTGTGGCTGCGATGTGAGCAGAGAAGTTCAACTGGTCATCGAGGACAACACCAAGTTTCTTGACGGTCGGGGACGCGGTCACAGCTGCATTCTCGACTGTGATGGAAAGGTCGGTCAGGGGGGAGGATTTGGCCGGCAGATGGAGCAATTCTGTTTTGCAAAGGTTCAGTTTGAGGTGGTTGGTCGTCATCCAGGCGGAGATGTCGGACAGACAGGCCGAGATCCGCTCAGAGACGTGGATATCTGAGGGAGGGAGGGAAGGAGAGGAAGAGTTGAGTATCATCGGCATAACAATGATACGAGAAGCCATGAGACGTGATAATGTTACCCAGTGATTTAGTGTAGAGGGAGAAGAGAAGGGGTCCAAGGACCGCGTCGAAGGCTGCAGATAGATCTAGGAGAATCAGGACAGAGGAGAGGCCTTTCGCTTTTGCTAAGTGAAGTGTCTCTCTGTCTCTTAGTGTGACACTGTAGTGTTGTTCTGTCTCTTAGTGTGACACCGTAGTGTCTCTCTGTCTCTTAGTGTGACACCGTAGCGTCTCTCTGTCTCTTAGTGTGACACCGTAGCGTCTCTCTGTCTCTTAGTGTGACACCATAGCATCTCTCTGTCTCTTAGTGTGACACCGTAGCGTCTCTCTGTCTCTTAGTGTGACACCGTAGCGTCTCTCTGTCTCTTAGTGTGACACCATAGCGTCTCTCTGTCTCTTAGTGTGACACCGTAGCGTCTCTCTGTCTCTTAGTGTGACACCGTAGCGTCTCTCTGTCTCTTAGTGTGACACTGTAGCGTCTCTCTGTCTCTTAGTGTGACACCATAGCGTCTCTCTGTCTCTTAGTGTGACACTGTAGCGTCTCTCTGTCTCTTAGTGTGACACCATAGCGTCTCTCTGTCTCTTAGTGTGACACCATAGCGTCTCTCTGTCTCTTAGTGTGACACTGTAGCGTCTCTCTGTCTCTTAGTGTGACACTGTAGCGTCTCTCTGTCTCTTAGTGTGACACCGTAGCGTCTCTCTGTCTCTTAGTGTGACACCGTAGCGTCTCTCTGTCTCTTAGTGTGACACTGTAGCGTCTCTCTGTCTCTTAGTGTGACACTGTAGCGTCTCTCTGTCTCTTAGTGTGACACTGTAGCATCTCTCTGTCTCTTAGTATGACACCGTAGCATCTCTCTGTCTCTTAGTATGACACCGTAGCGTCTCTCTGTCTCTTAGTGTGACACCATAGCGTCTCTCTGTCTCTTAGTGTGACACCATAGCGTCTCTCTGTCTCTTAGTGTGACACTGTAGCGTCTCTCTGTCTCTTAGTGTGACACCGTAGCGTCTCTCTGTCTCTTAGTGTGACACCGTAGCGTCTCTCTGTCTCTTAGTGTGACACCGTAGCGTCTCTCTGTCTCTTAGTGTGACACCATAGCGTCTCTCTGTCTCTTAGTGTGACACCGTAGCATCTCTCTGTCTCTTAGTGTGACACCGTAGCATCTCTCTGTCTCTTAGTGTGACACTGTAGCGTCTCTCTGTCTCTTAGTGTGACACCGTAGCGTCTCTCTGTCTCTTAGTGTGACACCGTAGCATCTCTCTGTCTCTTAGTGTGACACTGTAGCGTCTCTCTGTCTCTTAGTGTGACACCGTAGCATCTCTCTGTCTCTTAGTGTGACACCGTAACATAGGGGTGGACGGTATGGTCTAAAATGTATATCACGGTATAATTTGAAGCATAGACGGTAACGGTATATATCACGGTATCAGTGTTTCCGTTAGAATAATTTTTTTTGCCTGATAGGCAGGCTATATAAAGAATGACATCCTCAAGGCATGTAGATTTATAATATTTTAACTTAAAACTAGGCTACTTTTGCGTATAAAGTCATTGTATTCCAAATAAAATAAGTCCCGAGTCGAGACTCCATGCTGCTCCCATTGCAAACAGCGAGGCTGGATGCTGGATTTAGCTAGAAGCATATGTAGCTGCAGAGCCGCAGAACCATGGGCGCTTTCAGGAGCCATTGGCAATTCAGCCGTTGGGTGGGGGGGCGCTGTTGAGCGGGCCTGTGACCAGACCTAAAAGCGCCCATGGTTCTGCGGCTCTGCAGCTACATGCTATTCGCAACTCCACTGCTGCAGCCGTCCTCCCGCTGCAGCCGTCGTTATCATAACACTACACACATATCATAATGTTTACAGCAAACTGTAGTTGATCACCAGGTATGTTTTATTAACGTAGAATAATTCATATAAGAAAAACGATAGGGAAATCCCTTACCTTTCTCCACTGGTTAAAAATGCCAGGAACTGAAATTGAAACTTGCTGTGCGCCGCGGTGATATGTGTTTATTATGAAATGACAATTGCGTGTTGACACGCCCACTGCGCGAAGCCTCCTAAATAACTTTTTCCAGTTTGCACATATCTATTATCTATGACTAATTCTATCTATTTTTAGGGGCAAATGCGATTGAAATAATCGCGCTGTGGTTACATGACGTCATTGCTCTTTTAGAGCTGCTCTACCGGTTACACGGTATAGTCAAAATCTATACCGTAGAGCAAATTCATACCGTTTATACCGTATACCGTTTATACCGTCCACCCCTACCGTAACATCTCTCTGTCTCTTAGTGTGACAGACACCGTAGGGTCTCTTTGTCTCTTAGTGTGACAGTAGTGTTGTTCTGTCTCTTAGTGTGACACTGTAGTGTTGTTCTGTCTCTTAGTGTGACAGTAGTGTTGTTCTGTCTCTTAGTGTGACAGTAGTGTTGTTCTATCTCTTAGTGTGACACTGTAGTGTTGTTCTGTCTCTTAGTGTGACAGTAGTGTTGTTCTGTCTCTTAGTGTGACAGTAGTGTTGTTCTGTCTCTTAGTGTGACAGTAGTGTTGTTCTGTCTCTTAGTGTGACAGTAGTGTTGTTCTGTCTCTTAGTGTGACAGTAGTGTTGTTCTGTCTCTTAGTGTGACAGTAGTGTTGTTCTGTCTCTTAGTGTGACAGTAGTGTTGTTCTGTCTCTTAGTGTGACAGTAGTGTTGTTCTGTCTCTTAGTGTGACAGTAGTGTTGTTCTGTCTCTTAGTGTGACACTGTAGTGTTGTTCTGTCTCTTAGTGTGACAGTAGTGTTGTTCTGTCTCTTAGTGTGACAGTAGTGTTGTTCTGTCTCTTAGTGTGACAGTAGTGTTGTTCTGTCTCTTAGTGTGACAGTAGTGTTGTTCTGTCTCTTAGTGTGACACAGTAGTGTTGTTCTGTCTCTTAGTGTGACAGTAGTGTTGTTCTGTCTCTTAGTGTGACACTGTAGTGTTGTTCTGTCTCTTAGTGTGACAGTAGTGTTGTTCTGTCTCTTAGTGTGACAGTAGTGTTGTTCTATCTCTTAGTGTGACAGTAGTGTTGTTCTGTCTCTTAGTGTGACACTGTAGTGTTGCTCTGTTTATTAGTGTGACAGTAGTGTTGTTCTGTCTCTTAGTGTGACAGTAGTGTTGTTCTGTCTCTTAGTGTGACAGTAGTGTTGTTCTGTCTCTTAGTGTGACAGTAGTGTTGTTCTGTCTCTTAGTGTGACACTGTAGTGTTGTTATGTCTCTTAGTGTGACAGTAGTGTTGTTCTGTCTCTTAGTGTGACAGTAGTGTTGTTCTGTCTCTTAGTGTGACAGTAGTGTTGTTCTGTCTCTTAGTGTGACAGTAGTGTTGTTCTGTCTCTTAGTGTGACACAGTAGTGTTGTTCTGTCTCTTAGTGTGACACTGTAGTGTTGTTCTGTCTCTTAGTGTGACACAGTAGTGTTGTTCTGTCTCTTAGTGTGACAGTAGTGTTGTTCTGTCTCTTAGTGTGACAGTAGTGTTGTTCTGTCTCTTAGTGTGACACTGTAGTGTTGTTCTGTCTCTTAGTGTGACAGTAGTGTTGTTCTGTCTCTTAGTGTGACACAGTAGTGTTGTTCTGTCTCTTAGTGTGACACTGTAGTGTTGTTCTGTCTCTTAGTGTGACACAGTAGTGTTGTTCTGTCTCTTAGTGTGACAGTCAGGGCCGCCTCAGGGGGTGTGCGAGCAGTGCGGTCGCACAGGGCCTCGCGGTAAGGGGGGCCTCGCAAAATAAAAAAATAAAAAAAATAAAAAAATAATATTTTTTATTTATTTTTTTTATTATTTTTTTTTTATTTTTTTGCGAGGCCCCCCTTCCCGCGAGGCCCTTTTTCATCACAGACCTAAAATCTAGTTTTGCTTATATGCTTATATATTTCACATTAGACACGTTTGTAGAATGTGTCTGACTTCCTGCCTCTGCGGCTCTGCAGACTGCAGTTTTCCGGTTTCTGCGGATTTGCTGCTCTACAGATTTTAGGATAGTGTTTCCGGGCTCTTCTCGGACACACGAGGTACAGGGATGATCTAATTCAGCGCTATTCAGAGGAGCGAGGCGAGTGGATGTCTTTTCAAAAGAAGGAGAAGAGAACTTGTGAGCAGATAAATCTGTTAGGCAGCAATACGCCGAAAGGTGTCCAGTCTGCCGGAAAGTACTCGAAGAAGAAGAAGAAGAAATTACACCGTGGGCCAAGAAAGTCTCCTTCCAACTTTACCATTGGCGCCGCGTTGATACTGCGTTATGGTGAGTCAACCTATGATTATATTCCCGCCGTGGACCTGACCTATCTCTCTTTCTCTCTCTCTGGAGCCAAACTGGTCGACTAGCTAATATAGTACTACTAGTAGCTAACGGTGTGTGCCTGGTGAGAGCACCTGGCTGTATGTAGCCGCATAGCTTGCAGAACGCAGAAGCAAGCTATGCGGCTACATACAGCCAGGTGCCTGATTGAGCTAACTGTTAGCCAGTTAGCTGTTTAGCGTCAGCTGGGAACGTTCGTTTGATGCTATCAGTTAGCCTTGAGAATAGCAGGCCCTGGCACTCTGACTACGACATCATCTTTGACAGAAGATGTAGTCGGGCCTGCACCATGACAAGGCTCTGGCCATAGCTTATTTGTCCCGACAGCGAGAGGCCTTTCGTCAACGTGGAGACCTGTGTTGCGGCCTTTCGCCCTGCGTTCCTTTTGTGCAGGTAAGATTAATGAAAATGTCATGACATTACCCCACTCTTCCTTCCTTCCCCTCCCGAATGTTTTGTTAATAACGATGTTTTTTTCCAGGCAAAACATATGCTACTTCACAACATTTGGAGATACGACATGTGCTGTGTGTGAATGGTCGTTTGTGTAGCTTGGGTAGCGTTGGGCCGTTGGCCAAAGCTGTGTGTGGCCTGGTGTCACAGTACCTGGCTAGCCTATTTAGCTGATGTCGGCCATTGGTTCCTTGCTGCTTTGGTTTCTCTGGTATAGACCCTCTTCTTGTTGGATTTAAGTGTTGATCTTTGTCCTTTTGGATCTCTCATACATGCTCTAGTCTCTCTCTAACACACACACACATGACAAACACACATGTTCTCTCTCTCTCTCTCTCTCTTTCTAACACACACAGTCTGCCTATGGCGGCCTTTCTCGATGGCTAGGCTGTGCTCAAGGATCTTCAGTCACAGTGCTCAGGTATTCTGCCACTGTGTACTCTCTGTTTAGGGCCAAATAGCATTTCAATTTCTTTCCAATGTGTCTCTCTCTCTCTCTCTCTCTCTCTCTCTCTTGGATTTAAGTGTTGATCTTTGTCCTTTTGAATCTCTCATACATGCTCTAGTCTCTCTCTAACACACACACACATGACAAACACACATGTTCTCTCTCTCTCTCTCTCTCTCTTTCTAACACACACAGTCTGCCTATGGCGGCCTTTCTCGATGGCTAGGCTGTGCTCAAGGATCTTCAGTCACAGTGCTCAGGTATTCTGCCACTGTGTACTCTCTGTTTAGGGCCAAATAGCATTTCAATTTCTTTCCAATGTGTCTCTCTCTCTCTCTCTCTGTACACTGTATATTGACTGTAGAACGGGAGCTCTCTCTCGCTCTCTCTTTTGCTATATGTTGACTGTATCATGCCCCGCCTCGGGCAGCGCTATTATTTAAGAATATGTTGACTGTATAAAAAAAGAAAAAAAATATATATATATATATATATATTTATTTTTTATTTATTTTTTTAACCTTTTGGGGGGGGGGCCTCGCGTTAAATCTCGCACAGGGCCTCGCATTTCTCCCAGGCGGCCCTGGTGACAGTAGTGTTGTTCTGTCTCTTAGTGTGACAGTAGTGTTGTTCTGTCTCTTAGTGTGACAGTAGTGTTGTTCTGTCTCTTAGTGTGACAGTAGTGTTGTTCTGTCTCTTAGTGTGACACTGTAGTGTTGTTCTGTCTCTTAGTGTGACAGTAGTGTTGTTCTGTCTCTTAGTGTGACAGTAGTGTTGTTCTGTCTCTTAGTGTGACAGTAGTGTTGTTCTGTCTCTTAGTGTGACAGTAGTGTTGTTCTGTCTCTTAGTGTGACAGTAGTGTTGTTCTGTCTCTTAGTGTGACACAGTAGTGTTGTTCTGTCTCTTAGTGTGACACAGTAGTGTTGTTATGTCTCTTAGTGTGACAGTAGTGTTGTTCTGTCTCTTAGTGTGACAGTAGTGTTGTTATGTCTCTTAGTGTGACAGTAGTGTTGTTCTGTCTCTTAGTGTGACACAGTAGTGTTGTTCTGTCTCTTAGTGTGACATGGATTGCAAGAAAAGTACATTTGGGTAGATTTTTGACACTCAATTTACAAACAAAATACTTTATATACTATACTTTACTTTACGTATTTGACTTTAACCCTTTCACTGCCACACTACAGAAGATTAACCCTTTACTATCACACTACCGATGACAGAAGGTTAACCCTTTACTATCACACTACCGACGGTTAGTAGTGTGATAGTAAAGGGTTAACCTTCTGTAGTGTGGCAGTGAAAGGGTTAACCGGCTGTTGTGTGGCGGTGAAAGGGTTAACCGTCTGTGTATTGTCGCAGTGAAAGGGTTAAACATATTTTCTGTTTCCTTCTTTTGTTTTCATCTTTCAGGCCCCGGGTCACTTCCTGTCCCCACCACCCAACGGCCTTGGTCCCTTCCCCGCCTCAGGGGTCAAGGGTCAGGGGTCACCAACCGACCAGGCATCACTGCAGAGACGGCCCGGCCTACAGCTCACATCCCCCGACCGGACCCTGCCGTGACCCCCCCACCACGACCCCTGCCGCAGCCCGGCGTGGCCACCTACGGGATTCAAACCCACGACCCCCTGATGCTGTTCAGACTCAGGAACAGATACAGACAGGTACAGTAGGAGTGTGTGTGTGTGTGTGTGTGTGTGTGTGTGTGTGTGTGTGTGTGTGTGTGTGTGTGTGTGTGTGTGTGTGTGTGTGTGTGTGTGTGTGTGTGTGTGTGTGTGTGTGTGTGTGTGTGTGTGTGTGTGTGTGTGTGTGTGTGTGTGTGTGTGTGTGTGTGTGTGTGTGTGTGTGTGTGTGTGTGTGCGTGTGAGTGTGGTCTAGACAGGCAGGCAGGCAGACAGACAGACAGACAGACAGACAGACAGACAGACAGACAGACAGACAGACAGACAGACAGACAGACAGACAGACAGACTTGATTGATTGATTGAAAAGTTTATTAACAGATTGCAGAATGGGTACAGTACAGTACAGCTCAATACATACAATTGTTAAGGCGATGCAGACCAGAGAAAGACTTTCGTCTTGTTTACATCAGGGTCCCCCATTTTCAATTCATCATAACATATATGACATACACAACATACAGATAGACAGTACTGCTACATCTATACATTTATGACATACCTGATTTGCAAATACAGTACTGTTTGTGATACAAAAAGTGTCCAGAAAATATACATTTGACGTAGAAACTGTACATTGGAGGAGGTTGGGTAGGTGGGGTGGGGTTGGGTGGGTGGGTGTGGGGCTGTACATTGGAGGTGGGGGGGGGGGGGTAGGGGGGGGACACTGTACACTGTACATTGGAATACTGACAAAGCCATATTTGGTCATTTATTGTACAACTGGGTTAGGACATTTGTAGGGGCCAGTTTCGAATTGCAGTCTCCCGTAGGTGTTTTTTGAGAGTGTTTTTGAAGGTGGGTAGTGATTCACATTCCTTTACAGCTTTGGACATTGATGTGGCATAATTGCGAAACGTGTTTAGTCCCTTGTTTGAGCCGAATCTGGTTTAACATGATTTGTGGAGCTCCCTCTGGTGTTGTGATCGTGGTATTCACTGACCGTTGGGAAGTATTTTGACATGTAAATGGGTACCTTGGTCGTGTAGTGTATTTTGTAGACCAGGCCCATTGCAAGTTGCTGTACTCTGTCGTCTACTCTAAGCCATCCTAGGTTGTCAAAGTGGGCAGGGGTGAGGTGGGTTCTGGGAGTCAGGTCAAGCAGTAGTCTGACTAGTTTGTTTTGAGATGTTTGTAATTTGTTTTTTAGTGCCTTTGAGGTGCTTTGGTACCATGAGGTGCAAGCATAGTCGTAGTACCCTTGAATGAGTGCTCCTGCCAGAGTCTTCAGGGTATTCTTGTTTACCAGAGAGGAGATCCGGTACAAGAATCGAGTTCGTTGGTTGACTTTTTTTATTACATTGGATGCCATTTTGTCACAGGAAAGATTAGCCTCTAGGATGGAGCCCAGGTAGGTAATTTCATCTTTCCATGTGACAATATTGTCACCCACAAGAAACAATACAAGACAGGTACAGACATGCAGACAGACACATAGATAGATAGATAGATAGATAGATAGATAGATAGATAGATAGATAGACAGACAGACAGACAGACAGACAGACAGACAGACAGACAGACAGACAGACAGACAGACAGACAGACAGACAGACAGACAGACAGACAGACAGACAGACAGACAGACAGACAGACAGACAGACAGACAGACAGACAGACAGACAGACAGACAGACAGACAGACAGACAGACAGACAGACAGACAGACAGACAGACAGACAGACAGACAGACAGACAGACAGACAGACAGACAGACAGACAGACAGACAGACAGACAGACAGACAGACAGACAGACAGACAGACAGACAGACAGACAGACAGACAGACAGACAGACAGACAGACAGACAGACAGACAGACAGACAGACAGACAGACAGACAGACAGACAGACAGACAGACAGACAGACAGACAGACAGACAGACAGACAGACAGACAGACAGACAGACAGACAGACAGACAGACAGACAGACAGACAGACAGACAGACAGACAGACAGACAGACAGACAGACAGACAGACAGACAGACAGACAGACAGACAGACAGACAGACAGACAGACAGACAGACAGACAGACAGACAGACAGACAGACAGACAGACAGACAGACAGACAGACAGACAGACAGACAGACAGACAGACAGACAGACAGACAGACAGACAGACAGACAGACAGACAGACAGACAGACAGACAGACAGACAGACAGACAGACAGACAGACAGACAGACAGACAGACAGACAGACAGACAGACAGACAGACAGACAGACAGACAGACAGACAGACAGACAGACAGACAGACAGACAGACAGACAGACAGACCCCTGAGAAATCATTGAGGCCTGGCCCTCGTTTTAGATTCGATTACATTATATTAGATTAGATTAGAACAATTTCTATTGTTATCATACAGTACAAGTAAAGTACAACGAAAATAAGTTTGGCATTTAACCAGAGTGCACATTTAATAGTAAAGTGTATATTATAGTAATATACAATGTACAGGTACAGTGATACAGGTATAAAGACATATAAAGACATTATGTAGTAAATCGTACTGGCCAGCAGCATAACTAGTAAGAGTAGGTAATGGATGTGTACAGATATAGATATTGTATAGACAGATAGGCCAGGTATGTTCGTTTACAATGATTTACAATGAGAACATACAACGTGTAAACAAGATACTGATACAAAATAGAAAAATATATGAATTATTAATAGAGTGATCCCTTCAGGCGCAGTTGGACAGGATCGCCCTGTTGAGGAGGAGAGTCATCCCGCAGCTGACCCCCAAACTCCACCCGACGCAGCCACCCAACAGACTCAACCCCCACCTGCAACCCAAACTCCACCCGACGCAGCCACCCAACAGACTCAACCCCCACCTGCAACCCAAACTCCACCCGACGCAGCCACCCAACAGACTCAACCCCCACCTGCAACCCAAACTCCACCCGACGCAGCCACCCAACAGACTCAACCCCCACCTGCAACCCAAACTCCACCCGACGCAGCCACCCAACAGACTCAACCCCCACCTGCAACCCAAACTCCACCCGACGCAGCCACCCAACAGACTCAACCCACACCTCCAACACAAACTCCCTTTCCACAGACTCATCACCCCCACCGCCTCCCTCCACCCCCACACCCCCCCTGCACCCTGGGCAGCAGGCCGCCAGCACACAGGAGGTGAGTGGTGTCCCTAAAGGTGCTCCCATAGTCGAGCGGACTGTACACGGACTGGACTCTGCGGAGGTCCACTGGACTCTTTGAGCTTTCATAGTCGAGCGGATCTCCGCGGACCAATTTCCTACATGTCTCGCGCCAGTTTACACCAGTTTACACCTCGCGCCAGTTTGTGTGACACCAAGTGGGCGCCGCGGACGTCCGCGCGTCAGAAAATAGGAGCTTCGCACTTGGACTCTGCTTTGGGTCTGCTTTGAGTACCCTTTGGGTCTGCTTTGAGCCCGCGGGAGTCTGCTCCGTGTACGGTCCGCTCGACTATGGGAAGGGCTTAAGGATGTGAACACATTCCAAGACTAGGGGCTAGATCCACAAAGAATGGATTGCACGGTGCTAGTTGCACCCTTACTTACAATTCATTATGAATTGAAAATGGGGGGACCCTGATGTAAACCAGACGAAAGTCTTTCTCTGGTCTGCATCCCCTTAACAATTGCGTGTGTATTGAGCCGTACTGTATTGTACCCATTCTGCAATCTGTTAATAAAATTGTCACTCAATCAATCGCAGATTATTACATAATCTATAATATAATTATAGATTATATTAATATTACTATTATCTATTATAATTATATAATAATTATATAATATATTGTGGGACCCTCTCGAAAACGAGATACTGTATCTCAATGTGGTTTTCCCCAATAAAGAATTTCAATATATTATATTTTATATTATATATCATTTAATATCATATCATATCATATAATAGAATGTAATACAATAGTAAATATAATATAGAATAATAGTATAATATAGTACGCTGTAGTTTATTTAGTTTATTTACTATGACACTGCTGCCTCTTATCATTGCACTGACCCTAAAGATGTGATATTATGAGACAGTATAGTATTGTATACTGTAGTATAATAATGGTATAGTATAGTATAATCTCCAAACTACCATGCTTAGCAAAAACCCTAGTATAATATAGTGTAAAAATAGTGTAGTATAATATAGTATAAGACAGACACTGCTGCCTGTTGTATAGTATAATATAATATAATACAGTATATTATAGTACAATATAGTATAGTATAATATATAGTATAGTATAATAGAGTATAGTATAGTATAATATAGTACAATATAGTAAAGTATATTATCGTATAGTATATAGTATTTTTTGTTTATTTGTTTATTTAAACGGATCCCCATTAGCCGACGCCTTAGTGCCAGCTAGTCTTCCTGGGATCCAACAACACACATATACACAAGATAACACACACCTAGCATATATCACAAAGACAATCAAGCATAGAATAGAGTAAAAACATGTATCATAGAAAAAAAGAAATGTAAAACAGGAGATGAAAAAACAAGAGATAAAATCCAGTTATACCAAAATAAAACAATGTATCAGGGTGTGCATGTATTCCAGCTGTTCTGAATACAAAATGTTATTGTGTGTGCGAGTGTAAATGGTGTTTAAGACTTCTTTTAAAACTAGCCCTTTCTTTGATGTTCCTAACATCGCTGGGAAGACAGTTCCAGGATACTATATCGCCCTATAAAATACTGCCCTTTTCATAAAATTAGACTTAGGTAGAGGTCAATTGATCAATCCACCTCTTGCCCCTCTGGTTGAATGTGTGTAAGTACTTGCGCTGTACACAATGCAATTATAATGGAGTTTGAGTTTGAGTAACTCTATGAAAATATGTAATTAAGTTAGCAGATAATCTTACCTTAACACTGAGCCATGAGAGACGTGCATGCATGTCAACTACACTAGCCCTAGGTGAGCAGCCTAGGACCAGTCTAGCTGCCTTGTTTTGAGCTATACTTGTAGTTTTCTGAGTAGACCATTGGATGCAGATGACCATACTACAGAGCAGTAGTCTAAATGACATAAAACCATAGAGCACACAACTTGACGAAACAGCACTGATGTGAGATAAGTAGTGCTGTCAGGCGATTAAAAAAATTAATCTAATTAATTACAGGATTTGTAATTAATTAATCTAATTAATCGCATTTTAATCGCATAACCATTTTATGCCTGCTATTCTATATTATATAATCATATTTCAAATTGCATGTGTTCGGATGGCAGAATTCAGTACTGTATCTACAAAACCTTCTGTTTAATCATCTTCCATCTATTAATTTGCTTAGATTTTTCAGGTCTGGTCAATTTGAGCATGGTGTTATTCACAGTCAAAGATACACAATTTTTTATTGATATTCTCATTTGGTTCATTACAATTTACTCAAAATAAAATTTTCATTCAATCAATCACCGCACAGATTGATTGATTGAATGAAAATGTTATTAACAGATTGCAGAATGGGTACAATACAGTACGGCACACAATTGTTAAGGGGATGCAGACCAGGGTGCAACTTGCACCGTGCAATCCATTCTTTGTGGATCTAGCCCACAGTATTTCTGACACTGGGAATACATTCCCTGAGATTCATAGATGTCCCTAGAATCAGATACCAAGAACATGCAAATGGACCATATTAAAAACTAAAAAAGTCTGTAAATGTGTATTCTACATTCTTATGGAATGAATGAGATACAAAAAAAAATTATTAAAAAAAAAAACAATTTTTTTTTTAATAAATTTTGAGTTAATTTTCATAACGCGATAATTTGCTGTGTAATTAATTAATCTAATTAACGCGATAAACTGACAGCCCTAGAGATAAGGTGAGCACTTCCGTGTGACTGCAACCGCTCTGCCCATTTTGGCAACCACCTTGTTGATGTGATCGGACCAAGACAATGCACCATCAAGCCAGAGTCCTAAAAGCTTCACAGTCTTTACCTGTTCAATGGTTTGACCCTCAATCTGTAAATTCAATTTGGGATTGTGTGATATAGTCTATAATTAGAGCCGAATATTATGCACTTTGTTTTTGATAAATTAAGTATAAGTTTATTTGATTTTATCCAGTTATATATAATGCTCAGCTCACTAGACATAACATGACTAAGCTCTGTACATGTTGCAGCCGCATAATGAATAGTGGAATCGTCGGCATACATTGTCAAATTAGCTCTACTAATTGCAAACGGCATGTCATTTGTAAAAATTGAGAATAAGAGGGGTCCTAGGCAACTTCCTTGCGGGACCCCGCAGTCCAGGGCCCTACTGCTCGATGGAGCCCCATTAAAATAAACTCTCTGTGACCTGGCCGACAGATAACTCCTAACCCATTGGATTGCAGAGGATTTAAAACCATAGCACACAAGTTTAGACGTTAAAATGTCGTGGTCGATTACATCGAAGGCTGCGCTAAAATCAAGTAATACAGTACCAATGAGCTTTGAGTTGTCCATAGAGGTGAGCCAACTATCAGACATTTGAGTGATGGCGGTACAGGTGGAATGACCAGGCCTATACGCATGTTGGAATAAAGTAGATAAACCATTAGCAAAGAAATATACTTGTATTTGCTCATACACAATTTTTTCCAACAGTTACACAGTAAATTTCGCTGAGTACATTTTACTCAACCTGAGTACATTTGACTCAAACTGAGTAAAATTGTACTCACTTTGGCTCAAATGGACTCAGTTTGAGTAAAGTGATAACTGGCAGAATGCTGATAGGCCTGCTATTGGGACCACAGAAAGTTTCTTTTGTGTCTTTAGGTAGTGGGATGATCTTGCCCTCCTTCCACAATTTTGGACACACGCCACTAATCAAACATCTATTAAAAATATGACAGATTGATTTCGAAACATATGCCGCAAATATTCTTAACAACTTGCTGTCAAGGAGGTCTGTACCAACAGGCCCGCCAACAGGTAGAGAGCTCAACAACCTTTCAACTAGGGATGTCCGATATTATCGGCCTACCGATATTATCGGCCGATATCGGCATTAAAATGTGATATCGGAAAATATCGGTATCGGTTTAAAAAATAAAAATAATTTTTTTTTTTTTTTTTTTACATTTCTATAACCTTTATTTACCCAGGCAAGCAAGTAAGAACAAATTCAGATTTTATTTATTGTCAAAAGTATGCATAATGTTGTGTTAATTCCACAACAAGATATATGTAATGTTAATTACCTGAAATTATTCCGTTTTTGGGGGGGGGGGGGGAAACCCTGCATATATCGGTATCGGTTGATATCGGTTGATATCGGTATCAGAAATTAAGAGTTGGACAATATCGGTATATCGGTAAAAAAGCCAATATCGAGCATCCCTACTTTCAACCATTCCAGCATAAATCTGGTGGAATTCAAAAGTGCACATCTTATTATTCATGATGTGCTTTTTTATAAGCACATCAGAGTTAAGGCGCTCCCATAGTCCAGCAGACTGTACACAGAGCAGACTCCGCGGATGTCCGCGCGGCTCTTTGAGCTTTCATAGTCCAGCAGATCTCAGCGGACGTCCGCGGTCTATTTCCTACATTTCTCGCTCCAGTTTTACTACATTTCCCACAATTCTGTCTGTTCTACTGTACTGGCAGATCAGAGGGAACATTATCAGCGGGAGAGAGAGAGAGGGAGAGGGAGAGAGAGAGAGAGAGAGAGAGAGAGAGAGAGAGAGAGAGAGAGAGAGAGAGAGAGAGAGAGAGCGCTTCACGGGCTCATCTCTCTCCTCGCGCCACCAATCGCTCGCGCGGCGTCACATTAAATGCAGTTCGATGTCAACCAAAACGCCGAGCAGCGTTTTGTGTGACACCAAGTCAGCGGCGCGGATGTCCGCGCCTCAGAAAATAGGAGCGTCGCACCTGTGGGTCTGCTGTCCGCTGAGATCAAAGCTCAAGAGTCCGCGCGGACATCCGCGGAGTCTGCTCTGTGTACAGTCTGCTGGACTATGGGAGCGCCTTCAGAATTGACAGTACTGTCCATATTCTCTTTAAGTTTAGAGACCTTGTTGACAAAATAATCATTAAAATAATTTGCGATCTGAAGTGGCTTAGTCAAGTAGACGCCATCTGATTCTACAAAATAAATGAAGGTAATCTTTTTACCCATGATTTCCTTCATAATTTTTTACTGTCGTTACCGCTTTAAGAAATTCTCTTTTGATAGTAGGTTCTTTTATTTATTTTATTCATTTTGGTTACCTGATTTCTTAACTTACAATAAAGTTTTCTGTCAACAGAAGATCCAGAAAGAGCAGCAGCCTTTTTGGCCTCATCCCTTTGAGCCATCAAGTTCTTCAGTACTATATCTATCCATGGCGCACATTTTGCTTTAGCCGTGAATTTTGCATGAATGTTCACAATTTTCATAAAATGCTCCATAAATAAATTCAAAGAGATCTCAGGATCGTCAATGGTGCATACAAAACATCTTCATTAAATGTCTTATATGATCTAGAAATTATAATTTTGGGACAGGCCCTAGGTAGCTTAGTTCTCCTGGAGACAGCAACTAAATGATGGTCACTGAAGCCAACTGGGACTGAAACGGATGAAGAGCTCAGATCGGGAGTATTAGTGTAAATGTGATCAATACATTTAGAAGTTTTAACCCCAAAATTATTCATGGCAATTCTCGTTGGTTGGAAAATTAATTGCAATAATCCACAGGTGTCAGTTATGGTTTTGAGCCTGTTCTCCAGAGGACCGTTTTCAGAAAGCCAATCGATATTAAAATCACCAAGACAGTACAACTCTCTATTTTCCTCTGTGGCCCTGTCCAACATGTCACACAAGCTACTTAAATACTGTATATTGGCACTGGGTGCCCTATAACAGCAGCCAACAAGTATAGGTTTCAGGTGTGGGAGTTGCACTTGTAGCCATATAGCTTCAATATCATTTATCATTAAATCCTGCCTAAGTTTCACAGGGAAATGTTCACGAATAAAAATTGCCACACCACCACCAAACCTGTTTCTATCATGTCTGTAAATTGTGAAGTATAATATAATATAGTATAGTATAATATAGTATCATATAATATTGTATAGTATAATGTTACGACTGGGGGTGATGATGAAGGTGAGGAGAACACAGTATGCAGACCAGGAAGAAGGAGCGGAGGCAGAGACGAAGGGTGATGCTTAGAGAAGGGTAATTTACTAAATCACGGGGCTGGACCCGGGGACAGAGGCCCGACGAGGGGGGGTGGTGATGGGGACAGATGCCCGGAGAGGGGAGGCGGGGAGAGAAACAGGGGGCCGGTCAGGGAACCTGGAGCCAAGGGGCGAGGGTAAGGACCCCGGAGCAGGATCCCGGACAAGGGACCCTCTTGTCGCCGGACTAGGAACCGGATCGGGAGAGCCGGAACGGAGGTGTGACGGCGACGACCCCCAGAGTAGAACCCAGCGTAGACCTCGGCGAAGACCACGACGAAGACCACGGCGGGGACCACGGCGAGGACCAGGGCGCCGGTCACGGCGTAGGGCTGGACCAGCGGGGAAGCCAGGACCAGTCAAAGAACCAGGACCAGTTGAGAAGCCGGGAGCCGGCATAGCAGCCGGACCAGGTGTAGAGGCTGGGCAGGGCGTGGAGACCGGACCGGTCTCGGCGGCGAGGCGTGGCGTAGGATCCGGGGATGAGGAGCCTGGACCCGGTGTAGCAGCCGGACCAGGCGTAGAGGCTGGGCAGGGCGTGGAAGCCGGAGGAGGAACGGTGATAGCCGGCTCAGCTGTGGAGGGCTGGCTAGCCACAACAGCCACGCTAGTCCTCCGAGCCTTGCTTGCTCTCGGAGGTCTGTTAGCTGCAGGGGCTAAGCTAATGGATGGGGCTGTGCTAGCTGTGGACGTCTGGTTAGCTGCAGGGGCTAAGCTACCGGACGAGGCTGTGCTAGCCATTGAGGCCTGGTTAGCTGCAGGAGCTAGGCTAACCGTGAGGGTAATGCTAGCTGGGAGGACCTGGCTGACTGCAGGAGCTAGGCTAATGGTAAAGGCTGGGTTAGCCGTGGAAGCCTGATTAGCTGCAGGGGCTAAGTTAGCAGACAGGGTTGTGCTAGCTGTGGATGCCTGGCTAGCAGTACTAGCCCTGCTCGCCCTCCGAGCCTTGCTAGGCCTCGGAGGTCTGCGAGCTGCGGGGGGCTAGGCTAACCGTGGGGCCTGAGCTAGCTGTAATAATTTAAAGGGGCGGCCGACACTGTTGGCTTGACAAGATACTTGTGCCCTAATGATACGGATAAGGATGAAGAAACTCAATACACTATGAATCTACCACATGGCCCCTAATGGCCACCACAACCCTACATGACGACTCAAACCAAAGTGCATTGCCAACATAATCATCTAATAGAGGGCATTCATTTTTTATTATTATTTTTTTATTATATTTTTCCTCCTTCTTTTTCCGTTTTTCTCCCCTCCCAATGTTAGTCGTTATGCCAATTCCCAATCCCCTTCCTGGTCGTTGCGCACTCTACCCCCTACCGTCGGTCTGGGAGGGCGGAGACTATCACATGCTTCCTCCGACACATGTGTACCCAGCCCACCGCTTCTTTTCACCTGGCAGCGCGGACTCTCACTGGGGGAGTGTAACGTGTGGAAGGGTCACACTACCTCTCCCAGATCCTTCCCTGGCTGTGCAGGCACCCTGACCGAACTGTAGGAGTCGCTGTTTACAGCGACCAGGACCCACCCACACCGGCTTTCCCACCCGCTGACACTGCCAATTGTGTTAGTATGGACGGTCGGCCAAGCCGGAGGCACCATAGCTGGATTCGATCCCACTGTCTCTGTGGTGGTAGACAGACGCTTAGTCCGCTGCGCTGCCATAGAGGGCATTCATA
This sequence comes from Notolepis coatsorum, assembly GCF_963971535.1. Lineage (NCBI taxonomy): Eukaryota > Metazoa > Chordata > Actinopteri > Aulopiformes > Paralepididae > Notolepis > Notolepis coatsorum. The sequence goes on along the minus strand of NC_140180.1, from coordinate 7,822,197 downwards.
AACACTATCCTCTTCATCTGAGTACACGATAAAAAGTAACTCTCCTGTTCCACGTGCACAACTGCAAAACCTGCTTACCATCGCTGTACTGTACTCCCTGCTCATCTAATAGCGTGTGCCGTGCCACACTCTACCATTGATTCTACATTTATTCCCCTGCAGAAAATCACCCTATAAATCCTGTTGCCTCTCCCCAGCCGTCCAATACAGCCCATTGTGCACGCACGCACAGGGACAGATGCACACACACAACATGCATTTGGAAATAAAAAAGCACTCACCACGAGGTTTAATAGGTCTAAAGAGGTGGGTTTTGTAACGTTATTTCTTCGGGGAATAAATACAAGTATTGCTTTGTGAAACTACTTTGCGCTGCGGTCGATCCAGAGATCCTTGGCTACAGACAGTAGATATTTGTTATAATAATAACAAATAATAATAATAATAATAATAATAATAATAATAATAATAATAATAATAATAATAATAATAATAATAATAATAATAATAATAATAATAATAATAATAATAATAATAATAATAATAATAATAATAATAATAATAATAATAATAATAATAATAATAATAATAATAATAATAATAATAATAATAATAATAATAATAATAAATTCTATTTGTACCGCACTTTACATTTGTGAAAATCTCAAAGTGCTACAGGAGATAAAATCTAAAATAATTTATAAAAGTAAAAAAAATAAAAATAAAAAAAAAAGATTAGATTAAATTGGATTCAAATTCAAGTATACAAGACAAGATCTCAAAATATCAAAGTGCTACAGGAGATAAAGGTAAAAAGTCAAATGAATAAAAACTATTCAAATGAATAAAATAACCAATGGAGGAAACATAGACTCAAATCTAAAAAAAATTATAAAAGTAAAAAAGAAACTCGAATCTAGTTTTTTTATTTTAATTTTTTTACTTTTATAAATTTTTTTAGATTCCTTTATTGCCACACAATGAACAATTGCCACACAATGAATGAGTACAATGAAATGAAGTTGGTATCTAACAAGAATGCAAAGCAGCAATAAAGTGCATTGTGGTATACAGTATAACATGTGGATATATATATACTGTATGACAAGGCTACAGGGTAAATATGCTAAGCTAATGTATGTACAGTATTATTATATACACTGGTACACATATTAATACACTATGGTAGTAAACCGTACTCACCAGTTTAACTAATAAGAGTATAGGTACATTTTATATTGTAGATATTTTATATTGGTCCCAATCACTTTGATAACTGCAGACACAACTCTTACATTTATTTATAAACCTAAACCTCTGTTGAGCCGCCCCTAAGTTACTTGTATAACATGTCAATAGCTTTATATTCGCTTATGTCATACATTTCAGAGTTAAATGGTGAGTTGAAAAGCACCCAGATGTAATTTTCGTTTAGAAGCAGTGGGCGGAGCTCCCATCGTGATTACATTATGACTTATGAATGTTTACCTCCCTGAGATCTGAGCTGAGATCTGATCATAAAGATGTGATGTTATGACATCACAGTGTGCACCGTAGAGCGGGTGTTGCTTCCATAGAATGGTTGCTTCCCTCTGAGTGGCGTTTAGCAGGGAGCAAGGGCCCTAAACGTAACCTTTCCTGCAGGAAGGAGGGGCCGTAACCCTAACCATTCTCTTTGTTGATTGTTTGTTTCCCGCAGGGAGGGGCTATCAGCATCCCACCGCCATGCCACCACTCCCGGGGCGTGTTGGAGTGGGAGGGGCTGTGGGCAGGGTCAAACCACAGATCACCACGGTGTCCACGGGTAGTGTGTCGGCATTGGCTGAGAGTGACGTGTTCCTGCCCTGTCAATCAACTGGAAACCCCACCCCTGGCATGGCCTGGACCAAAGTTACCACTGGTGAGAGAGAGAGAGAGAGAGAGAGAGAGAGAGAGAGAGAGAGAGAGAGAGAGAGAGAGAGAGAGAGAGAGAGAGAGAGTTAAAGAGAATGTGTGTGTGTGTGTGTTGTGAGGGTGCATATGTATACTGTTATATGACAGAGAACATGTGAGAGGGTGTGAAGAGGAGTGTGTGCTTTGGAGTGAGAATGAGTTGAGGTTAGAATACATGTATGCATGTGTTTGTGTGACAAGGTCTACCAGAGGAAAGATACAATATCTGAACTCACAGCTCTCTTCTCTTCTCTTCTCTTCTCTTCTCTTCTCTTCTCTTCTCTTCTCTTCTCTTCTCTTCTCTTCTCTTCTCTTCTCTTCTCTTCTCTTCTCTTCTCTTCTCTTCTCTTCTCTTCTTCTCTTCTCTTCTCTTCTCTTCTCTTCTCTTCTCTTCTCTTCTCTTTTCTTCTCTTCTCTTCTCTTCTCTTCTCTTCTCTTCTCTTCTCTTCTCTTCTCTTCTCTGCTCTGCTCTGCTCTGCTCTGCTCTGCTCTGCTCTGCTCTCCTCTCCTCTCCTCTCCTCTCCTCTCCTCTCCTCTCCTCTCCTCTCATCTCCTCTCCTCTCCTCTCTTCTCTTCTCTTCTCTTCTCTTCTCTTCTCTCCTCTTCTCTTCCTTTCTATTCTCTCTTCTTCTCCTCTCATCTCTCCTCCTCCTCTCCTCTCCTCTCTTCTCTTCTCTTCTCTCTCTTCTCTTCTCTTCTCTTCTCTTCTCTTCTCCTTTCCTCTCCTCCTCTCCTCTCTTCTCCTCTCTTCTCCTCATCCTCTCCTCTCCCCTATCCTCTCCTCCTCTCCTCTCCTCTCCTCTCCTCTTCTCTTCTCTTCTCTCCTCTTCTCTCCTCTTCTCTTCCTTTCTATTCTCTCTTCTTCTCCTATCCTCTCTCCTCCTCCTCTCCTCTCTTCTCTTCTCTTCTCTTCTCTTCTCCTTTCCTCTCCTCCTCTCCTCTCTTCTCCTCTCTTCTCCTCATCCTCTCCTCTCCCCTATCCTCTCCTCTCCACTCCTCCTCTCCTCTCCCCATCCTCTCCTCTCCTCTCCCCTATCCTCCTCTCCTCTCCACTCCTCCTCTCCTCCCCCTCCCCTCCTCCTCTCCTCTCCTCTGTCTCTAGGCGCGACCATCCCAGCGGGCAGTAAACTGGGGCAGCGCTTTGAGGTCTTCCAGAACGGTACGTTCGTGCTCCGCTCCGTCCAGCTCCAGGACCGGGGTCAGTACCTCTGCACGGCCCGGAACCCCCTGGGCTCCGCCCGGCTGGTGGTGACCCTGACCGTCTACACGCAGCCGCCCCGCATCCGCCGGCCCCCCGGGACCAGCCAGCTGTCCGTCTACCTGGGCCGCAGCGTGGCGCTGGACTGCCAGGCGGACGGTAAACCCACGCCCCAGATCTCCTGGATCCTCCCCGACAGGACGTTCGTTCGCGCGGTCGGGTCGTCCCAGGCGCACCTGCCCCGGGCCTCCCTGCTCCGTAACGGCACCCTGAGGGTCCAGGCCTCAGACTTCTCCAGTAAGGGAGATTATAAATGCATCGCCAGCAACGCGGCCGGGGCCGACACCATGACCTTTAACCTCCACGTGGCCGCACTGCCTCCCAGCATCACCCAGCAAGACCTGGAGACGGTCAGCGTGCAGCCAGGTAACTGGTCCTAACTGGTCCTAACCAGTCCTAACTAACCATAACTAGTGCTAACTAACCACAACGAGTCCTAACTAACCCTAACTAGTGCTAACTAACCATAACTAGTGCTAACTAACCACAACAAGTCCTAACTAACCCTAACTAGTGCTAACTAACCATAACTAGTGCTAACTAACCACAACGAGTCCTAACTAACCCTAACTAACCCTAACTAGTGCTAACTAACCCTAACGAGTCCTAACTCATCCTAACTAGTCCTAACTAACCATAACTAGTGCTAACTAACCATAACTAGTGCTAACTAACCCGAACCAGTCCTAACCAGTCCTAACAAAATCTAACTAACCCTAACTAGTCATGACCCTAACCAGTCCTAACTAACCCTAACTAGTCCTAACCAGTCCTAACTAACCCTAACTAGTCCTTACGAACCCTTGGCGTGCAAATGTGGCCACCAGTTCAGTGTCGCTATGTGTTTTTTTGCTCTGTATGCCAGCAGTTAGCTGACAAACACACAGTCTGCCAGCATAAACCGTCACGCAGTCATTTACAGTTGAAGTGTTGGTATATCCCTTTAAAGTAGGGATGTCCGATATTATCGGCCTACCAATATTATCGGCCGATATTGGCATTAAAATGTAATATCGTAAATTATCTGTATCGGTTTTCAAAAAAAATTGTGTGTATATATGAATGTATGTGTATACTGTATGACAGAGAAGAGGATTTTTTTTTAAATTATTATATATTTTTTTTCATTTATTTAACCTTTATTTACCCAGGCAAGCAAGTAAGAACAAATTCAGATTTGATTTATTGTCAAAAGTATGCATAATGTTGTGTTAATTCCACAAGAATAGATATTTAATGTTAATTACCTGAAATTATTCCGTTTTTGGGGGGGGGGGGGGGGGGGCCCTGCATATATCGGTATCGGTTGATATCGGTTGATATCGGTATCGGAAATTAAGAGTTGGACAATATCGGTATATCGGTATCGGTAAAAAAGCCAATATCGAACATCCCTACTTTAACGTGTTGGTATATCCCTTATATCCCTTTAACGTGTTGGTATATCCCTTTAACGTGTTGGTATATCCCTTTAACGTGTTGGTATATCCCTTTAACGTGTTGGTATATCCCTTTAACGTGTTGGTATATCCCTTTAACATGTTGGTATATCCCTTATATCCCTTTAACGTGTTGGTATATCCCTTTAACGTGTTGGTATATCCCTTTAACGTGTTGGTATATCCCTTTAACGTGTTGGTATATCCCTTTAACGTGTGG
>NC_140180.1:7784848-7814848 GCF_963971535.1 Notolepis coatsorum | reverse complement strand
TTATTCACTGGTTATTACATTACAGTAACATCACATTATTCACTGGTTATTACATTACAATAACATCACATTATTCACTGGTTATTACATTACAATAACATCACATTATTCACTGGTTATTACATTACAATAACATTACATTATTCACTGGTTATTATTACATTACAATAACATTACATTATTCACTGGTTATTACATTACAATAACATCACATTATTCACTGGTTATTACATTACAATAACATCACATTATTCACTGGTTATTACATTACAATAACATCACATTATTCACTGGTTATTATTACATTACAATAACATTACATTATTCACTGATATTACATTACAATAACATCACATTAGTAACTGGTTATTACATTACAATAACATCACATTATCCACTGGTTATTACATTACAATAACATCACCTTATTCACTGGTTATTACATTACAATAACATCACATTATTCACTGGTTATTACATTACAATAACATCACATTATTCACTGGTTATTACATTACAATAACATCACATTATTCACTGGTTATTACATTACAATAACATTACATTATTCACTGGTTATTACATTACAATAACATTACATTATTCACTGGTTATTACATTACAATAACATTACATTATTCACTGGTTATTACATTACAATAACATCACATTAGTAACTGGTTATTACATTACAATAACATCACATTATTCACTGGTTATTACATTACAATAACATCACATTATTCACTGGTTATTACATTACAATAACATCACATTATTCACTGGTTATTACATTACAATAACATCACATTGGTAACAGGTTATTACATTACAATAACATCACCTTATTCACTGGGTATTACATTACAATAACATCACATTATTCACTGGTTATTACATTACAATAACATCACATTATTCACTGGTTATTATTAAATTACAATAACATCACATTATTCACTGGTTATTACATTACAATAACATTACATTATTCACTGGTTATTACATTACAATAACATTACATTATTCACTGGTTATTAGTTATTACATTACAATAATATTACATTATTCACTGGTTATTATTACATTACAATAACATCACCTTATTCACTGGTTATTACATTACAATAATATTACATTATTCACTGGTTATTACATTACAATAACATCACCTTATTCACTGGTTATTAAATTACAATAACATCACATTATTCACTGGTTATTACATTACAATAACATCACATTAGTAACTGGTTATTACATTACAATAACATCACCTTATTCACTGGTTATTACATTACAATAACATTACATTATCCACTGGTTATTACATTACAATAACATCACATTATTCACTGGTTATTACATTACAATAACATCACCTTATTCACTGGTTATTACATTACAATAACATCACATTATTAACTGGTTATTACATTACAGTAACATCACATTATTCACTGGTTATTACATTACAATAACATCACCGTATTCACTGGTTATTACATTACAATAACATCACATTATTCACTGGTTATTACATTACAATAACATTACATTATTCACTGGTTATTACATTACAATAACATCACATTATCCACTGGTTATTACATTACAATAACATCACATTATTCACTGGTTATTACATTACAATAACATCACATTATTCACTGGTTATTATTACATTACAATAACATTACATTATTCACTGATATTACATTACAATAACATCACATTAGTAACTGGTTATTACATTACAATAACATCACATTATCCACTGGTTATTACATTACAATAACATCACCTTATTCACTGGTTATTACATTACAATAACATCACATTATTCACTGGTTATTACATTACAATAACATCACATTATTCACTGGTTATTACATTACAATAACATCACATTATTCACTGGTTATTACATTACAATAACATTACATTATTCACTGGTTATTACATTACAATAACATTACATTATTCACTGGCTATTACATTACAATAACATTACATTATTCACTGGTTATTACATTACAATAACATCACATTAGTAACTGGTTATTACATTACAATAACATCACATTATTCACTGGTTATTACATTACAATAACATCACATTATTCACTGGTTATTACATTACAATAACATCACATTATTCACTGGTTATTACATTACAATAACATCACATTGGTAACAGGTTATTACATTACAATAACATCACCTTATTCACTGGGTATTACATTACAATAACATCACATTATTCACTGGTTATTACATTACAATAACATCACATTATTCACTGGTTATTATTAAATTACAATAACATCACATTATTCACTGGTTATTACATTACAATAACATTACATTATTCACTGGTTATTACATTACAATAACATTACATTATTCACTGGTTATTAGTTATTACATTACAATAATATTACATTATTCACTGGTTATTATTACATTACAATAACATCACCTTATTCACTGGTTATTACATTACAATAATATTACATTATTCACTGGTTATTACATTACAATAACATCACCTTATTCACTGGTTATTAAATTACAATAACATCACATTATTCACTGGTTATTACATTACAATAACATCACATTAGTAACTGGTTATTACATTACAATAACATCACCTTATTCACTGGTTATTACATTACAATAACATTACATTATCCACTGGTTATTACATTACAATAACATCACATTATTCACTGGTTATTACATTACAATAACATCACCTTATTCACTGGTTATTACATTACAATAACATCACATTATTCACTGGTTATTACATTACAGTAACATCACATTATTCACTGGTTATTACATTACAATAACATCACCGTATTCACTGGTTATTACATTACAATAACATCACATTATTCACTGGTTATTACATTACAATAACATTACATTATTCACTGGTTATTACATTACAATAACATTACATTATTCACTGGTTATTAGTTATTACATTACAATAATATTACATTATTCACTGGTTATTATTACATTACAATAACATCACCTTATTCACTGGTTATTACATTACAATAATATTACATTATTCACTGGTTATTACATTACAATAACATCACCTTATTCACTGGTTATTAAATTACAATAACATCACACTATTCACTGGTTATTACATTACAATAACATCACATTAGTAACTGGTTATTACATTACAATAACATCACCTTATTCACTGGTTATTACATTACAATAACATTACATTATCCACTGGTTATTACATTACAATAACATCACATTATTCACTGGTTATTACATTACAATAACATCACCTTATTCACTGGTTATTACATTACAATAACATCACATTATTCACTGGTTATTACATTACAGTAACATCACATTATTCACTGGTTATTACATTACAATAACATCACCGTATTCACTGGTTATTACATTACAATAACATCACATTATTCACTGGTTATTACATTACAATAACATTACATTATTCACTGGTTATTACATTACAATAACATCACATTATCCACTGGTTATTACATTACAATAACATCACATTAGTAACTGGTTATTACATTACAATAACATCACATTATTCACTGGTTATTACATTACAATAACATTACATTATTCACTGGTTATTACATTACAGTAACATCACATTATTTACTGGTTATTACATTACAATAACATTACATTATTCACTGGTTATTACATTACAGTAACATCACATTATTCACTGGTTATTACATTACAATAACATCACATTATTCACTTGTTATTACATTACAATAACATTACATTATTCACTGGTTATTACATTACAATAACATCACATTAGTAACTGGTTAATACATTACAATAACATCACATTATTCACTGGTTATTACATTACAATAACATTACATTATTCACTGGTTATTACATTACAGTAACATCACATTATTTACTGGTTATTACATTACAATAACATTACATTATTCACTGGTTATTACATTACAGTAACATCACATTATTCACTGGTTATTACATTACAATAACATCACATTATTCACTTGTTATTACATTACAATAACATTACATTATTCACTGTTATTACATTACAATAACATCACATTATTCACTGGTTATTACATTACAGTAACATCACATTATTCACTGGTTATTACATTACAATAATATTACATTATTCACTGGTTATTACATTACAGTAAAATCACATTATTCACTGGTTATTATTACATTACAATAACATTACATTATTCACTGGTTATTACATGTTCAACTTCAACAACAAGCCCGTCTCAGCTGGGGTTGGACAAGGTTTGGTGGATGTCTATCTGTCAGAGGTATTGATTATTGGTTGTTTATTTATCAGGTGGAGGTATTGATGACCCCTCCCAGGATTGAACATCTTGGCACGACTCAGACCAGGGTCACGTCTGGAGACAACTTCCAGGTCAGTCCTCCTCAAGGATGGATAGATAGATAGATAGATAGATAGATAGATAGATAGATAGATAGATAGATAGATAGATAGATAGATAGATAGATAGATAGATAGATAGATAGATAGATAGATAGATAGATAGATAGATAGAATGAAAGAAAGAAAACCCCTAACCCTCCATCCATCTATCCATCCATCAATCAATCAATCTATCATCTATCCAGAAAATAAATAAATAAATTAAAAAAACCTTCTTCTTCTTCCTAATTATATTTCTAAAAAGATAGATAAAAAGAAAGAAAAACTCTAACCCTCAATCCATCCATCCATCCATCCATCCATCCATCCATCCATCCATCCATCCATCCATCCATCCATCCATCCATCCGTCCATTCATTCATAATAATAATAATAATAATAATTCATTTTATTTATATAGCGCTTCTCAAGAACCCGAAGTCGCTGACAATAGGCAGAGAAACAAAGTAAAACAAAGAAACAGAAAAGGAACATAAGACCACGGGGGAAACAGGGAAACAGCATGAGATACACAGAAACATAGAGCCACAGTAACAAACATCAAACAGGTTGGATGGGGGGGGGTTATGGGTGGGGGAGGTTGAAGGCTAGGGAGAACAGGTGGGTTTTGAGGCGGGATGTGGAGGTGGAGAGTGTGGGGGAGTCTCTGATGAACTTAGGGGAGGGAGTTCCATCTTCATCTGTCCCCCGTCTCTCCACTAGGTGGACTGTGTGGCGACGGGTCTCCCCGATCCAGAGGTGTCCTGGGCGCTGCCGGACGGCACCCTGATCAACAACGCCCTCCAGTCGGACGACAGCGGCCTCCAGAGGAATCGCCGCTACATCATCTTCGACAACGGGACGCTGTTGCTCCAGCAGATGGGCCAGAAGGACGAGGGAGACTACACCTGCCACGCCAAGAACCAGCTGGGAGCGGACCAGCGGAAGGTCAGCGTCCGGGTCGCTCCCAAGTCCCAGTCGCTGGTGGTGACCGTCGGCCTGGGGGAGGCCGCTGAGCTGCTCTGCCGGGCCGCCGGGGACCCGAGACCCAGCATCGTGTGGTTTTCACCGGGTCGCGACGTCATAGCCGTGTCCTCGGACGACAGGTACAAAGTGTTGGGGGACGGCACCTTAGTGGTTAAACGGGTGAGGCTAACCGACGAAGGGAAGTACACTTGCGTGGCGCACAATCCCGCCGGCGGCGACGACGTGAAGTACGTGACGCTGGGGGCGCGGGACAGAAAGCCGCTCGTCGTAGCGGCGGGAGGGCGGAGCGGCCACCGCGTCCAGGCGGTGTTCTACCAGACGGCTCTGCTCAACTGCCCGGCGGAAGGAAAGCCCGAACCCAGGATCTCCTGGGCCACTCCCTACGGACTGTCGCTGCCGACGCCTTACCTGGGCGGACGCTTCCAAGTTCACCGCAACGGCAGCCTGGAGCTGCGCGGCGTGAGGAAGGCCGACGAGGGGAAGTACGTGTGTCTGGCGGAGAACCGCCTGGGCGAAGCCTCTCTCGCCGTGGAGCTGGAGGTGTCCTCGCTGGCGGAGAAGCCCAGCTTCGCCGCGCCGAACATCGAGTTCTTACCCATAAAGCCGGAGGGAGGGGACGTGAGCCTGGAGTGCCTGGCCCGTGGGAAACCCAACCCGGAGTTCGCCTGGGTCTTACCCGACGGGACGGCGTTGTCGCCGGGCGCCAGGCTTCAGCGCTTCGTGCACCATCTGGGGAACGGGACGTTGCAGATCGTCCGGCCGGTCCCCGGCGATAAGGGCGTCTACCGCTGCGTGGCCAGGAACACCGCGGGCCAGGCGGAGAAGCGGTTCGTTCTGGAGGCCGGACGCAAGCCGCTTATCCGAGGATCGACAGGTGAAAACCTTTAGCTCCACTTGTGGTTTTAATGTTTAATGTTGTACCCTTCCTGCTGACAGGGAGTTGTACAGAACGTATAAGTCGCTTTGGATAAAAGTATCAGCTAAAGGGGTTCTCAAACTTTTTCATACCGTGACCCCATTTTATTTCTGATTTTCTTTGGGGACCCCACGCTTAATGTATTGCGTAATTTCAACGTGGAATTAAGGAATATCAAAATAAAAGCACACGTTGTTGAACTTGATCATGCATATTTATTAGACTATTTTATTACAGCACTATGTTATCAATACACATTTATAAAACGAGGCATATTTAGCCAAAATATGGTGCCAGAACATATATATAAAAATTAGAATAAAGTTTTATAATTTCTTTTTTTTACTGTCACCTACCCCAATTTGGGTCGCGACCCATAGTTTGAGAACCACTGAGCTGAATTATTAAATGTAAATAAATATACAATTTATCAATTGGAAATTCGATAAATATACTTAATTAACACATGATATTGTTGTTATATTGACCAATTTGGTCATATTGACCAAATTGTTTACACTGCCTGTGTTGTTTTTACTACCTGTACACTGTGTTGTTTTTACTACCTGTACCCCCCCCCCCCCTCCCCCCATGCTGCTATGATGCCTGAATTTCCCCAAGGGGATCAATAAAGGAATATCTTATAATAATATTTATTATTATATCACCACATTTCCAGGAGGTATGAAGATCACCTATGGCCAGAGTCTCAGCCTTCCCTGCACCGTGGATGGCTGGCCTCAGGCATCAATCACCTGGACCCTCCCCAACGGGCTGCTGTTGGACAAACCCCAGACCATGGGGCGGATCTCCTTCCTAGCCAACGGGACGCTGCAGCTGAGAGAGGTTGCGACCTTCGACAAAGGAACGTATGTCTGTAAAGCGGCCAACACCTTCGGCTCGTCCACGCTGTCTTACCCGGTGGCGGTGATGGTTTTCCCGCCGAGAATCACCAGCGCTCCGTCGTCCATCACCAGGGTAACCAGGGGGTCCCCCGTGAGGCTGAACTGCATCGCGGCCGGGATTCCCAAACCGGATATTTCCTGGACGTTGCCGGGACGCACCACGCTGGTCCCTCGTAACCGCTTCACCGTGCAGGGAGGAATCCACATGACGGAGGAAGGAAGTCTGGTCATCCAGGACCCGGTCTTGACCAACTCTGGGATTTACAAGTGCAACGCCAATAACGCCCTGGGAACTGACTTCAAGGCCACATATCTCCAGGTGGTCTGAGGGACACAGTTTTAACTCTGTGGTGTGGGTTCTGGTTTTGCTGTGTCTTTTCAAACTTAATATTGTGGATTTTACAGAGTAGTTGTACCTTCATGTTTTCCCGCCATGAAGTGGAAATCCAAATTTCCAGTTTGCTCTGGATGTCAAGAGTTTGAGGCTGGGGGTCAGAGGGATGTCAGTTCGTCTGCTCTGATTTACTCTGGGATTTAAAAAATACAATGCCAAAAACACCCTTAAAACACCCTGAGAATGCCCTGGGAACATCCGGAGAAAGCCCAGAGAATGCACAGAGAATGCACAGAGAAAGCCCAGAGAATGCACAGAGAAAGCCCAGAGAAAGCCCAGAGAATGCCCTGGGAACGGACTTTGAAACTACTTATCTCCAGGTGTGTCCGGAGACTTTTGGAGACGATTCAGATTTATTTTCAGCACAATTTCAAACTTTATGATTCCCTTCCCCTCTTCATGGTGTTGGTTTTGTATACGTAATCATATATCTTTTGAAATATGACTGAATGATGACTCTTCTCCAATTCAAAATATTCAAGTGCAACAAGTAGAACAACATTGTGCCCTATTTTCTTTTTTTATGTAATATCTCATGAAATGATATTGACTGACAATATTTTCTGATTGAAATGCAGACATGTGACAAGAATATTTAAGAGACAGCATTCAAAGCTGCCAACCCACATGTGGTCGTAAGGCCTTTACAAGTGTAAACTTTACAGTGACCTTTCAACTTTACAGCGTTCTCTAAACTTTACAGTCTTCTCCCAAAACCTCATATCTCATGAAATGCGCCTGATTGATGAATCTTATCGTTTCAGACTGACATATACAAATGGGAAAATGAAGTAAATTACAAGTTCTCTGAGACACTTTCAACACTGCTGCAGATGTGCTCTATAACAGGTCATGTTTCATGAGGTGTATAGTATCTGCCTTCTAATTAAAAACATCCCTCCACTAATGAAATCCTACTGTTTTCTATCACATTACAGATATTCAGTATAAGTTACTGCTGAGGTCCTACAGTGTGTTTACAGTAAGCATGTCCATTATTTGTCCATTCATTCATTCATGATACAAGCCGGTAACACTGATTGTATTTTGTGTATTTGCTGAGCTGACGGTGGGGAGTTAGGTGACTCAAATATCAAGTATGAGTCTAGAGTCATATAGAATAGTAAGAACAATAGGAAGATACTTCAAGTATCATGTTGTAGATGAATCTGTGCATCTGGTGGGAAGCCAAAGCAGTGAGAACACAGTTCCACCTTTAAAAGGTCCATTCTTTGGTCCATGTCAGGTGGATTCCTGGGGACCGTGGGAAGCAAGGTTTCATTCTGCAAAGTGACTAAACCAATGAACCAATGGGGTTGTGTCTTTAAGTGTTGGTGTTGTGTCTGTGTTGATGTTGTGTCTTTAAATGTTGGTGTTGTGTCTTTAAGTGTCGGTGTTGTGTCTTTAAATGCCGGTGCTGTGTCTTTAAGTGTTGGTGTTGTGTCTTTAAATGTTTATGGTGTGTCTTTAAGTGTTGGTGTTGTGTCTTTAAATGTTGATGTTTTGTCTCATTCAGCGCCGCGGGCCTAGCCCATCTTTGTTCCTACTGCGCCACCGCACTAAGAGATAGGGATACGTGGCGGTGTTCGCAGGGCTATATCTATATTCTATATTATAGCTATGGATACAATACTATGGCTCATTTGACATCAACTATCCATCGTTCAATATGTGATTTTTTTTTGTATTTGTTCATGTATACGTTCGCGTGTTATACCGTGGTGTATATATGTATAGTTTCAGAGTGATCCTGGCTAATTCCAGAAAACGGCACTATGGAGCAATACATGAATTTGACTAAAAGCGTTGGCATTGCTCGCCTGGACACGCTACTATTTCCAAATCAAATGTATGTAATAGGTATTATGTTTCATCATGAATGCATGAAAGGGGGGGGGGTCGTTTTTTGATGCTTTGATCGTCACCAACGGCATATGTTCTGGAGTACGTTACACATGGTCGTTGCGATCGATGTGAAATCATGGTTGGATCAAAGCAGGATTGATGTCATATAGTCCTTACCTTTACTAGGAGGTACCCCAAAGAGAATATTCCAATTGTCTGATCGCGATTTCCAGTATTGGTGTCCATCGTGTCGCCAACATAATCCACCACAACACATGCATCAGGGGGCATTGGACACGTTTCAAGGACACGAGTGAACCGCTAGACTCGCCTGACCAAAAAAACTGCGCCTGGAGTGAATTAAACGTAACACCGGGTGTGAAAAAAAGGTTTTCGAAGGGTGGGCGATACTGCCACCTACCTGGAGGCGGCCGGTATTGCACTCTAGCGATCTCAGAGTGATTCCCTATGGTAACCCCGAGGTCCATGTGAGAGAAATTAATAAAAATATTGAATAAAAAAAAAATAACGATGAAAACCCGACTATCCTCGGGTCTGGCGCTGATTGAGCACAGAGCCTGGGAGCCACAGTCTGGGAGCCACAGTCTGGGAGCCACAGTCTGGGAGCCACAGTCTGGGAGCCACAGTCTGGGAGCCACAGTCTGGGAGCCACAGTCTGGGAGCCACAGTCTGGGAGTCATAGCCTGGGAGCCACAGTCTGGGAGCCACAGTCTGGGAGCCACAGTCTGGGAGCCACAGCCTGGGAGCCACAGTCTGGGAGTCATAGCCTGGGAGCCACAGTCTGGGAGCCACAGTCTGGGAGCCACAGTCTGGGAGCCACAGCCTGGGAGCCACAGTCTGGGAGCCACAGTCTGGGAGTCATAGCCTGGGAGCCACAGTCTGGGAGCCACAGTCTGGGAGGAGACAGAGCCTGAGAGACAGAGCCTGGGAGCCACAGTCTGGGAGCCACAGTCTGGGAGGAGACAGAGCCTGAGAGACACAGTCTGGGAGCACAGAGCCTGGGAGATACAGTCTGGGAGGAGACAGAGCCTGAGAGACAGAGCCTGGGAGACAGAGCCTGGGAGACAGAGCCTGGGAGCCACAGTCTGGGAGGAGACAGAGCCTGAGAGACAGAGCCTGGGAGACAGAGCCTGGGAGACAGAGCCTGGGAGACAGAGCCTGAGAGACAGAGCCTGGGAGACAGAGCCTGGGAGCCACAGTCTGGGAGGAGACAGAGCCTGAGAGACAGAGCCTGGGAGCCACAGTCTGGGAGCCACAGTCTGGGAGGAGACAGAGCCTGGGAGACAGAGCCTGGGAGACAGAGCCTGGGAGCCACAGTCTGGGAGCACAGAGCCTGGGAGACACAGTCTGGGAGCCACAGTCTGGGAGCCACAGTCTGGGAGCCACAGTCTGGGAGCCACAGTCTGGGAGTCATAGCCTGGGAGCCACAGTCTGGGAGAAGACAGAGCCTGAGAGACAGAGCCTGGGAGCCACAGTCTGGGAGCACAGAGCCTGGGAGCCACAGTCTGGGAGGAGACAGAGCCTGAGAGACAGAGCCTGGGAGCCACAGTCTGGGAGCACAGAGCCTGGGAGATACAGTCTGGGAGGAGACAGAGCCTGAGAGACAGAGCCTGGGAGACAGAGCCTGGGAGACAGAGCCTGGGAGCCACAGTCTGGGAGGAGACAGAGCCTGAGAGACAGAGCCTGGGAGACAGAGCCTGGGAGACAGAGCCTGGGAGACAGAGCCTGGGAGCCACAGTCTGGGAGGAGACAGAGCCTGAGAGACAGAGCCTGGGAGACAGAGCCTGGGAGACAGAGCCTGGGAGCCACAGTCTGGGAGGAGACAGAGCCTGAGAGACAGAGCCTGGGAGCCACAGTCTGGGAGGAGACAGAGCCTGGTAGCCACAGTCTGGGAGGAGACAGAGCCTGAGAGACACAGTCTGGGAGGAGACAGAGCCTGGGAGCCACAGCCTGGGAGTCAACACTATTGAAATAAATGTAACACTAAACCCTAAATACTAAACACTAAATACCAATATATCTGCATTGTGTGAAGGAATGAATGAATGAATGAATGAATGAATGAATGAATGAATGAATGAATGAATGAATGAATGAATGAATGAATGAATGAATGAATGAATGAATGGATGGATGGATGGATGGATGAACGAATGAATGAATGAATGAAAACTTTATTTAACAGATTGCAGAATGGGTACAATACAGTACGGCTCAATACATACACAATTGTTAAGGGGATGCAGACCACGCTCTGCCTGGCTGGTAGCCTCTCTCACGCTCTCTCACAGCGAGACTTAAAGGGATATTTCACTTTAGTATAACTTAAAAATCAGCAGTCGTACCTCTTATCTAAAGTCATCGACTACAAGTGAGCTAGCGACCGCTGCTGTCCCTGTTGTCCGCTGTTGACAGCGGCAGTGGTCACTAGCTCACTTGTAGACGACTTCAAGTTCAAGACTGCTGAAACTTAACACGTTCTACTAAAGTTAAACATCCCTTTAAATGTCAGCTTAAAGTTTGTTGATATTTATTTTATTTTGTTTCCCATTGTCTGTACTTAACTGTGTCTTTATCTTGTTTGTTTTTATTATGACCACTAAGATTATTGTGATTTGTAATACTCAACATTTTTCCTTTTTATCCTTCCTCCTGTTGTCTGAAATAGCACTGTTGATGCAATATTTCCGTGCACAATTTTGTATTATATTTTAAATCTATAAATTTTAAATTAAAAACCACTACCTTAGAATCTTTCTATCTTCCTGTGGTCACTGTGTGGAAGCTGACTTCCTGTTCCTGTGGTCACTGTGTGGAAGCTGCTGCTGACTTCCTGTTCCTGTGGTCACTGTGTGGAAGCTGACTTCCTGTTCCTGTGGTCACTGTGTGGAAGCTGACTTCCTGTTCCTGTGGTCACTATGTGGAAGCTGCTGCTGACTTCCTGTTCCTGTGGTCACTGTGTGGAAGCTGCTTCCTGTTCCTGTGGTCACTGTGTGGAAGCTGACTTCCTGTTCCTGTGGTCACTGTGTGGAAGCTGACTTCCTGTTCCTGTGGTCACTATGTGGAAGCTGCTTCCTGTTCCTGTGGTCACTGTGTGGAAGCTGACTTCCTGTTCCTGTGGTCACTGTGTGGAAGCTGACTTCCTGTTCCTGTGGTCACTGTGTGGAAGCTGACTTCCTGTTCCTGTGGTCACTGTGTGGAAGCTGACTTCCTGTTCCTGTGGTCACTGTGTGGAAGCTGACTTCCTGTTCCTGTGGTCACTGTGTGGAAGCTGCTGCTGACTTCCTGTTCCTGTGGTCACTGTGTGGAAGCTGCTGCTGACTTCCTGTTCCTGTGGTCACTGTGTGGAAGCTGCTGCTGACTTCCTGTTCCTGTGGTCACTGTGTGGAAGCTGACTTCCTGTTCCTGTGGTCACTGTGTGGAAGCTGCTTCCTGTTCCTGTGGTCACTGTGTGGAAGCTGCTGCTGACTTCCTGTTCCTGTCTCTACCTCTACTTACCTACCTCTTTAGCCTACACTGTAAAAATTGAGATAGTATGACGACTGGCCCCAGCCGCAGGCAACGCTGACTCGGGGAGTCGAGACCGGAGTCTCTTGCATTGGTGACGAGCGCAATCTCCGCTACGCCACCCAGTCGCTACTTTTTGTTTTTCTACTTTAAGTGTAAATTGTTAGGAATCCGGGTAAGAATGTTGAGTTCAAGTGTGGCACGGAAGAAGGAGACAGAGAGGGTGTTGCTCTTCTCGAATATGTGTTGTTTTATTATCAGAAACACATTGAGCGATAATATAACTTTACGAAGTAAAGCAGGTAAATAGTAATACAAGGATTAATCAGGCTGCTCAACGAACAATAAACACTGTGCAACAACCATCAAATGCACACAGCACACACATCCACACGCACACACTCACTTTAAACAAACAACACACTGCACCACCCACTCTCCACACTTTAGATCACCTAAACACACTTTATATTTATTGGTAAAGGATTTGCACTACAACTCGTACACCTTACTGTAAATTGTACCTAAATTGTACCTCATCCCATTTCTGCTTTGCACTATATAGTATTGTATATTAGTACACTGCATAGTATATTGTATATTATATGGTAACTCAGTTACTTCTATTCGAACATTGTACATATGTCTATACTGAACACTGTGACCTCTATTTTTACTTCTTTTTACATGCTACTTTATTTTATTTCATACTTATCTTGTCTAGCACAGTCTCTGGAGCGTAACAGTAAGAAGCATTTTGTATAAAAGTGTTCTGTACTTCTGTATGACAACTATTAAAGAAACTTGGAAGGGTACTGAGAGAAACAATTTAAGGAAAGCAAATTATAGAGAATAGGGCGGTGAAAGATCCGACTTCTCGACCTTAAGCAAAGATAACTTTAAATCATAATAACGGGCGAGATATCCCACTTCTGCCCGTGGACGGCTGTTCCCAGTAACACTGCTGAAGCACCGACAGAAAGAGAGAGGCAAGGTATTACTATAAAGGCCTCAACACAGCCGGCAGACCCAATCAGAACCAGTGACACAAAACACAGGCAGGTGACAACAATCAGGGATAATTACAGAGACAGAGTGAGAATTCCAGGATGGCAGCAGAGCTTCCAATCCTAAATAGGGAGAGAAAGCCCAGACGTTACAGTAAATGCCATAGAAATACAGTAAATTACCTTTTATCAAAATATTAACCATTAAATAAAGGTTGTAATCTGTAAATGTATTTGATTTTACTGTAATTTGACAGTAAGTATTTGGCAACCATTGATGCCAGACATTTACTGTTTTCTTGCAGCTTTTTTCTTACAGTGTGGGCCCTACACTGTAAGAAAAAAAGCTCCACGAAAACGGTAAATGTCTGGCATCAATGGTTGCCAAAATGTGTAATAACACAGTAATACTTACTGTCAAATGACAGTAAAATCAAATACATTTACAGATTACAACCTTTATTTAATGGTTATTATTTTGATAAAAGGTAATTTACTGTATTTCTATGGCATTTACACTTAAAGTAGAACAACAAAAGTAATCTGTAAATAATAATACAGTGAATTTCCTGTGAAAACACATTTATTTTTTACAGTGTAGGATTTCTGAAGGCTAATCAAATATCTAACTTTAGTCAGATTTCACTCTGCTCTTCAGCGAGACCTCGGAAGGTCTGCTCTTAACTCCTCACCCAATAGCTTAGCTTGGCAGCTATTTTAGCCAATTAGCTTCAGACTGAACAGCTGGAGTACCCGCAAGGCTCCGCCTCTGCCCCCGCTTGAGCCGCCTGATTTCATGCATTAAAAATCGCTATGCAGTGCTTGTTAGTCTTAGTAGCCTGCGGTCTCCCTCCGCTCCTGGGGTAACCAGAGCTCCTGGGGTAATCCATCACCCATAATAATATGAATCTAGAAAAAACAGTGCTGACGGATAGACACAAGCACATGGACAAGGCACACAGCCCACTTGTTATAACGATATGAATTGTTATTATTATAGAAAAATCACAAGTTCACCCTCTTACTGCTTTGTTAAAGCTTACTATGGAGCGCTCTCTGACATTCTCTTATTGTATAACATTTGCTCAGGGTTGCCCATGACTCTGGGCTCACTTCTCAGCCAGAGACATAGACAGACATTTTCTTGTCAAAATGCTACCTTGGAACTTCTGACACAGCTAGAGAAATAGCCAGACACTGTCTCATCACTGTGCATTTCGACACAGGTTCTCTTAGAAGTGCCTGATAAGGCCAGTGTTTTCTTTCCTAGAGTTTCTTTCCTGGAGTTATTAGACAATCTGGGCTCACTTCTCAGATTGTCTTACAGTATAAAGAGTTATTAAACACTCAGGACTCACTTCTCAGATTGTCTTATAGTATAAAGAGTTATTAAACAGTATAAAGGACTTAGTTTGGACTCACTTCTCAGATTGTCTTACAGTATAAAGAGTTATTAAACACTCTCACTTCTCAGATTGTCTTACAGTATAAAGAGTTATTAAACACTCTCACTTCTCAGATTGTCTTACAGTATAAAGAGTTATTAAACAGTATAAAGAGTTATTAAACACTATGTGCTCACTTCTCAGATTGTCTTACAGTATAAAGGAGTTATTAAACACTCTGGACTGACTTCTCAGATTGTCTTGTACTCTCTGCTTTAAACTGAGACTCAACTGTGCACAGAATAAACTATTTTCTTTTCTATCCGTTTGACCAACATTTTGGGAAATTAGCTTACCGAGAGAGACAAGAAGATAAATACCAGTTTTCTCTCTGTGCGTTCAGTAGAAAGCTATCTGGCTGCATCTTAGCCTAGCTTAGCACAATGAATGGAAGCGGACAGTGCCGGTTAGCCTAGGCATTGTCCAACTAACACCTCTCCCGAAGGCTAACCGGTCATGTCTGCTTCCATTCATTGTGCTAAGCTAGGCCAACATGCAGCCAGATAGCTTTCTACTGAACGCACAGAGAGGAAACTGGTACATGTATATCTTCTCTCTCTGGAGAAGACGGTAAGCTCATTTCCCAAAATGTTGGCGTGTTCTTTTAGAGCTCACCAGACTTGATCAAACAAATTTTCCACAACATCGGAGCCAACGATTGTAGGATGAGACCGTCGGAGAGTACAAAGAACAACATAGCTATGGTCTCGTGATCTCACCAAAAAGATGAATCGGCATCAAGTAATTGTCTCTGGCTGCGAAGAAGTGTAGTGATGAGTTCCTTAGCAGATTAGCTTCCTTAAACCGATGGCTGGCTAGATTCTGTCATGAGCAGGGATTAGGTCACGTAGATAATCGAGCCCTCCTTTTGGGGGTGGCCCAGGGTTGCTCAGAGCAGACGGCCTTCACTGGACTTGGGTCGGCGCCTCTCTCTTATCTAAGAACGTAGAGCCATCTAGCTCCGAAGTAGTGGTTTAATGACGGCTGATCTGAAGACAGAGGGAAACAGGCCAGAAGAGAAGAGAGTGAATAATGTTGAGCTTTGAGAAGAGGGTGAATAATGTTGAGCTTTGAGAAGAGGGTGAATAATGTTGAGCTTTGAGAAGAGGGTGAATAATGTTGAGATTTGAGAAGAGGGTGAATAATGTTGAGCTTTGAGAAGAGAGTGAATAATGTTGAGATTTGAGAAAGGGGGTGAATAATGTTGAGATTTGAGAGGAGAGTGAATAATGTTGAGCTTTGAGAGGAGAGTGAATAATGTTGAGCTTTGAGAAGAGAGTGAATAATGTTGAGATTTGAGAGGAGAGTGAATAATGTTGAGATTTGAGAGGAGAGTGAATAATGTTGAGCTTTGAGAAGAGAGTGAATAATGTTGAGCTTTGAGAGGAGAGTGAATAATGTTGAGATTTGAGAGGAGAGTGAATAATGTTGAGCTTTGAGAAGAGAGTGAATAATGTTGAGATTTGAGAAGAGAGTGAATAATGTTGAGCTTTGAGAGGAGAGTGAATAATGTTGAGCTTTGAGAAGAGGGTGAATAATGTTGAGCTTTGAGAAGAGAGTGAATAATGTTGAGCTTTGAGAAGAGAGTGAATAATGTTGAGATTTGAGAAGAGAGTGAATAATGTTGAGCTTTGAGAGGAGAGTGAATAATGTTGAGCTTTGAGAAGAGGGTGAATAATGTTGAGCTTTGAGAAGAGGGTGAATAATGTTGAGCTTTGAGAAGAGAGTGAATAATGTTGAGCTTTGAGAAGAGAGTGAATAATGTTGAGCTTTGAGAAGAGAGTGAATAATGTTGAGCTTTGAGAAGAGAGTGAATAATGTTGAGCTAACGTTGGTCCAAAATGAAAGTTTTGGCCTACCTGGCTTTTATAAAAAAAATTGCATTATCAATACAATATAGACATCATCTATGATCATAAATGGCAAAATGGTAAATGGTGCATCTACAGTAAATAGCGCTTTTATCCAAAGCGCTTTAAATTTTTTGTTCCTCACATTTTATTCATTCACTCACACACAGACGGCAGAGGCGACCATGCGAGGTGCCAACCTGCTCATCGGGAGCAGTTAGGGGTTAAGTGTCTCGCTCAAGGATCAAATCAAATCAATTCAGGACACTTCAACACGCCGCCCGGGAGGAGCGAGAATCAAACCGGGAACCTCTGGATTTACCAGACGACTGCTCTACCTCCCGAGCCACGGTCGCCCCAGATACAAGTCCGATTTTTTGCAGTGTGACTTCAGTCTGAACAGTCATATCAGAATTCATGCTACTTTTACATCACTCTAGATTGACATTCATCACAACTCTGTGCTGGAGGGAGTCACTCTGTGGATACAGACATGGAAGACAGCTGTGATGGAGGTGGTCAGTGGATACAGACATGAAGACAGCTGTGATGGAGGTGGTCAGTGGATACAGACATGGAGGACAGCTGTGATGGAGGTGGTCAGTGGATACAGACATGGAGGACAGCTGTGATGGAGGTGGTCAGTGGATACAGACATGAAGACAGCTGTGATGGAGGTGGTCAGTGGATACAGACATGGAGGACAGCTGTGATGGAGGTGGTCAGTGGATACAGACATGGAGGACAGCTGTGATGGAGGTGGTCAGTGGATACAGACATGAAGACAGCTGTGATGGAGGTGGTCAGTGGATACAGACATGAAGACAGCTGTGATGGAGGTGGTCAGTGGATACAGACATGAAGACAGCTGTGATGGAAGTGGTCAGTGGATACAGACATGAAGACAGCTGTGATGGAGGTGGTCAGTGGATACAGACATGAAGACAGCTGTGATGGAGGTGGTCAGTGGATACAGACATGAAGACAGCTGTGATGGAGGTGGTCAGTGGATACAGACATGAAGACAGCTGTGATGGAGGTGATCAGTGGATACAGACATGAAGACAGCTGTGATGGAGGTGATCAGTGGATACAGACATGAAGACAGCTGTGATGGAGGTGGTCAGTGGATACAGACATGAAGACAGCTGTGATGGAGGTGGTCAGTGGAGGGACAGTGTTTACCTCATATATTTACCTCAGGTATTTAAGATACTTCTATACAAACTAAACTTGAGGAGACATTTCATAACCGGTCTGTGTTTGAAAGCATAATAGAAAGAAGAAATGTCTCTCTTTCACCTCCTCCTCGCCCCCATTATCATCTGCTCACGGATTAGCTGGCCTAATTGTAAATTAAACCATAAATTGTGACTTCAGTGTCCTCCATGTTTACATTCATCTTCTTTATTGTTCATTTGTGCATGCAGGTCAATTCAGGAGCATGACCAACATTGGATAAGAGCCCTGTAGTGTGAGATAAAGACCTTGGTTTGAGTCTATGCCATCAATCTAGTCTGTAATTAATTCAATGTTAATTAAAATGCAATAGAATCGTTGGTTGTATACACAGCATTGAGAGCAGTAAGTTGCAAGACAAAACCCGCCAAATCTTCCACCATCGACTAAAAAGACACCTTTTCAATATCTTAATAAAGAAAACTAGCATTCTTACTGTATTATGTACTATGCTACTATATACTACTATCTATTATGTACTATGCTACCATGCCTATACTACACCTACTATGCTACTATGTATATACTACTATCTACTATGCTACTATGTCTATACTACTATCTATTATGTACTATGCTACCATGCCTATACTACTACCTACTATGCTACTATGTCTATACTACTATCTATTATGTACTATGCTACTATGCCTATACTACTACCTACTATATTACTACAGTATGTCTATACTACTATCTATTATGTACTATGCTACTATGTCTATACTACTATCTACTATGCTACTATGTCTATACTACTATCTACTATGCTACTATGTCTATACTACTATCTATTATGTACTATGCTACCATGTATATACTACTATCTATTATGTACTATGCTACCATGCCTATACTACTACCTACTATGCTACTATGTCTATACTACTACCTACTATGCTACTATGTCTATACTACTATCTATTATGTACTATGCTACTATGCCTATACTACTACCTACTATGCTACTATGTAGGGCTGACCCCTATTAATCGATTAGTCGACTAATCGGTCGAAAGGAGCCGTAGTCGACTGGCCAACCTCTTAGTCGAATATAATAATTTTTTTTTTTTTTTTTTTTTTTATCATTTTTTCCAAAAGAAAAGAGGCCTAGAAGCGTGGCTAACGCTAATGGCACGCATACCAGAGGCTAACTGCCTACGAAAACAGGCACAGAGGCACTGAAAGAGGATTTCACCCATCTAATGAACACACTAGACTAGACAAATATCAAGATGTATCCATCAGTGGACCAATTGCATGCTTTTGCAGAGGACAAGAAGCCTTCAGTCGACTCCTTCAGACATTAAGCACCCCCCACAGCCCAAATGGAATGATACAAAAATAAAATAAAAATAAAAATAAAAAGGTTTTAAAATATTATATATATATTTTTTTTTCTTTTTTTAAGTCGACCAATAGTCGACTAACGGCAAATTTTGGCCAATCCTAGTCGACCATCCAAATCCTTAGTCGGGGACAGCCCTACTACTATGTCTATTATATACTATGCTACTATGTCTATACTACTATCTACTATGCTACTATGTCCATACTACTATCTTGATTGATTGATTGATTGATTGATTGATTGATTGATTGATTGATTGATTGATTGATTGATTGATTGATTGATTGATTGATTGAAAACTTTATTAACAGATTGCAGAATGGGTACAATACAGTACAGCTCAATACACACAATTGTTAAGGGGATGCAGACCAGAGAAAGACTTTCGTCTTGTTTACATCAGGGTCCCCCATTTTCAATGCATCAGGACATATATGACATACATGACATACAGATAGACAGTACTGCTACATCTATACATTTATGACATACCAGATTTGCAAATACAGTACTTTTTGTGATACAAAAAGAGTCCAGAAAAGAGAGTATATACATTTGACGTAAAAACTGTACATTGGAGGAGGTTGGGTAGGTGGGGTGGGGTTGCGTGGTTGGGGGAGGGGGGGGGGGCTGTACATTGGAGGTGGTTGGGGGGGGGGGGGGGGGGTTGGATAGGAGGGGTGGGTGGTTGGGGAACACTGTACAACTGTACAAGCAAAACTGTACATTGGAATATTGACAAAACCATACTTGGTAATTTACTGTACATTGGAGGGGGTTGGAGTTCACTGCTCATGCTTTTGGTAAGCTTTGACTGAGTTTTACCAAACATTTTTTGTCTCTGGTTTTCAATCTACTATGCTACTATGTCTATACTACTATCTATTATGTACTATGCTACTATGTCTATACTACTACCTACTATGCTACTATGCCTATACTACTACCTACTATGCTACTATGCCTATACTACTATCTACTATGCTACTATGTCTATACCACTATGCAGGGGTGTAAAGTACTTGAGTAATTGTACTTCGTTACAATACTTAAGTACTGTTTTGGGGGATTTGTACTTTACTCGAGTATTATTAGGTTTGTATACTTTGTACTTTTACTCCATTACATTTCAGAGAAAAAAAACATACTTTTTACTCCTTACATTTAAAATGCAGACCTACAAAGTACAAAGTACAAATCTCACAGGTCCAACCATTTTAATTAGTATATTTTAATTGTTTATCTGGCCGAACTAACGTTAACCACGTTATTAATCCTGCGACCGCAGGTAAACAGCCAATCAAATCCCCATCAATGGAAAATGAACCCGCCCATACCCATGCTGATTGGTCCTTGTCCAACACTAGAAAGCGGGGATCTTTGATTAAACACCTGCTATCAGAAGAATAGACAGTCAGATCCGCATTATGCTGTGGTTAATATTGTGATATTATTCAGGGTACTCCAGTATTATGTCTTTAATATTGTGATATTATTCAGGGTACTCCAGTATTCTGCCTTTAATATTGTGATATTATTCAGGATAATCCAGTATGCTGTGGTTAATATTGTGATATTATTCAGGATAATCCAGTATGCTGTGGTTAATATTGTGATATTATTCAGGATACACCATTCTATTTTTAATATTGTGATATTATTCATGCTGTGATGTGAATGCTGTCCATGTTAGTTTACCTTCAATGGAGAAGTGCATTAAATAAAAATGTAAAATGTTATCCACTTTTACTCCTATTTTTTCTATTTTTCTACCCCAAAATGGGAGGGTAGTTTATTTACCAGTGTTGTGGCTATGTTAGTGAAGAATGTGTTTAAGTATTTGGCCACATCCAGCTTGTCTGTGATGAGTGTTTTCTGTCTTTATGTTTATGTTTGTAAACCTGGTTTTTAGTTTTTTGCTGCAGCCTAGTTGGTTGTTAGTAATTTCCAAAGTTCACATGGTTTGTTTTTGTTTTCCTCAGTTTTGTCATTTGTTTTTGTGCGGATTTGATCATGGTGTTTACATCGTTTCTTTTTCTGTTTCTTTATATTTTGAGTTATTCCACGTGGGCTTGGAGAACACTGTTTGAGCTTTTGGCAAGCTTTGTCTGACTTTTATGAAGTTCAGAGCATTTCTTTTCTCTGGTTTTCATAGCGGTCAGTATTTCAGAGTGCATCCATGGTTCAGCACGATTTTTAACCCTGGTGGTTCTTAGGGGGGCCATGTTGTTACAGTAAGTATTGTTGTGAATTTGGTTTTGAATCCAAGCCATGTTTCTTCAACTTGTGTACCACTGAGCTTGCTAATGCAATAACTGACACAATTTGGTCCAAACTGTTCCCTAGCAACAGAATTCCAGTGAAACTGTCTATAATATGCCTGAGTCCCTATGGGCCATTGTGTATCCGTTTTGAAGGTCCTTGACATGAAAACATTTTGGCAACCTCTGCTCTAAATGACATTTGACCTTTTCCCCCAGCATGATTTTGTGCGCCGGGAGCGCCCACCGCGGGTCCTTATCGACCTCATCCAGAGGACCAAGGATGCGGTGCGCGAGCTGGACAACCTGCAGTACCGCAAGATGAAGAAGATCCTGTACCAGGAGAAACACAACGGGCCCATGGGGGAGAGCCATGAGGAGGAGGAGGTGAGGGAAGGAAAGGGGTATCTCATGGGGGAGAGCCAGGAGGAGGAAGAGGTGAGGTAAGAGGAGGAGGAGGGAGGGAGGGAAGGAAGGAAGGAAAGGGGTATCTCATGGGGGAGAGCCAGGAGGAGGAAGAGGTGAGGTAAGAGGAGGAGGAGGGAGGGAGGGAAGGAAGGAAGGAAGGAAAGGGGTATCTCATGGGGGAGAGCCAGGAGGAGGAGGTGAGGTAAGAGGAGGAGGGAGGGATGGAAGGAAAGGGGTATCTCATGGGGGAGAGCCAGGAGGAGGAGGTGAGGTAAGAGGAGGAGGGAGGGATGGAAGGAAAGGGGTATCTCATGGTGGAGAGCCAGGAGGAGGAGGAAGTGAGGAAAGAGGAGGAGGGAAGGAAGGAAAGGGGTATCTCATGGGGGAGAGCCAGGAGGAGGAGGAGGGAGGGAGGGAAGGGGTATCTCATGGGGGAGAGCCAGGAGGAGGAGGAGGGAGGGAGGGAAGGGGTATCTCATGGGGGAGAGCCAGGAGGAGGAGGAGGGAGGGAGGGAAGGGGTATCTCATGGGGGAGAGCCAGGAGGAGGAGGAGGGAGGGAGGGAAGGGGTATCTCATGGGGGAGAGCCAGGAGGAGGTGAGGAAAGAGGAGGAGGGAGGGAGGGAAGGAAAGGGGTATCTCATGGGGGAGAGCCAGGAGGAGGAGGAAGTGAGGAAAGAGGAGGAGGAGGAGGGAGGGTGGGAAGGAAAGGGGTATCTCATGGGGGAGAGCCAGGAGAAGGAGGGAGGAGGGAAGGAAAGGGGTATCTCATGGGGGAGAGCCAGGAGGAGGAGGAGGGAGGGAAGGAAAGGGGTATCTCATGCGGGAGAGCCAGGAGGAGGAGGAGGTGAGAAAAGAGGAGGAGGAGGGAAGGAAGGAAAGGGGTATCTCATGGGGGAGAGCCGGAAGAAGGAGGGAGGGAAGGAAAGAAAGAAAAGAAAGAAAATAGTATCTCATGGGGGAGACATGAAGATAAACAGTGGATCATTTGAGCTCTGTGCTATAGGTTTAAGTGTCCTCCCTGTTGTATTTTAGCCCTTGTACACACTTGCACTTTATAACATTTTGAGATGCGCTTTTGACGTAATTTTTGTTTTGCCAAATCCACACAGCGGTTTAGTTAACTATAAAATCACTTTGCTATATTTTTGCAAATTTTATATATGAAACTTAGCTTTGATAAGCAGTGAATTAATTCACGCCTGCCTCGTTGATAACATTGCCATGGCAGCATTGTCATAACAAGTAACATTGTGAACATTCCGATGATGAGCGTTCTATAGTTTTCATACCACCTGGTGATCAGTCCAAACGGTGCAAAGAGGAACCCTCTCGGTAGGCGTGGGATGCCGACACGGGAGACGGCATGCCCCTTGACCTTTGACCTGCTGGCCAGGGCTGGGGTGAAAGGGCACAGACACCCAGTCATTGTCACCCAACGACACGTGACGCAATTCAGACCTGCTACTTGACCTTTGTCCAACAATACATCCCCTGAGGCTTCTCTGAGAAACAGGAGATTTTGTTCAGCAGCCTCCATGTAGAATAGATAACTGTGCTCTCGATACAACCTGAAAATAGATGAAGCGTTCAGATGAAAGAGGATCGCTGTCCCTGTTGAACAGCCAATGCACACATGGTCATTAATCTTCAGTGAATCAATGGTAGAAAATTAACACCACACTTATTTACTTTAAGGGTCAACATCTTAAAACAGTCATAGAGCTGATTTACATAATAGAACATTTGCCTCTACGTAACTTCAACTGACCTCCATAAGATATACTGTAAGCAGATAGAAAGTGATTCATACACTATATTAATGCAGACACTGAACACTGGTACATCTAAAAGCAATGTATTTTGATTCCTTTTGGCCATCATGCCCCAAATATGTGGCACAAATCGTATGCGTTTTTCATGCCACACAATTTGTATTTATTTATTTTGTGCACTAATTCAGTCAGGGGCCTATTAAAAGACAAACAGAAAGGCATGGATGTAGGAACTGGACAGGCAAATGACACACACACACACACACACAGGTCAGGTTAATGGGAAATTTAGCGTGACTTTGAATCTAATGCCCTCTAGAGATCACTGTTTTTCCCCCCCTTTATCAAGGCCGTCTGTCGCTGGATTTAATGACACCATTTGGAAAAGCCACTATTTACGGGAGGTGAAAAATATAGGGGTAGGGAGGGAGAGATAGAGTTTGTGTGTGTGTGTGTGTGTGTGTAAATATATACCTGTGTGTGTGTGGTTATATTTATGAACACCTCTGTCGGTGTGTACTGTATGTCCTTCCACATCTCTTTCCATGCACACCTCTTTCTCTTTGCCCCCTCACACACTAACCCTGGCCCCCCACCCCATCCCTCTCTCCCATCTCCCACCTGCCCCCCCCCTCTCATTTGCAGGACGGCGAGGCGGCCAGCTGTAAGATGAACAGCCTGGGTAGCAACCAGTCCATCCCCAGCACCTCGGTCAGCACGGGCAGCCCGAGTAGCAGCGTCAATAGCATGCAGGAGGTGCTGGACGACAGCTGCTCAGACATGACCATGATGCACCAGCAGGACTATGACAGCACCCTGGACTCCTCCCCACACACCAAGAAGGTAGAGAGAGTAGGAGGGGCCTCCCCACACACCAAGAAGGTAGAGGGAGTAGGAGGGGCCTCCCCACACACCAAGAAGGTAGAGAGAGTAGGAGGGGCCTCCCCACACACCAAGAAGGTAGAGAGAGTAGGAGGGGCCTCCCCACACACCAAGAAGGTAGAGAGAGTAGGAGGGGCCTCCCCACACACCAAGAAGGTAGAGAGAGTAGGAGGGGCCTCCCCACACACCAAGAAGGTAGAGAGAGTAGGAGGGGCCTCCCCACACACCAAGAAGGTAGAGAGAGTAGGAGGGGCCTCCCCACACACCAAGAAGGTAGAGAGAGTAGGAGGGGCCTCCCCACACACCAAGAAGGTAGAGAGAGTAGGAGGGGCCTCCCCACACACCAAGAAGGTAGAGAGAGTAGGAGGGGCCTCCCCACACACCAAGAAGGTAGAGAGAGTAGGAGGGGCCTCCCCACACACCAAGAAGGTAGAGAGAGTAGGAGGGGCCTCCCCACACACCAAGAAGGTAGAGAGAGTAGGAGGGGCCTCCCCACACACCAAGAAGGTAGAGAGAGTAGGAGGGGCCTCCCCACACACCAAGAAGGTAGAGAGAGTAGGAGGGGCCTCCCCACACACCAAGAAGGTAGAGAGAGTAGGAGGGGCCTCCCCACACACCAAGAAGGTAGAGAGAGTAGGAGGGGCCTCCCCACACACCAAGAAGGTAGAGAGAGTAGGAGGGGCCTCCCCACACACCAAGAAGGTAGAGAGAGTAGGAGGGGCCTCCCCACACACCAAGAAGGTAGAGAGAGTAGGAGGGGCCTCCCCACACACCAAGAAGGTAGAGAGAGTAGGAGGGGCCTCCCCACACACCAAGAAGGTAGAGAGAGTAGGAGGGGCCTCCCCACACACCAAGAGGAGGGACCGATGAGGGAGAGAGGGAGAGAGGGATGGATAGATAGAGAGATAGACTGGCAGAGACAGAATTTTTTTATTATTGTATTTTAACTTCAAATTATATAAGTTACATGTATATATACTACACACAGCTTGATTTTGCTCAGAAAAATACAAATATGTATTTTGTGTGTGCATAGCGTATCCCCACCATGAATGAATGAATGAATGAATGAATGAATGAATGAATGAATGAATGAATGAATGAATGAATGAATGAATGAAAACTTTATTTAACAGATTGCAGAATGGGTACAATACAGTACGGCTCAATACATACAATTGTTAAGGGGATGCAGACCTGAGAAAGACGTTTGTCTTGTTTCCATCAGGGTCCCCCATTTTCAATTCATATAGACATTTATGACATACACAACATACATGACATTTATGGCATAGGGACATATAGGTATTTAGTAGAGTCACACTCTACACCATCACACTCTACACTGATAGGATGCCCATTTTAAATGACAAACAATGGGAACATTTTTAATTTCTAAATTGCTAAACCCAGTCACGTCCTACTCGTGGATAATAGCAGTGTGTTCGACTAATGAAATGAACATGCAGGCCAATGCAAACATCCTTCTGGGTTTCTGAAACACGGTTTTAACCCCTTCTCCTCCCACTTGTAACCATGGCAACCGCCGACACACTCCTCGCACTCTAGCAGATCTCTTTAAGTTCCATCTCCCGACACTGTTCACACCCAGGGAACAAAGGCTCTTCTCAGATGCCTTTGCACATGTATGCAAAGCACACGCACACACATACATACATACAGAACTCACCACACATAAGCATACATACACACATAGACACAGAGCTCACACGCACACAGAGGTCCACTGAATTCCTGTCATTCTCGTTGAATACTCAGCGTATCTTCCAAAGCTGTAGGGATGGCTGTCATTCCACTGTAATTTTATTTTTCTCATCTGCTCTTGTCTATTTTGACAAAGTATGAATAACTATGGCACTGTGAATAGGCAGCCAGTGTGTCAGCCTCGCATGCGGAGGTGTACTCCTCCAAGAAGAGCTTTTTAACACGGCGCTGGAAGTTCCTTCCTTGCACAAAGTCGCTGGGTTCACAAACTTGTCAAGAATGTGTAGTGTTTCAGTTGACTTCGTCTGAACAAGAAGATGCTGAGGCTGTTGTAATTTAAGTAAGATGTTGGGTTACTATATCCATCTGAAAAGATAAATATTCCCTGTAAGAAATGGTATTTGAGCCCCTACAACACAGAGATCCATTGACGTTTTCCACCTTATTTACTTCATAGCCTTGTGAATGAAATGCATTAATTCATAGGTTTTGACTCTGAGGAAGATGCAGTGCGCATCGAAACATTAGTAATGTGCACCTCATTGATATTTAAGTGAATCGTGTGCTCTAGAACAGGGGTTCTCAACCTTTCAGCTGCCAAGGCACCCCTGTGTTCAATAAAATATTCCAAGGTACCCCTACATACGATAAAGACTTTTCCAGTCCTGTCTTTTTTGCTACAATGATGACAAAAGTGCTTGCTTTCAAAATAATGTTTATTTAAGAAACCGGGAAACACATGTGTGTATATGCAGGCTATATAATGCATTATTAACAGGTGTTTCAGGTCTAAATGGCTTAGTACTGTTGACATTACACTGCTTGTAGTAGTAAATCAAATAGCATATTTCTTTAAATAAAATTACAGAAAATTATCACTAAAGTGCTATCTGTTGCAGCTGCATATTTGTATAAGTGTGACCATTTCTCAAACTGAAAATCATGTATTTTTTTTTAAATACAGAAAAGGATCACTAAAGTGTTATCTGTTGCAGCTGCACTGTTCTCCATAAAAATAGCATATTTGGATAAGTGTGACCATTTCACAGAAAAGGATCACCAAGTTACCATTTCTCAAAAAAATATAAATAAATACAGAAAATAAGCACTCGTTCACTCAGTGGACATTTCTAGCTCAATGCGAGGTCTGCTGCTGCTGGCTAATAATACGGTCAATACGTGGGGATATCTTTGACAAGGCAACACGCATGTCATCCTCAAGGCTCAACTTGGCCCTATATTTTGTTTTCAGAGCTGTCATGGATGAAAAGCCAGCTTCACACAGATATGTGGTGCTGAATGGTATCAACACCTTAACTGCTGTATCATGAGATACTTGGTACTCGGCTCCACACTCTGAAACGAGCTGTCCAGGTGGTATCAGATGATATTTCAATGAGTTCTTCCAAGAGTTTGGATGGAGATGTGTCAGGAAGCTTCGTCTCAATGTTGTCTGTAAAGTTTTTTTTTTATCCAGAGTAACTTGGTGATCCTTTTCTGTGTTTTATTAAATAATGATTTACAGATTTTGAGAAATGGTCAAACTTATCCAAATATGGTATTTTCATGGAAAACAGTGCAGCTGCAACAGATAGCACTTTAGTGATAATTTTCTGTAATATAAAAAGAAAAAGCATTAATTTAATTAAGGCACCCCTGGCAGCTCTCTGAGGCACCCTAGGGTGCCGCGGCACCCCTGTTGAGAACCGCTGCTCTAGAATCTTCTTTTGGGTTCTGTCTTTAAGAAGTGGCCCATAGACCTGTTCCCATTGTATTGTCCTGTTGTGAGAGCACTGAGCCCCGTTTGAGGAGTGGAAGATATTCCTTAAACCCTATGAATGAATTAAAAGCAGACTTCTGTCATTCTAAAATTTTCATTTTGTTTCTCATTTTGCTCTTCTCTATTTCCTGTGTGTGTGTGTGTGTGTGTGTGTGTGGTCCAGGACCACCATTACAACTGGGACGATGGGATCCACAGGGACCACCGGTTGGACCTGAGACCGGCCTCCTCAGACAAGAGCAGCCAGGCCCACAACTATAAGAACCAGGCCCGTTTCGCCACCATCAAGTCGGCCTCGCTGGTATGTTCCAAGAGCCTTTCCCTGGTTTCAGTTCAAACAGTAGTGTCACTTTTTGCCCTCACTGCAAAGCCATAACTGATCATAAACCCTACATTTAACTACTCCCACCACCTAAAGATGTTAAATAAATGTACAAACGTCCTTCCCAGCTATGGGATCTAGACACTACAAATTGAAAACCTCAATTGGCCTCAATTTGAAAAACCGAACGATTAATCAACTGAAAAAACAACCACCACCACCTCTTAGTTGACAAAGACCCTGACAGCCTGAGATGGGGAAAACCATACTGCCAGTTAAATACACGCTTCTTTAACTTAACTAATGTCTTCATTCAGAGGACTGAATGAATGAATGAAAACTTTATTTAACAGATTGCAGAATGGGTACAATACAGTACGGCTCAATACACACAATTGTTAAGGGGATGCAGACCTGAGAAAGACGTTTGTCTTGTTTCCATCAGGGTCCCCCATTTTCAATTCATATAGACATTTATGACATACACAACATACATGACATTTATGGCATAGGGACATATAGGTATTTAGTACTGATACATTTGTGACATAAACGGTATTCAAATATACAGTACTGTTACCCCTAGATCCTGACAGAGTATATACATATGATGGGGAGGGGGGACTGTACATTAGGAGGGGGTGGGTGGGTGGGAGAGAAATATACATACGGCGGGGAGGGAATGTATACATGCGGTGGGGAGGAGACTGTCTATTAGGAGGTGGTGGGGGTTTTGGGCATTTACGGTGGCCAGTTTCGAATTGCAGCCTCCCGTAGGTGCTCTTTAAGAGCGGTTTTGAATGTGGGTAGGGATTCACATTCCTTTACAGCTTTGGGTAGGGCGTTCCACATTGATGTGGCATAATTGCGAAACGTGTTTAGTCCCTTGTT
>NC_140180.1:7541397-7784648 GCF_963971535.1 Notolepis coatsorum | reverse complement strand
TCTCTCCCCCTCTCTCTTCTCATCTCTCTCTCTCTCTCTCTCTCTCTTTCTCTCTCTCCTCTCTCTCTCTCTCTCTTCTCTCCCCACTCTCCCTCTCTCTCTCTCCTCTCTCTCTCTCTCTCTCTCTCTCTCTCTCTCTTTCTCTCCTCTCTCTCTCTCTCTCTCTCTCTCTCTCTCTCTCTCTCTCTCTCTCTCTCTCTCTCTCTCTCTCTCTCTCTCTCTCTCTCTCTCTCTCTCTCTCTCTCTCTCCTCTCTCTCTCTCTCTCTCTCTCTCTCTCTCTCTCTCTCTCTCCTCTCTCTCTCTCTCTCTCTCTCTCTCTCTCTCTCTCCATCTCTCCTCCTCCTCCCTCCTCACAGCCTCCCCGCCTGGCGCAGGCATCTCTCTCCTCCGGCGGCGTCATGACCAACGAGTCCCCGGAGCCGGAGAGCAGAGCACGACCGGCGGGGGACCATGCCACCATGCTCACCCTCACCTCCTCCTCCCCCGCATGGAGCCGTGCAGAGCCCGCAGCAGCGTCGCGTCCTCCTCCCTCCTCCTGGAGCTGTCCTCCTCCCTGGAGCTGTCCGTGCAGACGCGCATCTTCAAGATCATCGTGATCGGAGACTCGAACGTCGGGAAGACCTGCCTGACGTTCCGGTTCACCGGGGGCAGCTTCCCCGACAAGACCGAGGCCACGATCGGCGTGGATTTCAGAGAGAAAGCGGTGGAGATCGAAGGAGAGACCATCAAGGTAGATATATAGGAGGAGGACGGAGGAAAGGAGGGAAGGAGGAGAGGAGGTTAAAGGACGGATGGATGCCAACAACAGCAGCGCTTCGGTTTTGTGTTTCACACAGGCCGACATCACATATAGTTCATAACGCGACCAAAGAGGATTGTTTTCTCTGTCGATAAAAGCAGCTATTTCTGTTTTCCACCCAGAGACGAGAGCGCGCGTCATTATTCCACACGCGATGTGATTTGTTTATTTGTGTTCAACTCGACATTTAATATTGCGATCAGATTGACAAGCTGTGAAACAGGCGCCCTGTGTGTTTATTTCTTATGTATCAAAGATGCTTTGATGATGAAACACAGATCCTCATACATATCCCACATCACTTCGTTTGTTTGTGTTTTTATTTGATCCACAAATGACACAAGGTTGTTTTTTCTCTATTTCATCAAATTCCCCCCTATTAGAAACAGTCAGGATAAAATAGGCCTGCCTTGCGATCTGTCTTTACGTAACAGCAGAAAGATTTGTATATCAATCGATAATGATGACAACAGTGTTTTTATCTGTTTATTTGTGTTGATGTTTTTCCTGGTTTAATCTGGGAAGAAATTACCATCAGTCAAAGCAGATGGTTGGTGACGTCACACGCCATTTTTGTCTTCATTAAATCATCACTAAAGACAAAAAAAATCCTCCTTGCTTGGACGGACGGACGGACGAGCCAGACAGACAGGGTCAGAGCAGACACAAGGGCAATAGCCTCATGCTGCACAGGTTTGCTACTCTCTGGCACAGAGATAACGTTGTGTTGTAGTCGATATCGCCTACCTATGCATTAAAAACAAAAAAGAAAATGAGCTCATCTCTTAGTTTCATTTCAAACCTTTATTTAAACTCGAAAGGCAACTGAGGTTTCCCTCATTTACAGTCACGTCGAGTGTACCTAGTACAGAGTTTAGCAAAAAGAAACGGCATATAAAATCATAACAATAAGACAACAAGATGAGGCAAAAAGCAAGGATAACAAATCAATTAAAACATGTACAACTTTAATGACAAAGGTTGGAGATCGAGGTTTTAAACTGCAACAGAGGGGAGAATCTCAAGGGACAGTTGGAGTTCATTCCATGGGCTAGAGGGGCATCATAACAAAATGCAGATTCACTCTGTTCAGAGCAAAGTCAGGGACCTTAAATTAAGGACCGTCCACGAGTTAACGCGTGTTTCGATTCCACC
Source organism: Notolepis coatsorum (assembly GCF_963971535.1). Taxonomy (NCBI): domain Eukaryota; kingdom Metazoa; phylum Chordata; class Actinopteri; order Aulopiformes; family Paralepididae; genus Notolepis; species Notolepis coatsorum. The sequence goes on along the minus strand of NC_140180.1, from coordinate 7,782,693 downwards.
CGTTGTGGACCAGAGCCACGAATTAACTCGTGGCAAGTTGTTATTGTTTTATTCCATATTAATAACGGTATTAACATCCCCGATCGACTTGCAGGATCTAACCGCATATTTGATTTCCGAAACATGCAATACCGGCCAGATCCTCTTAGGGGAGTCATCGCTCCACTGCAGTATCATTGAGGCAGAATGGGGGGGAAATTTTTTTTATTGTCTAGGGGCGTTTCATATGAGCCTGGATCCCAGCCGAACATCCTCCATCTTTGATCACGTTACCGAACGCAGATTTCAGCCTGGAATAATGGGATTTATGATCAGCCAATTGACATATCGATCTACCAGATGCCGATGAATAATGACAAAATGCTGCCGGCGATCACATGGGCTGACTGTAGGATACTATTCACCCAAATTACAGCCGGATTGGACATTGTTGTAACACGCAAGCGATCGATCAGTGAATGTGGCTACTTGAACGCACACTGTATTGCTAATCAATAATACTGATCGGCGTCCCCCGCCGCCCCCATTTCATCCATAGATGCTCTGTAATAGTCCGGATGCTAAGCAGTTTGTTTTATTTCATTCGTATATATAAAACAGAAATGGCGTTTGATATAACGTGACTAGCCTTTAGCCTCATATCTTCCCAGAAAAAAGACGAGACGAAAACTGCGATAAAGCTTATATTCACAACGCTATAAAATGACAACCAACCGATGGATTTTTATTTTCTTTAAGCCATTATGAAGGCACGGTTTATGCACTCAAGTGACAATGAGAATGGACAGATAGCAATACTATAAAGTATATATGTAGCTGTTAGAAAGTACATCGGTTTGTTGACAAACCCTGGTCGTCCAGAACCATATTACACTGTAAACCGTGGTCGCCAATGTGTTGGACCAGGCAGTCACTAGAACGAGTTCCATAAGTTCCAAAATTCCATTCCAATAATGATGTAGTATAAGGAGGTAGCTTACCAATAATGATGTAGTATAAGGAGGTAGCTTACCAATAATGATGTAGTATAAGGAGGTAGCTTACCAATAATGATGTAATATAAGGAGGTAGCTTACCAATAATGATGTAATATAAGGAGGTAGCTTACCAATAAGGGCCTTCGAAATGAACAAATACCAGTGTTTGATTGATTGATTAATTGCAAAAAAAAAATATTAAATTTTTTACCTACTTTCTATAGAAGCAGCTGGGAGGTGCACTGTTTTAAGTGAGCGTTGATTATTGAATTGATTGATTGATTGCTAATTTTATTACTGTCCGCCTTGTTTCCAACTGGTTAAGTTTAGGCACTCCTTCGAAGTCGCTCTCTTTCAAAGTTGGTTAAGGTTAGAGTTTGTCTTTAGAGCAGGGCGATAGACCACCAGCCCTGATTCCAAACTCTAACCTTAACCAACTTCGAAAGAGAGCGACTTCGAAAGAGTGCCTAAACTTAACCAGTTGGAAACAAGGCGGACAGTAATAGAATTAGCAATCAATCAATCAATCAATTCAATAATCCACGCTCACTTAAAACAGCGCACCTCCCAGCTGCTTCTATAGAAAGTAGGTTTACATTTTTTATTTTTTTTAATCCCCTCTTATAGGGCAAAGAAAACTTTTTTTTATTTGTTTTACCCAGTGGCATCCTTTCACTAAAAGGCAAGGTATGGCGAGGAGGGGGGGGGGGGCTTTTACCTACTTTCTATAGAAGCATCTAAGAATGAAGTTCTATAGAAAGTAGGTTCAAAACAAAAGAAAAGTTGGATGTGTTAGTTTGTTGGATGTCTAGTTGAAAGACAGTTGGATGTGTTAGTTTGCTGGATGTCTTAGTTGAAAGACAGTTGGATGTGTTAGTTTGTTGGATGTCTTAGTTGAGAGACAGTGAGAACAGTTGGATGCACTTCCGAGCTGCTTCCACATGGAGGCAACTTCTCTTTTTTTTTGGGAACAACTTTTTCTGCGGATGGTCTTTTCAATAAATCTTCAATTAATGTGTGTTTATTGTATAGCAATAAGGTTGGATGAATGCGCCAGTTGTATAAAAGCCATTACACCACGTGCAGTCGTGGATTGTGAGAATTAGACCATGCCTAGGGGGGTCTAACGACCACCCCTAGGCATGGTCTAATTCTCACAACCCACTCCTGCTCGTGATGTAATCAGTGTTGCAGTGCTGGTATAACGCGGTATAACGGCGTTTTACCTCGGTCACTGAGGCTGAAGTACGCGCAATTGCGCACGGATATGTTCCCGCGTGTACGCGCAGTCACGCACACAAAAATCCGCTGTTCCCATTCGTTGTAACTAAGTATCGGCTCGGCCCGCGGCCACCGTTTTTACATAACAAAAGCACAGGTAGAGTAGGCTGACCAAACGTCCTCTTTTGCCCGGACATGTCCTCTTTTCACGCCCTGTCCGGGGGGGGGGGTTATTAATTCATCGAAATGTCCGGGGTTTCACTGTTTTTCAGTTTCAGTTTCAGTTTCACGGCCCTTTGCGAGCATCTGAAGGCTCGGGGCTGCATTTTTCGCAGAACATATAAATTACCGAATAAAGCGCTATTCGTTGCCGTTCGAATGCCATCTGGATCGCCAAAATCCGTGCCTCGGTTCTCGAGTTACATGCCGATATGTCAGGCATGCGACTTTTTACATGGCATTATCCAACCGGACTCCCGGAGAAGCATGCAGCTGCAGAGCCGCAGAGCCAGCGGCGCTCTCTGGGCCGCGCGCTGACGGCCGCGCTGTGAGGCAATTGTATCCAGCTGCAGGACGAGAGCACCAACACTCTCAGGACCGCAACACTTTAAGGACCCACACTTTAAGGACCCTCGCTTCCATTGGCTGATTTGGGTCACATGACCGTCCCACCCAATGGCTGAATTGATTGATTGATTGATTGATTGATTGATTGATTGATTGATTGATTGATTGATTGAAAACTTTATTAACAGATTGCAGAATGGGTACAGTACAGCTAAATACATACAATTGTTAAGGGGATGCAGACCAGAGAAAGACTTTCGTCTTGTTTACATCAGGGTCCCCCATTTTCAATTCATCATAACATATAATGACATACACGACATACAGACAGTACTGCTACATCTATACATTTATGACATATACCAGATTTGCAAATACAGTACTGTTTGTGATACAAAAGTTTCATACGCTGCTACCTTTTTCAGCTTATCTATTTCAAGGCAAAAAAATAATAATAATAATCAGTGCCAAAAGAAACTGTGCATGCGCGCACGCGCGTGGAGCGTTTGACCTACTGTCAATTTGCCACTGCACCACTGGATGTAATGCTTTAATATCCTATATAATTGTATATGAATTCCTCTTGTTTCTTTGAAGTACATTGTTTACAGCTTGTTATGTTTTTTTGTTTTCTTTTTTGTGGCCATCTTGGTCTATATACTTATTGTTAAGTATACTATATACTTATTGTTTATGTGTCTTGTAATACCATATGGGCTGGGCATACATCTGTATGTAAGACAAACATATATATATATCAATCATATACATATCAATCAATCAATATAGAATATACAAATTGACAACAAGCACCCATTAATATCTACCAGGAATTCCAAGTCGGAAGCTTATAATCTTTCAAGACGTGTCGATACTCAGTTTTTTGTGTATAGCTGAAGCTAAATGTGTCAAGTTACCAAATATTGGACCATGAGAGGTCTGACCTATTGGTGACATCACACATGCAACTCAGATTTCAGGGAAGTGCAGAGAAGCTCTGCAGGAGAAGAATGTGAAAAAGATGCATAAACAAAGTCATAGATATCAATCTGTATAGACAAAGTCATAAATATCAATCTGTATAGACAAAGTCATAAATATCAATCTGTATAGACAAAGTCACAAATATCAATCTGTATAGACAAAGTCATAAATATCAATCTGTATAGACAAAGTCATAAATATCAATCTGTATAGACAAAGTCATAAATATCAATCTGTATAGTCAAAGTCACAAATAACAATCTGTATAGACAAAGTCACAAATAACAATCTGTAGGCTATAGTCAACGTCACAAATAACAATATGTATAGTCAACGTCACAAATAACAATCTATATAGTCAAAGTCACAAATAACAATCTGTATAGATAGTCACAAATAACAATCTGTAGGCTATAGTCAACGTCACAAATAACAATATGTATAGTCAACGTCACAAATAACAATCTATATAGTCAAAGTCACAAATAACAATCTGTATAGACAAAGTCACAAATAACAATATGTATAGACAAAGTCACAAATAACAATCTGTATAGACAAAGTCACAAATAACAATATGTATAGTCAAAGTCACAAATAACAATCTGTATAGACAAAGTCACAAATAACAATCTGTATAGACAAAGTCACAAATAACAATATGTATAGTCAAAGTCACAAATAACAATCTGTATAGACAAAGTCACAAATAACAATCTGTATAGACAAAGTCACAAATAACAATATGTATAGACAAAGTCACAAATAACAATCTGTATAGACAAAGTCATGCCTCCAAGATGAGTCAATCATAAAAAAAAACTCATTCTTGAGTGGAGGGGATGTTTAAGTATTTCATGTTTGTTATTGTCCATTTGGCTGTCTGTCATGTTGTTGTCAACCAGGACATGCTCATGTGAGACTTATTTGATACATCTAATGATCTAATATTAAAATGATTATTATTATTATTATTTATATTTATTTATATGCAGTACTTCACTTGCATCTTGGTAATTATACAATATATTAATTATTAATTATCATGTACTTATTCATTATAATAATATAATTTATATATAAATTATATATAGTGGCTCGGGAGGTAGAGCAGTCGTCTGGTAATCCGAAGGTTCCCGGTTCGATTCCCGCTCCTCCTGGGCAGCGTGTCGAAGTGTCCGGCGTGAGCAAGACGCTTAACCCCTAATTGCTCCTGATGAGCAGGTTGGCACCTTGCATGGTCGCCTCCGCCGTCGGTGTGTGTGAATGTGTGAGTGAATGGGTAAAATGAGAGGAACAAATTGTAAAGCGCTTTGGATAAAAGCGCTATATAAATGACGCCATTTACCATTTATATATATATATTATATATATTATTAATGACATAATAATACAATTCTCCCAGGTTCAGGTGTGGGACACTGCAGGTCAGGAGCGCTTCAGGAAGTCGATGGTGGAACATTATTACCGCAACGTTCACGCTGTGGTCTTCGTCTATGATGTTACCAAGATGACCTCCTTCCGTAACCTGCAGAGCTGGGTGGAGGTCTGTAACCATCACACTTTCTTTCTTTTTTTGTGAAAGGATGAAGGAAAAACCTGTTACATGTATAAACTGCTACAGCACCACTACTTAGAATGATTATTATTTCCGACAACCTGGTCTGAAACTGGGTCAGAGGTCAGGGGTCAGGGACAGACTGTTTATTGACTGGGTCCAGGCTGACTTCAGACTTGATGCACTGCCTGCTTTTTGTCTCTCTTGCTTGGTGTTACTAGCACACATACTGCTGCTACTACTACTACTAGTACTGCTGTTACTATTACTACTATACTACTACTACTACTACTACTACTACTACTACTACTACTACTACTACTACTACTACTACTACTACTACTACTACTACTACTACTACTATTACTACTATTACTACTACTACTACTACTACTACTACTACTACTACTACTACTACTACTACCACTATTACTACTACTACTACTACTACTACTACTACCACTATTACTACTACTACTACTACTACTACTACTATTACTACTACTACTACTATTACTACTATACTACTACTACTACTACTACTACTGCTATTACTGCTACTATTACTACTGCTACTACTACTACTACTACTACGACTACTATTACTACTACTACTGCTGCTACTACTACTACTATTACTACTACTACTACTACTACTACTACTGCTACTATTACTACTACTGCTACTACTACTACTACTATTACTACTACTACTACTACTACTACTACTACTACTACTACTACTACTACTACTACTACTACTACTGCTACTACTACTACTACTATTACTACTACTACTATTACTACTACTACTACTACTACTGCTGCTACTACTACTACTACTACTACTACTACTACTACTACTACTACTACTGTTACTACTACTACTACGACTACTATTATTAGTACTACTACTACTACTGATGCTGTTACTACTACTACAGCTGTTACTACTACTACAGCTGCTACTACTACTATTGCTGCTACTACTACTAATATAGCCTGACACATCAGAACCATGGCATGCAACAGAAGCTAGCCCTCCATAGGGTCGTAATGCAGCACACCAAGCCTCATTGATTTATGATAGTGAAGTGGTGGTGTCTCATCCTGTAATAAATGACTGGCTCTGTGATCACATTAAACAGTGGGGAAACAAACACTTACCTTGTATGCATAGATATAAAAGCCCCAGTGTGCTTCGTTACCAGTTACGAAATCATCTTTATTATCACAGCTCCAGGAATTCATTACTGGATGAGAGACAGGACACCACCACGTGACCATGGTAACAAGACACCACGTCACCATGGTAACTCACATTGACTTTATTGACGACTATTTCCGCTCAGAAGTTATTGGTTTAATTCTTGGTGTGCAGTGTTCAGACCCAATGGTCAAGTCAAGTTTATTTGTACTGTATAGCACATGATCATCATCATAGACATGACATGTCTCAATGGACGTCACCAGCCCACAATGGAACACATGTTCTATGGCGCGACCCCGGTCAGTCGCCTTTGGTTTAGCTCCGCGACGATTGTGCACATTTATAGCTATTATGTTTGTTTTTTTCTACTCTTTTTATTAAAACATCACTGGCGGGTATGTCATACGACCGCCAGACACTTATGGACCTAAACTCCGGACTCAAAGAGGAGTTTGGAGACACTTTATGCCCAGAATGGCTAACAGAAATCAAGCGGGAGAACGGCAACAAAGGAAACGGCAGAAAGAGGCATAGAGGAAGACGAGGAGGTATCAGGCTTAGATTAAAAAGATCTGCTTACCGTCCAGCAATTCCATCCATCTTTCTGGCGAATGCACGTTCGTTGGAGGGAAGGATGGACGACTTGAGAGCGAGGGTCCGATTCCAACGGGAGATGAGACACGTTAACATCATGTGTTTCACGGAGTCATGGCTCAAGCCAGCGACGCCGGACAACAGCGTCTCTCCATCGGACAACTTCACCGTCCTGAGAGCAGATCGCACGGCAGCCTCTGGGAAGAGCATCGGAGGTGGGGTCTGCATCCTCACGAACAATCTCTGGGTTAATCCCAAAGAAGTACATGTCCTCTCAAGTTCATGCTCCCCAGATATGGAACATCTCTCAATCCTGTGCCGTCCGTTCCACCTACCCCGTGAGTTTACCGCGGTCATCATGTCCGTCGTATATATCCCCCCACAGGCAAATACTGGCAAAGCGCTGGTGGAATTACACGACCACCTCAACAAACAACAGATCAAGCATCCGGAAGCCGCGATGATAGTGGCTGGTGACTTCAAACAGGCGAATCTGAAGAAAGTGATGCCGTCCTTTTTTCAGCACATCGCCTGCTCCACGAGGGGGAGGAACACACTCGACCATTGTTACACCCCGTTCAGAGCCGGCTACAAAGCTGTAGCGGCTCCGCCATTGATGGGTGCTGCAAGCGCGAGCGATCACGACTCCATTTTTTTAATCCCTGCATACAAACAAAGATCGCGTGACGCCGTCGTGTCACGTGAGACAAAAAAGTGGTCTGACGAATCAGAGGCCACGCTCCGGGATGCGCTCGCAGACACGGACTGGGACATGTTTAAAGGAAGCGCCAGTGACGTCAGCGAGTACGCTGATACCGTTGTGAGCTACATAACAACAGTAGCTGACGGTATTGTCCTCACAAAAAAGGCGCGGGTTTTCCCAAACCAGAAACCTTGGGTGGACAGCACTATTAGAGCAGCCCTGAACTCTCGCACCACGGCTTATAACCTGGGCAGAGAGTCAGGAAATATGGAAGAGTACAAGGCTTCAGTCTACACTCTGCGCAAGGCTGTTAAACTTGCTAAGAGGACATATGCTGAGAAACTGGAGACACAAATGGCACAAAACGACACAAGAGGCTTGTGGCGGGGACTGAAGACAATAACTGACTACAAAGTCAGCGCCCCCTCAATGGGGAGCGACGACGCCTCTCTCGCGGACAAACTCAACTCCTTCTACGCTCGGTTCGGTGTAGACAGTGTCGCCGCGAGCCCTCTGGCTAGTGACGTCACTGGCGCACCGGCTGTTGTGGAGGGGGGGGGCAACCGCGGGGGGGCGGGGGCGCTCTCTCGTTGTCGGAACACAGTGTGAGAAGAGCATTTATGCAGGTGAACACCAGGAAGGCTGCTGGCCCAGATGGTATAACAGGACGCATACTTAAGTCCTGTGCCAACCATCTTGCCCCGGTGTTCACCGCCATATTTAATCAATCCCTGGCGGAGTCAGTGGTCCCTGCCTGCTTCAAGATGTCTACCATCATCCCTGTACCGAAGAAACCCTCCCCAACATGTCCAAATGACTACAGACCGGTGGCACTCACCTCTGTGGTCATGAAATGTTTCGAGAGGCTGGTCAAGGACCACATTTGTGCCTCCCTCCCCAGTGATATGGACCCTATGCAATTTGCATACAGGACAAACAGGTCCACTGACGACGTGGTCTCCCAGGTACTGCACAGCACTCTCTCCCACCTTGACCGTCAGAAGGGGGGCTATGTGAGACTGTTGTTCATTGACTACAGCTCAGCGTTCAACACCATAGTCCCCACCAGACTGGTGGACAAGCTGATCGAGCTAGGTCTGAGCTCCGCCCTGAGCGCCTGGGTACTGGACTTTCTGAGTGAAAGACCCCAGGCGGTCAGGGTGGGGGTCAGACCTCCAACACCATCACCCTGAGCATCGGGTCCCCCCAGGGCTGTGTTCTAAGCCCCTTGCTGTACTCACTCTACACACACGATTGTGTGGCCAAGTTCAGCTCCAACTCCATAGTGAAGTTCGCAGACGACACGGTGGTGGTGGGGCTGATCTCGGACAACGACGAGAAGGCCTACCGGGAGGAGGTTGAGGTACTGGAACGCTGGTGCCAGGACAACAGCCTGCTCCTGAACATTGGTAAAACCAAGGAGCTGATCGTGGATTATAGGAGAGGACAGCAGGAGACACACACACCACTTCTCAGTTACAGTGGGTGACAATATTGTCACAAGGAAAGAAGATATTACCTACCTGGGTTCCATTCTAGAGGCAAATCTTTCCTGTGACAAAATGGCATCCAATGTAATAAAAAAAGTCAACCAACGAACACGATTCTTGTACCGGATCTCCTCACTGGTAAACAAGAATACCCTGAAGACTCTAGCAGGAGCACTCATTCAAGGGTACTACGACTATGCTTGCACCTCATGGTACCAAAGCACCTCAAAGGCGCTAAAAACAAAATTACAAACATCTCAAAACAAACTGGTCAGACTACTGCTTGACCTTACTCCTAGAACCCACCTCACCCCTGCCCACTTTGACAACCTAGGATGGCTTAGAGTAGACGACAGAGTACAGCAACTTGCAATGGGCCTGGTCTACAAGATACACTACACGACCAAGGTACCCATGTACATGACAAAATACTTCCCAAAGGTCAGTGAATACCACGATCACAACACCAGAGGGAGCTCCACAAATCATGTTAAACCCAGATTCGGCTCAAACAAGGGACTAAACACGTTTCGCAATTATGCCACATCAATGTGGAACGCCCTACCCAAAGCTGTAAAGGAATGTGAATCACTACCCACTTTCAAAAACACTCTCAAAAAACACCTAAGGGAGACTGCAACTCGAAACTGGCCCCTGTAAATGTCTGAACACAACCCCCTCCAATGTACAGTAAATTACCAAGTATGGTCCTGTCAATAATCCAATGTACAGTGTTGTTTGTACAGTTGTACAGTGTCCCCCACCCACCCCTCCTACCCAACCCCCCCCCCCCCCCCACTCCTACCCAACCCCTCCCCCCCCCCCACTCCTACCCAACCCCCCCCCCCACCCACCCACCCAACCACCTCCAATGTACAGTCCCCCCCCACCCCCACCTACCCAATCCAATGTACAGTTTCTACGCCTAATGTATATACTCTTTTCTTTCTGGACTCTTTTTGTATCACAAACAGTACTGTAATTGCAAATCTGGTATGTCATAAATGTATAGATGTAGCAGTACTGTCTATCTGTATGTCATATATGTTACGATGAATTGAAAATGGGGGACCCTGATGTAAACAAGACGAAAGTCTTTCTCTGGTCTGCATCCCCTTAACAATTGTATGTATTGAGCCGTACTGTACTGTACCCATTCTGCAATCTGTTAATAAAGTTTTCATTCATTCATTCATTCATTCACTGATGATTAACGGGGCTACCGTGGACAGGGTGAGCAGCTTTAAGTACCTGGGGGTCCACATCTCAGAGGATCTGACATGGTCAACACACATAGACACAGTAGTAAAGAAAGCGAAGCAGCGCCTCTACCACCTGAGACAGTTAAGGAAGTTCAGAGTATCGGGGAAGATACTCCAGTCCTTCTACTCAGGAGCTGTAGAGAGCATCTTGACCGGAAACATCACTGCCTGGTATGGAAACAGCACGGCACAGGACAAGAAGGCCCTACAGAGAGTGGTGCGCTCAGCCGAGCGTACCACGGGTATTGCGCTACCTACCCTGCAGGTTCTATACAACAAGAGGTGCAAATCCAGAGCCTGCAGAATAATGAAAGACCCCCACCACCCCAATAACAGCCTGTTCCAGCTGCTGAGGTCAGGCAGACGCCTGCGAACCCCAGCTACTAGGACGGAGAGGCTTAGGCTCAGCTTCTTCCCCCAGGCCATCAGAGCCTTGAACAATGAACATTGAGTGCCACAGAAACTGAACTACCCACACACAAGCACACACACGACACGCACGCTGTGCACGCTCACACACTAGCAGCCACTTTAACACTCATGCCACACACACGCACACTTATGGCCAAGAGGAAAGGCCACTTTAAATTAGTATAACAACAGGAACAGTGTATTGCACTACTAAAGCTACCTAGCATGTCCTATATGCTCTGTAAATACTATGTCCAGATACCGAGATGTCACACCATGTTACCTGTTTATTGCACAATGTTGTTTTTTTATTGGATTCTATTTTATGTTGTACCACTGTATTGCACATCGTCGCGGGCAAGACCACCCGCATTTCATTGTATACTTGTATGCCGTGACAATTAAAACTCTTGACTTGACTTGACTTGGAACACATCTACTGCCAAATGAAGATAAGGAAAAACCTACACAAAAACGTTATGGTCCCACTCCCAGGTTACATTGGTGACATTGTGAATCTGTATCCAGGTTACTGTACATATCAATGGCGGTGGGATCTTTACCCTGCCTTATCCTGGGAAAGTGCGTGTGTGAATGAAAGAACATACAAGGACACACTTCTCGGGGGGGATGATGACTGTAAACTACTGAGGAGTCGGTTGCAGTCAACCAGCACATGCTTGATTGATTGATTGAAAAGTTTATTAACAGATTGCAGAATGGGTACAGTACAGTACAGCTCGATACATACAATTGTTAAGAGGATGCAGACCTGAGAAAGACTTTCGTCTTGTTTCCATCAGGGTCCCCCATTTTCAATTCATCATATGACACACATGACATACAGATAGACAGTACTGCTACATCTATACATTTATGACATACCAGATTTTCAAATACAGTACTGTTTGTGATACTAAAAAAATTCAGAAGAAGAGTATATACATTTGACATAGAAACTGTGCATTGGGGAGGTTGGGTAGGTGGGGTGGGGCTGTACATTGGAGGTGGGGGGGGGGGACACTGTACATTGGAATACTGACATACATTTGACATGGAAACTGTACATTGGAGGAGGTTGGGTAGGTGGGGTGGGGTTGGGTGGGGCTGTACATTGGAATACTGACAACGCCATGCTTGGTCTTTATTGTACAACTGCTAACAGGTCTGACCCTTTAGCTCAGCTGGTTAGTGTAAACTACAGTCAACCAGCACCTGCTAACAGGTCTGACCCTTTAGCTCAGCTGGTTAATGTAAACTACAGTCAACCAGCACCTGCTAACAGGTCTGACCCTTTAGTTCAGCTGGTTAGTGTAAACTACAGTCAACCAGCACCTGCTAACAGGTCTGACCCTTTAGCTCAGCTGGTTAATGTAAACTACAGTCAACCAGCACCTGCTAACAGGTCTGACCCTTTAGTTCAGCTGGTTAGTGTAAACTACAGTCAACCAGCACCTGCTAACAGGTCTGACCCTTTAGCTCAGCTGGTTAGTGTAAACTACAGTCAACCAGCACCTGCTAACAGGTCTGACCCTTTAGCTCAGCTGGTTAATGTAAACTACAGTCAACCAGCACCTGCTAACAGGTCTGACCCTTTAGCTCAGCTGGTTAATGTAAACTACAGTCAACCAGCACCTGCTAACAGGTCTGACCCTTTAGCTCAGCTGGTTAATGTAAACTACAGTCAACCAGCACCTGCTAACAGGTCTGACCCTTTAGCTCAGCTGGTTAATGTAAACTACAGTCAACTAGCACCTGCTAACGGGTCTGACCCTTTAGCTCAGCTGGTTAGTGTAAACTACAGTCAACCAGCACCTGCTAACAGGTCTGACCCTTTAGCTCAGCTGGTTAATGTAAACTACAGTCAACTAGCACCTGCTAACGGGTCTGACCCTTTAGTTCAGCTGGTTAGTGTAAACTACAGTCAACCAGCACCAGCTAACAGGTCTGACCCTTTAGCTCAGCTGGTTAGTGTAAACTACAGTCAACCAGCACCTGCTAACAGGTCTGACCCTTTAGCTCAGCTGGTTAGTGTAAACTACAGTCAACCAGCACCTGCTAACAGGTCTGACCCTTTAGTTCAGCTGGTTAGTGTAAACTACAGTCAACCAGCACCTGCTAACAGGTCTGACCCTTTAGCTCAGCTGGTTAGTGTAAACTACAGTCAACCAGCACCTGCTAACAGGTCTGACCCTTTAGCTCAGCTGGTTAATGTAAACTACAGTCAACCAGCACCTGCTAACGGGTCTGACCCTTTAGCTCAGCTGGTTAATGTAAACTACAGTCAACTAGCACCTGCTAACGGGTCTGACCCTTTAGCTCAGCTGGTTAGTGTAAACTACAGTCAACCAGCACCTGCTAACAGGTCTGACCCTTTAGTTCAGCTGGTTAGTGTAAACTACAGTCAACCAGCACCTGCTAACAGGTCTGACCCTTTAGCTCAGCTGGTTAGTGTAAACTACAGTCAACCAGCACCTGCTAACAGGTCTGACCCTTTAGCTCAGCTGGTTAATGTAAACTACAGTCAACCAGCACCTGCTAACAGGTCTGACCCTTTAGCTCAGCTGGTTAATGTAAACTACAGTCAACTAGCACCTGCTAACGGGTCTGACCCTTTAGCTCAGCTGGTTAGTGTAAACTACAGTCAACCAGCACCTGCTAACAGGTCTGACCCTTTAGCTCAGCTGGTTAATGTAAACTACAGTCAACTAGCACCTGCTAACGGGTCTGACCCTTTAGTTCAGCTGGTTAGTGTAAACTACAGTCAACCAGCACCAGCTAACAGGTCTGACCCTTTAGCTCAGCTGGTTAGTGTAAACTACAGTCAACCAGCACCTGCTAACAGGTCTGACCCTTTAGCTCAGCTGGTTAGTGTAAACTACAGTCAACCAGCACCTGCTAACAGGTCTGACCCTTTAGTTCAGCTGGTTAGTGTAAACTACAGTCAACCAGCACCTGCTAACAGGTCTGACCCTTTAGCTCAGCTGGTTAATGTAAACTACAGTCAACCAGCACCTGCTAACGGGTCTGACCCTTTAGCTCAGCTGGTTAATGTAAACTACAGTCAACTAGCACCTGCTAACGGGTCTGACCCTTTAGCTCAGCTGGTTAGTGTAAACTACAGTCAACCAGCACCTGCTAACAGGTCTGACCCTTTAGCTCAGCTGGTTAGTGTAAACTACAGTCAACTAGCACCTGCTAACTGGTCTGACCCTTTAGCTCAGATGGTTAATGTAAACTACAGTCAACCAGCACCTGCTAACAGGTCTGACCCTTTAGCTCAGTTGGTTAGTGTAAACTACAGTCAACCAGCACCTGCTAACTGGTCTGACCCTTTAGCTCAGCTGGTTAGTGTAAACTACAGTCAACTAGCACCTGCTAACGGGTCTGACCCTTTAGCTCAGTTGGTTAGTGTAAACTACAGTCAACCAGCACCTGCTAACGGGTCTGACCCTTTAGCTCAGTTGGTTAGTATAAACTACAGTCAACCAGCACCTGCTAACACCTCCCAGGTTTCAAATCCACTTGGTTACAATAGGAAAGATAAAAGCTAAGAAACCCTAGAACGAGCATTTCCAGGGATATTCCTCCAACAAGGATGCCAAGACAAGCAATAGGTGTTGAAGTGGGCAACAATTTGGTAACAAATTATGTGAGTGAGGTAATAATAATAATAATAATAATAATAATAATAATAATAATAATAATAATAATAATAATAATAATAATAATAATAATAATAATAATAATAATAATAATAATAATAATAATAATAATAATAATAATAATAATAATAATAATAATAATAATAATAATAATAATAATAATAATAATAATAATAATAATAATAATAATAATAATAATAATAAATAAATAAATAATAATAATAATAATAATAATAATAATAATAATAATAATAATAATAATAATAATAATAATAATAATAATAATAATAATAATAATAATAATAATAATAATAATAACAACATTAACAATAATAATAATAATAATAATAATAATAATAATAATAATAATAATAATAATAATAATAATAATAATAATAATAATAATAATAATAATAATAATAATAATAATAATAATAATGATAATCAATACAAGGAAAATCATAGATAGGTAACAGGTAAACAGAGACAACAGCATAAACAAAGTACATGAAGTTAGCATAGATGTTGGCTTAGCGTTCCATGGGTCTTCACGGTTAGGCTGCTACTACTATTGATGTTAGCCAGAATAATAATAATGTAAATAGTAATGTTGCTTCATGTTGTCTTGTGTTCCAGGAGTGTAATGGTCACCGGGTGTCGGCCTCAGTGCCGCGAGTTCTGGTCGGAAACAAGTGTGACCTGGTGGAGCACGTTCAGGTCAGTGTGTCTGTTAGAACAACAACACAATATAACACAACATAACACGTTCAGGTCAGTGTGTCTGTTAGAACAACAACACAATATAACACAACATAACACGTTCAGGTCAGTGTGTCTGTTAGAACAACAACACAATATAACACAACATAACACGTTCAGGTCAGTGTGTCTGTTAGAACAACAACACAATATAACACAACATAACACGTTCAGGTCAGTGCCTTTCGTTTATACGGAAACGGTGTTTTTACGGGGTGAAACCGCAAAAAAGTGAGACTACCTTCCAGGGTGGAATTCCTAGAAACGCAAAAGCTTTGCGCTCTCGTCTAAACTGTCGAACCGTATAAATCTGTTAAAACGATGACGAAAGGGTTGTCACGGCTCTGGTCGCGCGTACTGCTTACGTCACAGGTAGCAGGTATGCGCCAGTAGCCGAGACGTAAACAAAGCAAGTATGTCTGACTATATCAACGGAGATCACCTGAAGGCTACATTGGCAGTACTTTTAACCCTTTCACTGCCACACGACAGAAGGTTAACCCTTTACTATCACACAACCGGCTGTCGTGTGGCAGTGAAAGGGTTAAATACACAAGAATCTGTCCCGCGGCGTGAGTGGACCCACTGTCTGTGAGTGACTCTGCTTTGGTCCAATCACATTCCCCATCCACAGTCTGCGAATCAGAGGCAGAGTAGGGCGGGTCTTCACAGCACGTCATGTGACATATGCGCCAATCGTGTGACAGCGGGGCTCCGTCGTTACAGCGTCGTCTGCACGGAGAATTCCACCCCAAAACGCTCGTCTAAACGTAAAATTAAAAGTGAAACCGCAAGACGACTTTTGCTGTTTCTGTTCACAAAACGCTCGTCTAAACGTAGCCTTAAACTAGAAAAGTAA
Source organism: Notolepis coatsorum (assembly GCF_963971535.1). Taxonomy (NCBI): domain Eukaryota; kingdom Metazoa; phylum Chordata; class Actinopteri; order Aulopiformes; family Paralepididae; genus Notolepis; species Notolepis coatsorum. The sequence goes on along the minus strand of NC_140180.1, from coordinate 7,766,433 downwards.
ATACAAACTAAATTAACAATGTAACTTACAGTTTACAGAAGGACAGTTTCCTTCTGAAGCACAACATAAGAAATGTCTCATCCTTCCAGTCGGGACCATTTTGTCACATAGTGAGAGGTTCCACAGCTCAGGCAAACCCCCACCAATTGGTACAGTGCTTGAATTTTGGTTTGGCTCTTCTCGTTCTTTGTTATGCTATTGGTATCCTATTGTTATGCAAAGACAAGTAGCTAGATAAGTACCGGTACTTGGCGCACGGCACGACGAGTCGAGTGAAAGTTGTGAACGCATTTTTGTGTGCACGCAGAAAAGTGGTGGAGCGGCGTGGTACCGCGTGGCATCGCGCGGCATGAGCACTGTACCTCTGGTTAGGGTTTGGGCGAGGCTATCAGAAACGTGGTGGAGCGGCGTGGTACCGCGTGGCATCGCGCGGCATGAGCACTGTACCTCTGGTTAGGGTTTGGGCGAGGCTATCAGAAACGTGTGTCTTGGTAGTTGGTAGAGTGCCCTGGGTTTGCTCCCCACCAGGGGAACTTCAATGTTTTCTGAAAACGTACATGTTTGATACAATTCATAAATATATTACTTATTGCTATAACATAATGTACAGTATGTACTTTCTTTTTCCTGTGGTCGATTAGTACTTTATTTACATCTTTTAAGCGAGATCAGGCCTCCGAGCTCCACACATGCACTTGGCAGAGACTATAGTCAAGACACACCCAACCAGCAGCTCATACAGAGACGCTTTTGTCCCAACAGAGTAGGCTACTTCTTCTTTCTTGTCTGCACACACACACACACACACACACGCACGCACGCACGCACGCACGCACGCACACACACACACACACACACACACACACACACACACACACACACACACACACACACACACACACACACACACACACACACACACACACACACACACACACACACACACACACACACACACACACACACACACACACACACACACGCACGCACACGGCGGTTCTATGGTTTAACACTAGAAGAGCATGGGGCTACGCCAATGGGCATTGAGATTCTAGAATTAAACGACTCTTGTACCATTTAAATCCTCTCTCCTTTCATGACTTCTCTTGAATAAGTAACAATAGTGGATAACTGCTGTACATTTGGGTGTAGCTTTTCAAATCATCTGGCTGCCCTCGGATTCTCAGAGACTCACATTATTATTCTGAGACTACCGGCCCAACTTAAAAAACAAACAGGCGTTCCCACTCACTTGGAATCGTTGACACGTATCAGAGTCCAGCTGTTTCTGATACCGCCGCTGGTTATGAAAAGCGTTCCTAGCGCTTCTATGACTCAAGTGTGGGGGAATAAACAAGGATGACAGCCACTTGTCAAGAAAGGTGCAGGCTAAGGAGCACATGTTTCCCAAGGAAACCACACCACTGAACCAAAGAAATCATGCAATTTCTGTATTTTGTGTGACAGAGAAGAACGGCCAGACATTTGCTTTGCCCAAGCGAAGGCTATTAAAGGTGTGAATAACAATAATAATAATAATAATAATAATAATAATAATAATAATAATAATAATAATAATAATAATAATAATAATAATAATAATAATAATAATAATAATAATAATAATAATAATAATAATAATAATAATAATAATAATAATAATAATAATAATAATAATAATAATAATAATAATAATAATAATAATAATAATAATAATAATAATAATAATAATAATAATAATAATAATAATAATAATAATAATAATAATAATAATAACAATAACAATAATAATAATAATAATAATAATAATAATAATAATAATAATAATAATAATAATAATAATAATAATAATAATAACAATAACAATAATAATAATAATAATAATAATAATAATAATAATAATAATAATAATAATAATAATAATAATAATAATAATAATAAACGTTATTGTATAGCATCTTTCATACAAGAATTGCAGAAGTGCTTCACAGCAGTACTGTAGACTAATAAACTAGTCATATTTGATTTAATTAGATTAAAATACAATGAGCATAACATTTGCATAAATATTAGCATATAATTTATCAAATAAAAGCAATGCATACAGTGCAGACATAAAATGAGTATATAAAATAGACAGAATAAAAGCAATGCATAAAGTGCAAACAGAATAAAAGCAGCACAATAAAGATTTACAGTGCAATAATCAGAATAACATAGTGCAATAGTGCAGTGCAATAAAATAGCTCTTATTTACAGTACAATAAATGAATGACAGCGTTCGTCACACTTCTGCATGTCTATGTAACAGAGAGGAATGGCAAGAGGAGAGGATGACTGACTGCTTTGCGTATATATACCTGGTAGGGCTGTCCCGACTAAGGATTTGGATGGTCGACTAGGATTGGCCAAAATTTGCCGTTCGTCGACTATTGGTCGACTTAAAAAAAAAGAATAATAATAATAATAATAATGTTTTTTAATTTTAATTTTTGTATCATTCCATTTGGGCTGTGGGGGGTGCTTAACCCATTCTCTGCCGGAGCTTATATCCATCCTTGTACCCTCTCTGCCAGCGCTATTTGTCTATGGAGATGTTCACCTTCTTTGCAGGGCTATAACTTTTTAAATTGTATTGCTAAATTGACATTACTATGGCCCATTCAACATCAATTATCTAGCGTTCAGGATGTAGGAACGTTTTACTTTTTCATTCACACATTCATACTAAAATACCGTCCAGAGTATAAATATGTTTTTATCGTTTTCTGCTGTATTTCATAGAACGTGAGATATAGGCACAAATCCCAGGGGTGCCCAACCTTTTTTGAACCAAGATCTACTTTTTTATTTACCACCTAGCCGAGAGCTACCAGCCAAGATTTTACCTGCTCTCGGCTAGTATTAGTATTAATAGTATTAGTAATACCCATTCAATATGCACATGACAAAACATATTATATGGCATATGGCATGTTGTGGGACTTGTACAGCACTTTGTTCAACTTTGTCAGTGCTGTAAAGTTTAAACCTTTTTAAATCTTAGACAAACAAAACACGTTGCTTTCATGAAATATTGTAAGCCGCCATTTGAGGCTTTATAAAAGCAGCACAATGAACACAAATCTGTCAGTGCCGAGTCCGACCTCATCTTAAATAACAAACAGCATTGCTTGTTGTAGTTAACAAAGAGAGGCAGAGTTGATTTTGCAAAAATAAAAAATAAAATTATAATCAAATTTTATTAATCGAGATCTACTTGAAATCAGCCCGCGATCTACCTGTCGATCGCGATCGACTGGTTGGGCACCACTGTATTAGATTATCAAATGCAGTTTGATACCGATCAACGTTATATTAAAAATGTCAACTGTACATGATCCTAAACGTCATGACTGGTCATCTGCTGGTGACCGGAGGGGGGGGGGGTCGTTTATAATTCAATGACCGACGTTAAATGATTAATGTAGTATGGGTGATATATAGATCAGAGCAGTTTGTATGGATAATAATAATCAAAAACGCTGAAACTCACGGCAGCTTCCTCTTAGCGATGGGGGATGATACTGGAGCAAAAAGATCGCTATTATGGGATGTTGATCTAGGTGATCCAGTTCCGGTTTGTATAATACTAATATACGTCCAAATAATGTTGTTTATTGAGTTATGGCAACGGATCGATATCCATGGTGTCTGGATTGAATCTCGGGAGCGATAGCGAGTGGCCGGACGGAATACGGGACGGACTAAGCACTTCCGGCCACTTCCAGTTTTGGTAACACGTTTGGTAACGAGGTGGCGGTATTGAAGCGTTGCAGAGTTGAGCGGAGTCCTACACCACCAGCCAAGACTCCGTGGGTGAAATGTGAATACCATGACGAAAATATGAAATATTGATCTCAAAGACGCCTTAACAAGTCATCGGCAGACAACGCATGGCGGAGAATGACGTGTTAACACGTCATCAGCAGAGAAAGGGTTAATGTCTGAAGGAGTCGACTGAAGGCTTCTTGTCTTCTGCAAAAGCATGCAATTGGTCCACTGATGGATACATCTTGATATTTGTCTATAGTCTAGTGTGTTCATTAGATGGGTGAAATGCTCTTTCAGTGCCTCTGTGCCTGTTTTCGTAGGCAGTTAGCCTCTGGTATGCGTGCCATTAGCGTTAGCCACGCTTCTAGGCCTATTTTCTTTTGGAAAGAATGATAAAAAAATAAATAAAATAATTTTTTTTTTTTTTATATTCGACTAAGAGGTTGGCCAGTCGACTACGGCTCCTTTCGACCGATTAGTCGACTAATCGATTAATAGGGGTCAGCCCTAATACCTGGTAATGAAACATAATTTGTTGGTGGATGAAATAGCGGGGTGCACATTCATGACCCCAAGAGGAAGAAATATCCTCTAGTGCCACCATCAGGCCAAACCGTCCATTTTCAAATGAGTGTATCGTCTCACATATATCATCGTACATGTGACTGTGACATAGTCGTACAGTCGCATAATTTGCTGTGAATATCCATGACCCTTGGAGGGAGAAGCCTGTTGATTTTAGTGACCCTGTGACCTTTCCTCTGGCACCACCATATCGCAATATCGGCAACTCTTCTTTCCAGCCATCTACCCAGTAAAATGTGAAAGTAATGGCAAAGTGTAGAGATTGTCAGGCCTCTGCGGAGTTCTGCACCCTACTGAGTGCATCCTTCTAGTTGTTAGACTGAGGTAGACTAAGGTAGACTAAGGTAGACTGAGAATGAATGAATGAATGAAAACTTTATTTAACAGATTGCAGAATGGGTACAATACAGTGCGGCTCGATACACACACTTGTTAAGGGGATGCAGACCAGAGAAAGACGTTTGTCTTGTTTACATCAGGGTCCCCCATTTTCAATTCATAGTGACATTTATGACATACACAACATACATGTCATCCTGTCCATACATGTCAGTATATCCTTCTACTTGTTAGCCTAAGGTAGACTGAGTGCATACTTCTACTTGTTAGCCTAAGGTAGACTAAGGTAGACTGAGTGCATACTTCTAGTTGTTTGACTAAGGTAGACTAAGGTAGACTAGTTGTGTTAGACCAGGGTAGAGTAAGTGGCTTACAGACTAACGTTCCTCTCCGCTGTGTTCAGGTCCCGTCCAACACGGCGCTGAAGTTCGCCGACGCCCACAACATGCTGCTGTTCGAGACGTCGGCCAAGGACCCGAAGGAGAAGCAGAACGTAGACTCCATCTTCATGTCTCTGGCCTGCAGGCTGAAGGCCCAGAAGACCCTGATGCACCGAGACGTGGAGAGAGAAGACGGGAGGGTCAGACTGACGCAGGAGGCAGAAGCAAAGAGTAACTGTCCCTGTTAAACAGCAGCGGAGGAGGAAGAGAGAGAGGGAGAGAGGGAGAGAGAGAGAGAGCGAGAGGGAGAGAGAGGGAGAGAGAGACAGAGAGACAGAGAGAGGGGGGGCAGAGAGAGAGAGAGAGAGAGAGAGAGAGAGAGAGAGAGAGAGAGAGAGAGAGAGAGGGAGAGAGGGAGGGGGCAGAGAGAGAGAGAGAGGGAGAGAGGGAGGGGGCAGAGAGAGAGAGAGAGAGGGGGGGGGGGGGGAGAGGGAGATGAGGGATGGAGAGGAAGAGATAGAGAGAGATAGGATGGGAGGAGAGGCTGAAACTAAAACTGAATCGAGGAGAAACTAGTCTCTAGATGTTACCCTGATGATGAAGTTAACACAGCGGAGAGAAGCAGAGATGATGGGAGAGGAGAGATGAGGAGAGAGGTGAAGACACAATAAACTGAAACCAGATGAATCTTCTTCACCGAGGAGGTGGAAGTATTCTCCTGCAGAAGTGAATAGAGCTTTAGACAGTACAGACAGCCGCGCAGGGCCTAAACGGAGTAAACATAAAGTCTCTCACCCTGGGAGCCAGGCTCATTAAAACATACCCATTCTGGAAACCCGGTGTGGTCCATGGACCGCGCTGGCAGAGTGAGCCCGTTTAGACCCGGCTAGCTCCTCTGTCACATCTAACGGTTGCTATTAAGAGGAGTTTTGGGGACATTTGTAATGTCTCGATAACAGACGTACTGTATACATGGCCAGTTATGTCTTCTCTATGCTATGACCAAGAGTAGTCTTTTAGTTTCTTCTGTCCTGCCGCGCATCTGCAGAGAACTGGGACCAACATTGTGAGTAACATTGTGGTTGTTATTAGCGAGTAGAATAAAAAGAAAATACAGTCGGATGGAATTGTCCCGTCTGTGTTGCCTCAACATGTCGGGCCACGGCTTAAAGGTGATGATATATACGGGCAGCTTTACCTCTCAGTTGATTCGCAGAGTTGGTCACCTTCAGCGTTGAGAAGATTATGAAGGCACGGCCTTTATCTGAGGTTTCACTGACTCTACTGTGATAATGTAATGTGTTCCGATCCTGTTAACGACTGTCTAAACAAAGCATTAGGTATCGGGACAGTGGGCTGAAGTAGGTAGGTCTTTTTGAAGTATTAGGTCAGTAAAGCTTAACTTGGTCTTCTTAAAAACGTCATTGACTGGTTGAATCGTCAACGACACTGTCGGTGAGTCAGTAGATGGGACCAAATCCAATGCTTAAGCCTTTTAGACCGTCCTCGGTGACTGAAATCATGAAGATCGTCACGCCCAGAGCCACGGATTCACATGGGTTTGCTACATCTCTGTTGATACGTAAAGGAACACGCCGACATTTGGGGAAATTCGCTTACCGTCTTCTCCAGTCAGAGACAAGAAGATAGATAGACAGCAGTTTCCTCTCTGTGCGTTCAGTAGAAAGCTATCTGGCTGCATGTTAGCCTAGCTTAGCACACAATGAATGGAAGTGGACATGACCGGTTAGCCTTCGGGAGAGGTGTTAGTTGGACAATGCCTATAGGCTAACCGGTCATGTCCGCTTCCATTCATTGTGTGCTAAGCTAGGCTAACGTGCAGCCAGATCGCTTTCTACTGAACGCACAGAGAGGAAACTGGTGTCTATCTTCTTGTCTCTCTCTTGAGAAGACGGCGAGCTAATTTCCCAAAATGTCGCCGTGCTCCTTTAAGTCCCGCAGATACTGGGCCATGTTCGCCGCACTGCTACAAACCGTCGCTTCTCCCCAGGAGGAAGGGTTTTGTATAATCCTGCATGCAGGACGGGGGAAGGGCTAACTCACCTGTCTTTTAACGTGACAGCCCGCAGAGCAATCATCTCTTTGAATACTAATAATTACTAATAATCTCACCACCACATGAACATATTCGCCCCGAGAAGGACGTCACTTTCTCGGGCGGTCGGAGCTTTAGTTTGGCCGACGTCTCGCGACGTCGAGTCCGATGTTTTTGTAGACCTTGATGTCACGACACGTGTCTCAATGGGTTTCACAAGAGGCCCGCCACGCAACACCCCCTGATGTAACCACTAACGGAGTTAACCCTTTCACAACAAGGTATACTAAGTAACCCTTTCACAACCACACTACAGAAGGTTAACCCTTTCACTGCAGAAGGTTAACCTTTCACTGGCACACGACAGAAGGTTAACCCTTTCACTACCACACTACAGACGGTTAACGGTCTGTAGTGTGGTCGTGAAAGGGTTAACCTTCCGTAGTGTGGTTGTGAAAGGGTTAACCATTTGTCGTGTGGCAGTGAAAGGGTTAACCTTCTGCATTGTCACGGTGAAAGGGTTAACCCTTTGGTAGTGTGGTAGTGAAAGGGTTAAGGAAGAACGTCAACAACAACATCAAGATAGATGGATAGATGATTCTCTCAGCTCCGTGAGATGGGGGGCAGGGTGGAGAGAGGCAGGGCGCCGGGACCAGGCACGCTCAGCAGAGACACTTTCCGTTCGTACGCAAAAGGAGGCAGGGCAGGACACTGCTTTCACCCCCAGGAGAGGACCCCATACTTACAGACATACAGACTCCACCACCACAGAGGGATAGACTCCACTAACAACAACACATACAGCGCTGAAGAACAATGAAGAACACGTGTCGTCCATCTGATGCTTAGTCATCAACCTGGGCTATGTTCCTGAATTCCTCGCTAAGGCCAGCAATATGTACGTTAAGATGGCTGAAGGTGGGAATGACTCAGAGACATACGGACAAGGCAGTGGGCGGGTGAAGGGGCCGGGCATCGACTGATAACCACGCAGCTCCACGGGATGGAGCACAGCACCACCTCAAGCACATGGAGGGACCAAACTCAGACTCCACCAACAGACACGAGAGAAGACAAACACACACACTCACACAGACACGCCCACTCACACAGACACGCCCACTCACAGAGACACGCCCACTCACAGAGACACGCCCACATACAGGGACACACACACTCACAGAGACACACCCACACACAGACACACCCACATACAGGGACACACACACAGAGACACACACACTCACATAGACACGCCCACTCACAGAGACACACGCTTACACAGAGACACACCCACACTCACAGAGACACGCCCACTCACAGAGACACGCCCACACACAGAGACACGCCCACTCACAGAGACACACCCCTACACAGAGACACACCCACTCGCAGGAGAGGCAGCCATGTTGACTCAGTCCTGCTCCAAGTGTCCTGCTCCTGTTTCTAAGCAGCTGGTCAGCTAAGTTAGCTGATGTTTAGAACCTTGGTCACCACGGTGATGCAGGACATTGTTCCATATTTACAGACAACAAACCTGACCTTTACTTGTAGAGCAGAGGTAGCAACATGGTGTCCACGCCGTGACCTGGACGAACTCTATCTATGGCTCTGAATTAGCTACAGTACGTTTGTTGAACTCTTGACTGTAACTCCGAATATACGCCTACAAGCATTAACCCTATGAAAACAACGTGCCTGTATTTTAATTTAAACTTTACTTTGAAGAATAGACATCTGAAATTAAGTTTCAAATGATTTGGAAAAAGAAGTAAGGTGTATCTCAGTTACTATTGATTACAGTGTATCACCTCTGACCCCGTACAACTGAATTTAGTACATTTTAAATAAATGCATCTTAAAATGATCACAAATAACCCAAATCCAGTGTCAGACTTTTTGTCAACGTGTGGTTTTTTCTTTCTCTCACAGCAGAGTATGTTGTGTATGTCATAAATGTCTATATGAATTGAAAATGGGGGACCCTGATGGAAACAAGACAAACGTCTTTCTCAGGTCTGCATCCCCTTAACAATTCTATGTATTGAGCCGTACTGTATTGTACCCATTCTGCAATCTGTTAAATAAAGTTTTCATTCATTCATTCATTCATTCATTCATTCATTCATTCATTCATTCATTCATTCATTCATTCATTCAGAGCAGAGGGCAGGGGGAGTTCACAGGTCAGCTCATCAAGGCTTCCTGAGATGGCCTCTAGAGCAGCGGTTCTCAACTGGTCTAGCCTCGGGACACAACATTTTCCTTAGTCATTAAGTCGCGACCCAATTTCTTTTTTTAACCACTCAGATTCTTTTTTGCAGTAATACACAATCTTTCATGCACTGTTAAAAACATGAAATAAACACAAAAAAGTGCAACAAAAGTGCAACTAGGGCTAAAAACCCAATGAAATTAAATAATAATAAATAATATATGCTGCTTCTCTTCAAGTTTCAAGTTTCTTTAATGGTTGTCATACAGAAGTACAGAATACTTTTATACAAAATGCTTCTTACTGTTACGCTCCAGAGACTGTGCTAGACAAGATAAGTATGAAATAAAATAGTATAGCATGTAAAATAGAAGTAAAAATAGAAGTCACAGTGTTCAGTATAGACATATGTACAATGTTCGATGCAGAATAGAAGTAACTGAGTTACCATACAATATACAATATACTATGCAATGTACTAATATATAATACTATATAGTGCAAAGCAGACTTCTTAGCTTAACATAACAGACCTAAGTTTGGGGGAACTAATGGGATAACTGGGGTAAGGGGTTGCACCAAAAGTGCAACTAGGGCTAAAAACACAATGAAATAAAATTATTATAATAATAATAAATAATATATGCTTCTTAGCAGACTTCTTAGCTTAACATAACAGACCTAAGTTTGGGGAACTAATGGGATAACTGGGGATGCAACAAAAGTGCAACTAGGGCTAAAAACCCAATGAAATACAATTCTAATAATAATAAATAATATATGCTTCTTAGCAGACTTCTTAGCTTAACATCCCAGCGAACTAATGGGATAACTGGGGATGTTGTTTGCTCCTGACAAGAGTCTCAAAGTCTGGGGTGATGGTAGACAAAGCAACTCTGAGGTCGTGCTCAATGTCCAATCTGTTCCTCTGCTTTGTCTTTATTTATATTTCTTTTATTTTTTTATTTTTATTTTTTTTGTCAGGCCACTGAACTTAGAAGCAGGCCAGGACAGTGTTTCTAGTTGTATTCTAAAATTCTATTCTATTGTATTCTAAAATGTGACTATATGGTTTTATATTAACTTAATAAATAAACAAAAACGAAAAATCTACTTATTTCAACGAACATTTCAAACTAAATAACAGATTATGCACATACAACGCTGAAAACAACCGAAGCAACAATAGTATTTTAATGAGGCTATTATTATTATCATTATTATTTTGCAACAAGTTAGCCCTCTCATAAATAGCACATATAAATGAATAACTAACTTGAACTAACTTAATAGGATTGAAGTGATATTTGGCTTAAAAAATCGGTCGCCTGGCAAAAAAAAATAAAATAAAAGCCAGACGATGTGCATTGGGCCGCGGCTCTCTGACGCCTTATTTTCTGGGCCCCGGCCTGAAAAGTTTGGGAACCCCTGAGATAGGAGTGGGTCTGAGGCGGCCAGAAGATGCAGAGCAGAGGGGTCTTGAGGGTGTCTTGAGTCTCTAACTGACCATGTTTGCATTGTACTTTAATTTTCAACTGTGTCATGCTTACAGTTCATCACAATGAATAAATAAAAAACGGATGAATATAAAGGTATAAAATTGTAAAAGTAAAACATGTACACAATGATAAAATAGGCATAGATAAAAATACAGGTAAAACACATATAGAAAGATTAGATCAAATCAGTTAAAGGTGCTATAGATACACATTTTATGTAGATTAATAATAAAATAAAAAAAAGCATAATAATAATAATTACATTCACAGAGCTTTTAGAAAGGTGTGGCATAAAATAATAGCTTTTCCCCAAAAACATTATTGACACATATATTGATACAAAGATTTTGGCACAGAACAGATTGCAGAATGGGTACAGTACAGTACAGCTCAATACACACAATTGTTAAGGGAATGCAGACCAGAGAAAGACTTTCGTCTTGTTTACATCTGGGTCCGCTATTTTCAATTCTGAAATGAATGTTGTTATGTGCATGTTGCATACATGTATCCCCTCCCTACTTCCCATTTCCCTGGGGAGGTCCCTGTTTCTAGAAGAAACTGGCTTGTTCACTCGTCAACTTTCTCTTTTGCAACCTAAAGTTGAACCTAAAATATGTTTATGACAACTAAATGGTAAATGGCTGCATTTATATAGCGCTTTTATCCAAAGCACTTTACAATTTGTTCCTCACATTTTACCCATTCACACACCGATGGCAGAGGCAACCATGCAAGGTGCCAACCTGCTCATCGGGAGCAATTAGGGGTTAAGTGTCTTGCTCAAGGACACTCCGACACGCTGCCCGGGAGGAGCGGGAATGGAACCAGGAACCTCCGGATAACCAGACGACTGCTCTACCTATACTGAGCCACTGTCGCATTGAACTAACTAGTATACATTCGTTTGTATAAACTAGTTTGACAGTTTTATCTGAACTTAGTTCAATGGTACAGTGTACGATAATTGCAATAATTACAATAATTGTCCTACCATATGCAATCCTATCTAAGCACACCATTGTTTTGGTCTGACATGCTGGTGCTCTAGTGCGACATCTAGTGATTAACTGTTAACTGAATGTTATCTATAGCACCTTTCAAAAGATTACAGTGTACCAGGAAGGTTTAAGATCATGGCCCTAAACTGACCATAGATCAGCAGATAATCAATTTTCAGCTCATGCTGAAGATCATTCCAGGATGGTGGTGCACTAAAACAAAAGGCTGACTTTCCAAGTTCAGACTGTGCATGAGGGACCTTAAAGGAACACGCCAACAATTGGGGAAATTAGCTTACCATCTTCTCCAGAGAGAGAGACAAGAAGATAGATACCAGTTTCCTCTCTGTGCGTTCAGTAGAAAGCTATCTGGCTGCACGTTAGCCTATAGCTTAGCACAATGAATGGAAGTGGATAGTGCCGGTTAGCCCCTAGGCATGGTCCAACTAACACCTCTCCCAAAGGCTAACCGGACATTTGTAGGAATAAATAGATAAAAATATGGTCATGTTTAAAAAGTGTTTAAAGTGTCTAAAGTGAATGTATAGACATGAATAGACAATGAATGTGGCTCTGAATTTATGGGACTATAAAAACACTTTCATTAATCCCATTGGAGAAATTCATCCTCTGCACTGGACCTATGCTAACTATTTAGGAGCAGTGGGCAGCCACACAGCATGGCGCCTGGGGACCAACTCCAGCTGTAATGTAATACAGGGCAATGGCAGGATATACCTAGCATGCAGGTCTATTTTATGATACCTGAAGGAAAGCCAGGCAAACACCCCACAGAAAGGCCCCCTGCTGTGGTTTGAACCCAGGACCTTCTTGCTGTGAGGCAACAGTGATAACCACAGCACCACCACGCTGCACTAATGGCCAGTTAAAGGTTCAGTATGTCTACTTTTTATTTTATTTTTTATTTACGATTGTTTAAAAGGACAGTGACATACTGTATGTTTGTTTTGCCTTCACTGATATAATGACTTGGCCAATGTGTTATATGCAATTTCTTTACTTTCACTTTTATTAATTTACTCATTCCTAATTTCTCATTGGCCAGTTGATTTTGTTCAACTTCTTTAGAGTAAAACATGTTTTTTTGGTAAGTTACAGTCTTTTTTAAATGTTAATTAAAAATGAATTCATACATATATACATGTATCACGTGTCGTGGCCTCTATCACGTTGTGGTAGGTAAGGCATGATTAATTGAAAATGGGGGACCCTGATGTAAACAAGACGAAAGTCTTTCTCTGGTCTGCATCCCCTTAACAATTGCGTGTGTATTGAGCTGTACTGTATTGTACCCATTCTGCAATCTGTTAATAAAATTGTCAATCAATCAATCAATCAATCAATCAATCAATCAATCAATCAATCAATCAATCAATCAAGGTCGCTTGTTTTGGAGAGCCAAGTCGCTTCCCAGTGAGCTGTGGTGTTCCACAAGGAAGCATACTAGGACCGCTACTGTTCCTAATTTATGTAAATGACATGTCGTCAGCTTGTGACTGCAACTTGTTCCTGTTTGCGGACGACTCAGCCCTGCTGGTCTCTGACAAGAACAAGTTACAGGTTGAAAAAACCCGATATGGCTCGCCGCTGGCCAATAACAAACTATCATTACACATGGGCAAAACAAAGTCCATTCTCTTCGGTTCAAATAACAAACTCAGCAAGACCGACAGCTTCTCAGTTACAGTGGGTGACAATATTGTCACAAGGAAAGATGAAATTACCTACCTGGGTTCCATCCTAGAGGCTAATCTTTCCTGTGACAAAATGGCATCCAATGTAATAATAAAAAGTCAACCAACGAACTCGATTCTTGTACCGGATCTCCTCTCTGGTAAACAAGAATACCCTGAAGACTCTGGCAGGAGCACTCATTCAAGGGTACTACGACTATGCTTGCACCTCATGGTACCAAAGCACCTCAAAGGCACTAAAAACGAAATTACAATCATCTCAAAACAAACTGGTCAGACTACTGCTTGACCTTACTCCTAGAACCCACCTCACCCCTGCCCACTTTGACAACCTAGAATGGCTTAGAGTAGACGACAGAGTACAGCAACTTGCAATGGGCCTGGTCTACAAGATACACTACACGACCAAGGTACCCATGTACATGTCAAAATACTTCCCAAAGGTCAGTGAATACCACGATCACAACACCAGAGGGAGCTCCACAAATCATGTTAAACCCAGATTCGGCTCAAACAAAGGACTAAACACGTTTTGCAATTATGCCACATCAATGTGGAACGCCCTACCCAAAGCACTTTCAAAAACACTCTCTAAGAACACCTACGGGAGACTGCAATTCAAAACTGGCCCCTGCAAATGTCCTAACCCAATCCCCTCCAATGTACAGTAAATTACCATGTATGGCTTTGTCAATATTCCAATGTAGTGTACAGTGTCCCCCACCCACCCCCTACCCAACCAACCTCCTCCAATGTAGCGTACTGTACCCATTCTGCAATCTGTTAATCAAGTTTTCAATCAATCAATCAATCAATCAATCAATCAATCAATCAATCAATCAATCAATCAATCAATCAATCAATTCCTTTGCACTTGTTTCACAAGTTGGTCCTTTCTCTCGCGAGATCTGACACAACACCGGTCAAGGGTCACGATGTGTGTTTACATCAGCAGCTGCTGCAGCCATATTATCATACTAGTATCCTCACAACAGTCTGTCCAGTTAACAAACGGACTGACTGACTGACTAACTAACTGACTGCTCTCTGCAGGAGAATAATCCCATCAAAACAAACCCGAGTCTCCCGAAGAGTAGACCCTGTTCAGGAGGAGGACAGGCTAACAGCAGCAGCAGGGCTAACAGCAAGCTAACTGCAGCTAGCTAACAAGCTAACGTTAGCATCCCGTCTAACTGGACGTTAGCATCGCTAGCTAGCTGCTAGTGCTAACGGAGCTAGCTGGCGCTCCTCTGCCCGGCCATGGAGGAGCTGGTGGTGGAGGTGAGGGGCAGCAGCGGCGCCTTCTACAAGGTAAGAACCATAACCATAACCATAAAACCATAACCATAAAACACACCTACTTTAAACACATTAAACACCTCACTAACAACCCCAACCCAACGTTAGCCTCCAGCTAACAGCTTATAGCAGCAGGGACGTTAGTTAGTTAGCAATGTACAGTTTTTACGTCAAATGTATATACTCTCTTTTCTGGACTCTTTTTGTATCACAAACAGTACTGTATTTGCAAATCTGGTATGTCATAAATGTATCTATGTAGCAGTACTGTCTACCTGTATGTCATGTATGTCATATATGTCATTATGAATTGAAAATGGGGGACCCTGATGTAAACAAGACTAAAGTCTCTCTCTCTGGTCTGCATCCCCTTAACAATTGTATGTATTGAGCCGTACTGTACTGTACCCATTCTGCAATCTGTTAATAAAGTTTTCAATCGATCAATCAATCAAGCTATTATAGAGTAACAACAGTAGACCGGCTAGCTGCTGCTGGGCTCAAACCACTAAGTTAATATAACATTGATTTGATTGAAAACTTTATTTAACAGATTGCAGAATGGGTACAATACAGTACGGCTCAATACACACAATTGTTAAGGGGATGCAGACCAGAGAAAGACTTTCGTCTTGTTTACATCAGGGTCCCCCATTTTCAATTCATCAGGACATATAATACATACACGACATACAGGTAGACAGTACTGCTACATCTACACATTTATGACATACCAGATTTACAAATACAGTACTGTTTGTAATACTGGATATCAACAAACCGCGTGTCATTAACCAGGTTTAATTGAACCTTAACTAGCCTTAGTAACCAGGACTACTCTCACTGGCCTAGCGGCTGTTTATCTGGTGGTGACCTGCTGGCTGGGTATCAAGCCTATGATGTGTGTTTCTAGCCTAGACTGTTTGTCTGAGGGGCTGGTCTCAGTGTTTTGGGATGGTGTCCTGTTACTGTAGCCGGTAGACAATACAGTGGGGAATACATCCATAGGGAAATCCTTTGGATCCAGAGATTAAAGCCACCTTGTTGTAACGTAGCACAGGCAGCTGCCAATTACTGGAGAGCTAACGGCTGGTGAACTTGAGAACTGTTAGTGCACTGTTGTTAGGACTATCTGACTCTTAATTAGTGATGCACCGATGTAAAAATTGTGGCCGATACCGATAACCGATATTAATATTGCTGTTATGGCCGATACCGATATTTACCGATATCGATATCTCTGTATAGAAAACACTTTTTTATGATAATCAAATAAAGAGCTATTTTCCAAAACGAATAATTTTTTTACTTTTGTAACTTATTTTCAGAAATGACTGATATTTTGAAACTATTTAAGGCCAAAACATGTAATAAAAAAAAAAAAAAAAAAAAAAAAAAAATTATATTTTATATTTTTTTTAATATCGGCCCTATCTTGATATCGGTCCGATACCGATGTGTAAAAAAACGGCCATATCGGCCGATATTATATCGGCGGCCGATATATCGTGCATCACTACTCTTAATAATAAACATTGTTGTTAGGACTGTCTGACTCTTAATAATAAACACTGTTAACACTGTTGTTAGGACTATCTGATTCTTAATAATATTAACACTGTTGTTAGGAATCTGACTCTTAATAATAAACACTGTTGTTAGGACTATCTGTTCAAGTTTCAAGTTTCTTTAATAGTTGTCATACAGAAGCAGGGCTGTACGCTAAGCTTTTTCACTAGGGGCACACTTGCCCCTAAATGAGAAATTTAGGGGCAAAGAATATTTTTTAGGGGCACATTTTTAAATAACTATTTTACCATTATAGTAGGGCTGGGCGATATGGCCTCTAAATGATATTGCGATATTTTTTGGCCATATCACGATACACAATATATATCGCAATATTTTGACATTTCCTAAAGCACTTAAAAATGCTTGATTTAACCCTTTGATGCATACAGTCACGCCAATATGATGATTATAATAAGTCCCTGCAACATATGTTTGCATTATTAAACCATGAAGATGCTTTAAAAAATTATTTAATGAAAATGTACTAAGAGTAGTCTACTGACACACTAATAAAAAAAATTATTTACATCTAAGACTATTTATATAAAAACTCTTGGGTGCCCTTTTTTTGCACAGTACTGTGTTTTCTATCCACTTTAGCCAAACACACACACACATATATATATATATATATATATATACTACTGTGAGAAAATAATAATTACACACAAAGGGATAATGGCTTATAGCAGACTTAATGATTTTAGAATATTTCAGATAATGAAATTAAATGTTTATCATCAACTATCGAGTTAGTATTTATACTGTCTGTAACGTTTGGCTACTTTAAATCATTGAATGTAGAGAGAGAGCGAGAGAGAGAGAGGGGGCGAGAACGCACAAGAGAGCCAGCCCCCCCCCCCCCCCGGGTTTTGTTCTAGGTTCGCGTTTTGATCGTCTAAGCTGCCGTAGGTGATGACGTCACACTCGAATGTAAACAGGAAGAGTCTAACACGGAGATGGAAAGTCACAGTGGATGATATACAGAAACGAATAACTAATAAATATGAAGTTATGTTTAAACTTCTGTTGTCAAGCGTTGTCACTTGTCAATATAACCCACCCCCTTTCCTCACTTTTCCACCGTCCCTGCTTCACTCGGGACCACCAGCTAACGTTAGCCTATAGCTCCGCCGTCCCTGCTTCACTCGGGACCACCAGCTAACGTTAGCCCATTGCTCGTGTCAATTAAATTGCATGTTATTAAATGTCCGCGCTGGTCTGTCTAATGAAATTACAACCGCAACATTATGTCGCCTGTACAGCCCTGGTTGTAGGCTAATGTTAGTGTAGTGAAATGCGAATGAAGGGGTGAAATCACTATTCGCAAGCTTGCGAGTAGATATAATTTTTCATTCGCACCGGCCAAATTAGGGGGCAATTTGCGACGATCTCGTCGCAGCGTACAGGCCTGAGAAGTACAGAATACTTTTATACAAAATGCTGTTACGCTCCAGAGACTGTGCTAGACAAGATAAGTATGAAATAAAATAGTATAGCATGTAATAGAAGTAAAAATAGAAGTCACAGTGTTCAGTATAGACATATGTACAATGTTCGATGCAGAATAGAAGTAACTGAGTTACTATACAATATACAATATACTATGCAATGTACTAATATACAATACTATATAGTGCAAAGCAGAAATGGGATGAGGTACAATTTAGGTACAATTTACAGTAAGGTGTACGAGTTGTAGTGCAAATCCCAATAAATATAAAGTGTGTTTAGGTGATCTAAAGTGTGGAGAGTGGGTGCTGCAGTGTGTTGTTTGTTTAAAGTGAGTGTGCGCGTGTGGATGTGTGTGCTGTGTGCATTTGATGGTTGTTGCATAGTGTTTATTGTTCGTTGAGCAGCCTGATGGCCTGGTGATAGAAGCTTCTCCTGAGTCTTTCTGTGCTTGCCATGAGACTCCGGTATCGCTTGCCTGACCGCAGCAGTTCAAAGAGGCAGTTGTTTGGGTGGCTGGAGTCCTTGATGATTCTCTTAGCCTTACCCCTGCACCGCTTGTTGTAAATGTTCTGGAGGGTGGGAAGCCCCCCTCCAATTGTGCGTTCGGCTGAACGTGCCACTCTCTGTAGTCTGCTACGGTCTTGTGCGGTGCTATTCCCAAACCAGGAGGTGATATTGCCAGTCAGGATGCTCTCTATTGTACATGAGTAGAAGTTCTTAAGGATCTTCTGACTGACTTGGAACTTCCTTATGCACCTGAGGAAGTAGAGGCGTTGTCGTGCCTTCTTCACAACACTGTCAATGTGTGTGGTCCATGTCAAGTCCTCGGAAATGTGGACTCCGAGGTACTTAAAGCTGTTGACTCTCTCAACCGGTGCCCCGTCGATGCTGAGGGGGCTGCAGTCCCTGACCCCCGACCTCCTAAAGTCCACAATCATCTCCTTTGTTTTGCTGACGTTCAGGGAGAGTCTGTTCTCCTGGCACCATCCCGCCAGGACCTTGATCAGGCCCACCACTACTGTGTCGTCAGCAAATTTGATGATTGACTGTCTTAATAATAAACACTGTTGTTAGGACTATCTGACTCTTAATAATAAACACTAGGGATGCCCCGATCACGTTTTTTGCCACCGATACCGATCGTCGTGAGCCATATCGGCCGATACCGATCCGATACCGATCGTTTTTGATTAAAAAGAAATTAAAAATTATTTTATATAATTTTTTTTTTATAAAATATATATATTATATAATTAGACTTGTACTTGTATTATCTGCGAGACATCGCCACCACGCAACAAGTCAAAATGCTCGCTATCTGCAAACCGCGCCACTGTCTGTGTACTCTAGTAGCCTCCAGCTCCAAAAAGGATTCTCCGGCGCTGCAGCTGGGCCCTATTGGTATAACGTTACTACTGTCACATTCAGCAAGCCCTCAGCTCGAATACGCATTCAATCAATGTTATAAGACATTGATATCAGGAGCTATCTGTAGCTACTGCTAGCCGGCTAGATGACGTTAAGACAACTATTTAGTTCAATCGGACATTTCGTTTTGAACTGTGAACTAACATCAGCTAACGCAAGCTAACGCAAGCTAACGGAGATATCAACATGGACTACTAGACTTCCTGGGGCATTTGTTGATATCCGGAGCTATCAGTAGCTAGCCGGCTAAATACCGTTAGTCAATGCCTACTAAAAGTGAATAGTTGACTGGGTAATTTTGTTTAAACAGTAACGATAGCTAGGTAGCTAACGTTAGCTCAGGTCGAATGCACTATCTAGACTCAGCAGAGGAGCCGCCTCCTCTGTGTTTACAAACTCTACACGGGTACGGGTGGGGCTAGGGAGGAGGAGCAGTTTGCAGGTCCTGTGCGTCTGAGACAAGCGAGTGTGATATCCACTTGATCAGTTTCCGCGATCGGCGAATAAGACTCATTATTAGGGATGGGTACCTTTCACATTTGTACCGGTACCTGTGAATCGATACCGGTACCCAACGGTACCTTTTTTCGGTACTTTAGTCTCAAGAAATTTAATTTACCTACCTCAGTTTTTTTTTTTTTTTTTTTGGTTTCTCACTTGATTCGATACTCGGTAGTACCGACGTGTTTCGGTTCGGTACCTCAAAAGTACCGAACTCGGTACCCATCCCTACTCATTATCGGAATTCCCCGATCGCATATTTATACTGATTATCGGCCGATAACGATCGGTGGCCGATCGATCAGGGCATCCCTAATAAACACTGTTGTTAGGACTATCTGACTCTTAACAATAAACACTGTTGTTAGGACTATCTGACTCTTAATAATAAACACTGCACATACTCTGGTTTGGACCACCATCATCACTACTACTGTCTGATTGAATCTTGCCACCCACTACTGTTTACTACTACTACTACTACTACTACTACTACTACTACTACTACTACTACTACTACTACTACTACTACTACTACTACTACTACTACTGTTATCACTATTGTCATCATTACTTGCACTTTGTTCTATCTTCTATTATTCTATTGTCTATGTATCTTCCTGTATCTTACCTGTATGCATGCTGCTATGGCACTTGGATTTCCCCAAGGGAATAAAGTAATATTAATAAAGGAACACTTGACTTGTAGATGCAATCTGTCTCTGTGTGTGAGGTTATGGATTTATCCACACTAGACTCTTGAAAATCTATTCGATCACATTTATTAAATGTTGTTATTGGTTGCCTATTAAATAAGAATGTAGACCACAGTGCCTTGTCGATGCAACACAGCTACGTTGATGATTATTTCTGGTTATGTAATGGTGTCCCTACTCTTCAAAAACAGAAGTCCCACGCAATTGTATCTAGTGTCAACATGGCTCTATTCGGGGTATTTTCAAAAGCAAGAATACTGTCATGTGCCATGAATAATCAATAATAATAATAGCTTAATTTTATATAGCGCCTTTCAAAAGACCCAAGGTCGCTTTACAAATAACAAAAGTAACAAACATAGTGGACAGATACAACATAAAAAGTGAGAAATTAGGGGTTAAAGGCCAAGTTGAAGAGGTGGGTTTTGAGCAGTTTCTTTTTGAATGAGTCCAGAGTTGGGGCGTTGCGGAGTTCTGCGGGGAGGGAGTTCCAGAGGGTGGGAGCTGCCACACTGAAAGCTCTGTCCCGAAGGTCCGCAGTCTGGTTCGGGGGATGGAGAGCTGACCAGTGTCCGTGGATCGCAGGGACCGTGACTGAGTGTAGGGGTGGAGGAGGTCAGTGAGGTACTGAGGTGCCAGAGCGTGGAGGGATTTGTAGGTGAGCAGGAGGGTTTTGTAGGTGATGCGGGATTTGATGGGGAGCCAGTGGAGGTGGATGAGGGTGGGAGTGATGTGCTGCCAGGGTTTGGTGCGGGTTAGAACCCTGGCAGCTGAATTTTGAACATACTGGAGCCTGTCCAGGGTTTTGCTTGGGACCCCGGACAGGACCCCGTTGCAGTAGTCCAGGCGGGAGGTGACGATGCACTTGTTGTGTCCTGTTGTGTTGACCGGTAGCTGTATCTAGGGCAGTGGTAGCTGTATCTAGGGCAGTCTTACTTGATATGTGGTCTGTGAATAAATGTGATTAAAAGGATGCCCCGGTCGATTGGCCAGCGATCGGTATCGGCCGATATTCAGTATAAATATGAGATCGGTGATCGGTGATAATGCTTTATTTTCGCCGATCGTCAAAACCGATCGAAAAACATGATCCAATTCTTAGCGGAGATCTCACTCGCTGACTCTCTCAGGCACACAGAGCTGCACACAGAGCTGCGGCGACCTGCTCCTCCTCCTCTTCCAGCCTCTCCCGCACCCGTGTAAACACGAGTCTAGTCTAGGCTAGTGGGACCTCCGTGAGCTAACGTTAGCTACCGTTACAAAATGACCCAGTCAACTATTCACTTTTAGTTTA
Source organism: Notolepis coatsorum (assembly GCF_963971535.1). Lineage (NCBI taxonomy): Eukaryota > Metazoa > Chordata > Actinopteri > Aulopiformes > Paralepididae > Notolepis > Notolepis coatsorum. The sequence goes on along the minus strand of NC_140180.1, from coordinate 7,744,565 downwards.
ATACATGATGAGGCATTGTCTAACGGTATCTAGCTGGCTAGCTACTGATAGCTCCTGATATCAACAAATGCTCCAGCAATAGTCTAGTACTAATGTATGATACCTCCGTTAGCTCACGTTAGCTCACTGTTCAAAACGAAATGTCCCATTCAACTAAATAGTTCACTGAGGCGTTGTCTTAACGTTATCTAGCCGGCTAGCAGTAGCTACAGATGGCTCCTGATATCAATGTCTTATAACATTGATTCGATGCGTATTCGAGCCCCGGCTTGCATCGCAGTCACAAACGGGGCTAGCTGAGGGAGTAGGGTATATCTGCAGAGCCGCAGATATACCCTGCTGAGGGCATGCTGAATGTGATTTGATCAAAGCAGAGTATACACACAGACAGTGGAGATAGCGAGCATTTTGACTTGTTGCGTGGTGGCGATGTCTCGCAGATAATACAACTAAAAGTATAATTATATAATATATATATTTTTATAAAAAAATAAATAAAAAATGTATATAAAATACCTTTTTTTTAATCAAAAACGATCTGTATCGGATCGGTATCGGCCGATATGGCTCAAGACGATCGGTGATCGGTATCGGTGGCAAAAAACGTGATCGGGGCATCGCTAGATCAAATAGATGTTCTAGAATCCGTGCCATCTGTGCAGGTAAAGTTCAAGTTCAAGTTCTTTAATAGTGTCATACAGAAGTACAGAATACTTTCATACAAAATGCTTCTTACTGTTACGCTCCAGAGACTGTGCTAGACAAGATAGTATCAAATAACATAATAACATAATATAGCATGCATTTAGAAGAAGAAAATGAGGTCACAGTGTTCGGTATAGACATATGTACAATGTTCTGAGTTACCATATAATATACAATACACAATACTATGCAGTGTACTAATGTACAGTACTATCTAGTGCAAAGCAAAAATGGGATGAGGTACAATTTTAGGTACAATTTACAGTAAGGTGTACGAGTTTTAGTGCAATCCTTCATCCATAAATATAAAGTGTGGGGAGTGGGTGCTACAGTGTGTTTGTTTAAAGTGGGTGTGTGCTATAAGTGTGTGGAGTGGGTGCTACAGTGTGTTTGTTTAAAGTGAGTGTGTGCGTGTGGATGTGTGTGCTATGTGCGTTTGGTGGTTGTTGTTGTGTAGTGTTCATTCATTGTTCGTTTAGCAGCCTGATGGCCTGGGGATAGAAGCTTCTTCTGAGTCTTTCTGTGCTCGCCTTGAGACTCCTGTATCGCTTGCCTGACCGCAGCAGTTCAAAGAGGCAGTTGTTCGGGTGACTGGAGTCTTTAATGATTCTCTTAGCCTTGCCCTTGCAACGCTTGTAGTAAATGTTCTGGAGGGTGGGGAGCCCCCCTCCAATTGTGCGTTCGGCTGAACGTGTCACTCTTTGTAGTCTGCTTTGGTCTTGTGCAGTGCTATTCCCAAACCAGGAGGTGATGTTGCCGGTCAAGATGCTCTCTATTGTACATGAGTAGAAGTTCTTAAGGATCTTCTGGCTGACTTGGAACTTCCTTAGGCGCCTGAGGAAGTAGAGGCGTTGTCGTGCCTTCTTCACAACACTGTTAATGTGTGTGGTCCATGTCAAGTCCTCGGATATGTAGGCACCGAGGTACTTAAAGCTGTTGACTCTCTCAACCGGTGCCCCGTCGATGCTGAGGGGGCTGTAGTCCTTGACCGCCGACCTCCTGAAGTCCACAATCATCTCCTTTGTTTTGCTGACGTTCAGGGAGAGGCTGTTTTCCTGGCACCATCCCGCCAGGACCTTGACCTCTTCCAGGTAGGCCCTCTCGTCGTTGGCAGAGATCAGGCCCACCACCACTGTGTCGTCAGCAAATTTGACGATTGTATTGCTACTCCGCTGAGCCACACAGTCGTGTGTGTACAGGGAGTAGAGGAGGGGACTCAGAACACAGCCCTGGGGGGCCCCTATGTTGAGGGTGATGGATGAGGAGGTGCAGTTGCCTGCTCTCACCACCTGGGGTCTGCCAGTCAGGAAGTCCAAGACCCACTGGCAGAGGTCATAGCCCAAGCCCAGGTCCCTGAGCTTGGCTATGAGTATGGAGGGGACTATGGTATTGAATGCCGAGCTGTAGTCGATGAATAGCATTCTCACATAGTTCCCCTGCCTCTTGTCCAGGTGTGATGCTGCTGTGTGCAGCACATGGGATATGGCGTCCTCCGTGGACCTGTTGGGGCGGTATGCAAATTGCAGGGGGTCCATGTTGATGGGGAGGGAGGAGCAGATGTAGCCCTTTACTAGCTTCTCAAAGCACTTCATGGCTATGGAGGTGAGAGCTACAGGGCGGTAGTCGTTGAGGCAAGCAGGCTTGGATTTTTTGGGTACAGGGATAATAGTGGACTTCTTCAGGCAGGTGGGGATGACAGCCTGTTCTAAGGACAGGTTAAATATGTCAGTGAATACTGGGGCCAGTTGGTCGGCACAGACTTTTAGGACGCGGCCGGGGATGCCGTCTGGACCTGCTGCCTTCCTGATATTCACTTTTTTAAAGGTCCGCCTCACCTCATGCTCTGTTACCCTGAACACTGCGCCTCCATCAGCAGCCGACCCCCCCCCCCCCCCCATTGCCGAGGCTTGTGAGCTGGTGTTGTTATTACCAGCATCAAACCTTGCATAGAAGGTATTGAGGTCATTTGCTAAGGAGATGTCACTGTTCAGTTTGAGGGAGGCGCCTTTGTAGTCTGTCATTGTTTTGAGCCCCTGCCACATAGCTCTAGAGTCAGCTTGTTCAAACTGGAGTTCAATTTTATCCCTGTAGCGTCGTTTGGCCTCTGACACTGTCCTCCTTACGTTGTATCGCGCCACCTTGTGGTCATTCATGTTGCCTGCCTCTAGGCCGTCGTTGTATGCTTTGGTGCGCTCTCTCAGAGCTTCACGGACGGATTTGTCTACCTAGGGTTTTTGATTTGGGTAAACTTTCATTTTGGTAGTGGGGATTGTTTCTTTCACCCTAGTACAAACATAGTCCAGCACTGTCTCCGTGTAGACATTAATGTTATCTGTGTCGCGGAACACATTCCAGTCTGTGTGGTGAAACACTGACCGGATCGTCTCCTCTGACGTCACATCCCATTTCTGCACCTCTCGCGAGACTACGGGAGTACTTTTAATTCTCTGTCTGTACTTTGGTGAAAGAAAGATGGATGCGTGATCTGACTTACCAAAGCCACTATCAGAATGAGCCTTGTAGCCACCTTTAAATTGCGTGTAACAGTGATCTAGGATGTTACCGCCTCTGGTGTTGCAAGTCACATGCTGATAGAAGTCAGGCAATACCTTTCTCAGATTGGCGCTATTGAAATCTCACAGAACTAAAATGGCGGCGTTAACATTCGCCACTTGGATTCTATTTACCTCTATTTACCTCTATAAACCTCACACATCCAGCAGAGACCTAAGCAGATCTGTGTTTTGCGAGGTGCCTTCCATCGCTGGACCTTAAGATTTCTCTATGGATCTATTCCTGACAGTATATGGTCAGAAACTGGCTATTTGTCTACTGGCTAGTTGTCCTGTCCTGATATGAATTCAAAGGGCAGTTCAACAGTAGTTGTTTAGTGCCTTGCTGAAGGGCAGTTTCTTACCACCATGACACCCTGCCGCCTCAAAACAAACTGAGCTTTCATTCTCAGAGGCAGTGAGTACCCTACTAGAGAACCCTACTAGAGAACCCTACTAGAGAACCCTACTAGAGAACCCTACTAGTAGTAGCTCTTTTCAACCTAATTAGTTCTGGTTCTTGAACCGTTTCTGTTCAGGATTCTTGGAACCTTGCTGCTGATATATTGTTTTTATGTTGTGGGACTTGTACAGCACTTTGTTCAACTTTGTCAGTGCTGTAAAGTTTAAACCTTTTAAAATCTTAGACAAACGAAACACTTTGCTTTCATGAAATATTGTAAGCCGTCATTTGAGGCTTTATAAAAGCAGCACAATGAACACAAATCTGTCAGTGCCGAGTCCGACCTCATCTTAAATAACAAACAGCATTAACCCATTCTCCGCCGATGACGTGTTAACACGTCATTCTCCGCCATGCGTAATCTGCCAATGACGCCGTAAGGTGTCTTTGAGATCAATATTTCATATTTTCGTCATGGTATTCACATTTCACCCACGGAGTCTTGGCTGGTGCTGTAGGACTCCGCTCAACTCTGCAACGCTTCAATACCGCTACCTCGTGGCCGATCGACGAGTTGCCAAACCGGAAGTGGCCGGAAGTGCTTGGTCCGTCCCCTATTCCGTCCGGCCACTCGTTATCGCTCCCGGGACTCAATCCAGACACCGTGGATATCGATCCGTTGCCATAACTCAATAAACAACATGATTTGGACGTATATTAGTATTATACAAACCGGAACTGGATCACCTCGATCAACATCACATAACTGGGATCTGTTTGCGCCAGTGTGATCGCCCAACGGTAAGAGGAGGCTGACGTTACTTTCAGCCTGTTTGTTTATTATTATACATACAAACTGCTCTGATCAATATATCACCCATACTACATAAATGATTTAACATCGGCCACGGAATTATAAACGACCCCCCCCCCCTCCGTTCACCCGCAGATGATAAGTCATAACGTCTAGGACCATGTACAGTTGAAATCTTTAATCTGGCGTCGATCGGTATCAAACTGCATTTGATGATCTAATATATGCATTTATGGCTATATCTCACGTTCTATGAAATACTGCAGAAAACGATACAAACATATTTATACTCTACACCGTATTTTTGTATGAATGTGTGAATGAAAAAGTAAAACGTTCCTACATCCTGAACAATAGATAATTGATGTCAATTTAGCAATACAATTTAAAAAGTTATAGCCCTGCAAAGAAGGTGAACATCTCCATAGACAAATAGCGCTGGCAGAGAGGGTACAGCGATGGACATAAGCTCCGGCAGAGAATGGGTTAATGTTGTAATTAACAAAGAGAGGCAGAGTTGATTTTGCACAAAAAGTTACTGTACAGTTCAAAGTTGTCTTTACCTTCTGTTTGGTATCCACAGTTTAAAACCTGACAGTCTTCCCTCCTGCCTGACACCCACTATGACCCTTCGAACCTCCTACTCAGGGCAAACCTCCCTCTCAGGGTGCAGTTCCCTCTCTCAGGGTGCGGTTCTAGGCCTGGGTCCTACACAGTTTTAAAGCCTGATAGTCTTTCTTGCTTGATACCCACACAGTTTAATACCCGACAGTTTCGAACCTGTAATAAAAGCAATAGACGGAGTAAAATAGTGCAGTGCAATAAAAATAATAATACACCAAGACTTGGTCTGTAAAGCCTTTCACATTTCCTGCTGGCCAGTATGACTACTACCATATTGTTTATACCTGTATAACTGTCCATATTAATATTACAACTCTGTACAAACATCTGATTAGCACTATACTCATCTAATTTATATATTTTATACCCAGTTTAATCACCTGTGTGTGTATCATGTTATACACTTTACTGTTACATTTGCACTCTGGTTTGATGCCAAACTTATTTTCGTTGTACTGTACTTGTGCTGTATGATGATAATACATTTGAATCTAATCTAATCTAAAACTGACTGACAGCTGTATGCCCCAACTCGCCTGGGCAAAAAAAAAAGGTCCCTCTCGTTTGGGATTTAAATGCAGTTATGCACAAATTACTAACGTTAACTGAACTTAGTATTCCTTTCATGTTGTATGACAGTAAATGGAGACAGCGGAACGGAACCCAATCCATGTACTAGGGGTGCAAGGGGTACTAGAGAACCCTATCAGAGAACCCTACTAGAGAACCCTACTAGTGAGCCTCTAACCCTGTTCAGTCAGGTAACTCCATGATGAGTCCTCTCGCTGTTCAGATGTGTATCTTGTATCCAGATCGATCCAGATTGTATCTAGATCCAGTTGAAATGGATTTCGGTTCACACCTGGCATCAGAATATATCTCAACATGTGTACTACTGAGTGATCACTTGTGATCGGATTTCGCTTCCCTGCTCAATATGCAGTTGTAGTAATCTACTAGTAGTAATAGTATTTATGTATTTATGTACGCAGCAGCAGTATATATGCAATGTATGTACTGTGTGTATGTTGTATTAACAGTTAACACATATCTTTTGAATGTATTACTGGTATTTAATTTTTTTTTTTTATATCTTTATGTTTTGATTTTACAAAACAGGGTAAGTTCTCGATAAGCCTCTACGCTTCTAAACTTCTCCTACACAATATGGTTATTATGTATTTTTTTTTAACTTTTTTTTAAACTCTTTGTGTTTAATAAATAAATACAAAAAAATATTTCAGAAATGAGAGTAGATTTAGTTACCGGAAGATTGGTCTGTCTGTAGGTAGGTTAGGTTAGTTTAGTTTAGTTTACCAGACAGGTTGGAGCCAGGTGTTGTACCTTATGTTAACTGATTTCTCTGTTTCCCTACAGGCCTACATAAAAGATGTCCAGGACAGTTCTGTATTGGTGGCGTTTGAAAACAAGTAAGATGGCTGCTGCTAACCCTAAGATACTGAGAGACTAAGTTACTAACCATAACACTAAGACACTGAGGGGCGAATTCGCAAAGGGATTAATGCGTGGCTTTTTCTGACGTTATGCCTGTGCAAATAGCCCCCAAACAAACCTTGCTATTCACAAAGCACTCGCAAAGGTTGAAATGCCGTGCCAACTGCGTTGCCATCATCATTGTGTCTCTGCGCGTCTGTGCTATTTGCGGGTATTTAAATGAGGTAATATGGGTGGAAAAAATTTGCCCCTTTCTATGCAAATCAGCCTCATTGCAAAAACACTCCAATTCACAAAGATTGGCGCTAATTGCCACATGCAGTGGAGTTATTTACGTCTTTAGAGAGTTGGCGGTAACTAAGCACATTTATAAGGGGTGTCATGGCCAGCGTCTCCGGTGATCTGGTGGGTTAGGGAATAATCACAATAAAGAGAATAGAACTCATATGCTCCAGAATAAACTTAATTATTCATTATTATTAATTATTATAATTTATAACATTTCGTCAGGTCCGTGAGGAGGAGTAGATGCTGGAGACACGGTCAATGAAAAGTGTATTCTGGAGTATATGAGAATGCGGGTTCTACATTAACATTAAATACAACTTAATTTCTCTCTAAAAATATTCCCAAATCTGAACATATTTTCACTGGCACAGTGTGCCTAACTTCGGCCTAAAGATCCAGCAATCGGCACCGGTGGACAGGTCTGCTCAAACAAATTTATTTTGGGATGACATGACAAACAAATGCAATGACAAAAGATGGTGACAAAAACAAAGGATGCAATTGTGTCATGAAAATACAAATTAAGAAAGCTCTATACATTACGAAATAAACGAAATACAAAATGGTGAAAAATACTGTTATGTCTTATCTGTTAGAGAAACAAAGAGCTATTGATCCATCAGGACTTCCAATTCGCGATCAGAGAATCAAAGCTTTGTTTTCTGTCTGCCATTGTCCCAGGACATGCATACTGTGGCATGGGCAGTATTTATACTATTTTGCCATATCAGGAGCAAATTGCGGAGCAAACTGCTCCGTGTGCCAACTGCGCTGCCAGATATCAGGAACAAATTGCATGCCTTTTGGGCGTGTTTGCGCTAGTATATCATAGCAATATCTTTAGTGAATAGGTCCTTAAGACGGAGCACATAGCGGGCGCAAATCACACGCAGTTAAGGGTGCTATTAACGTCCGCAATCCATTCTTTGGGGATTCGCCCCCGAGACTATTAATTAACCCTAACATACGGAGACTACTAACTAGGGATGTTCGATATTGGCTTTTTTACCGATATCCGATATACCAATATTGTCCAACTCTTAATTTCCGATACCGATATCAACCGATACCGATATATGCAGCCCCCCCCCCCCCCCCTCCACATTATGCATACTTTTCACAATAAATAAAATAAGAATTTGTTTTTACTTGCTTGCCTGGGTAAATAAAGGTTAAATAAATGTAAATTTTTTATTTTTTTTTAACCCGATACCGATCATTTCCAATATTACATTTTAATGCCAGTATCGGCCGATAATATCGGTAGGCCGACAATATCTGACATCCCTACTATTAACCATAAGATACTGAGACTACTAACCCTAAGATACTGAGACTACTAACCATAACCATGTATATGTGTGTGTGTGTGTGTGTGTGTGGTTCCAGCTGGCAGCCCGAGCGTCAGATTCCATTCCAAGACGTGCGGTTTCCTCCTCCCACTGGATTCCAGCAGGAGATCAATGAAAGCGACGAGGTGGAGGTACGGAGTTAAAGGATCATCTGTATCGCATGAAATTAGAGGACGTGTTATTAGTCACATGTCGTCTCTCTGTGCGTCTCTCCAGGCGCGATTGGTCTAATATTTGCCCTGCACACCCATGACCACTACAGGGAGGTGTAGTCTGACGTCGCTTTGGACCGCCCGCACGGTCCACCCGTATAGGGATTTATCATTGGGGAACATGGATTATCGGCTATTGTAACAATTATGCCTCATGAACATTGGCAAGCTTTTCCATTTGTGCACAACATTTGTTCCCTTCTATCACTAACATCATTTTTTTTATAATTTTTGGTTGAAATAAAATTTGACGTAATTATTTTACGATTTAATTGCGAATATTTTCATGTTGAGCTATAGATTGTGGATGAATACGCACAGAAAGGTACACCATGCAAATGTTCATGCTTTATTTGTTTTAAAACGAGACGGTTTAGAAATGGGCAATGAGGGGTAATACATTGCGATTTCAACCGAGGTGGACCGGCCGGAAACAACAATGACGTAACCACTACACCTCCCTATAGGAAGACCCATCACACTACAGGAAGACCCATCACACTACAGGAAGACCCATCACCACTACAGGAAGACCCATCACTACTACAGGAAGACCCATGACACTACAGGAAGACCCATCACCACTACAGGAAGACCCATGACACTACAGGAAGACCCATCACACTACAGGAAGACCCATCACCACTACAGGAAGACCCCATGACACTACAGGAAGACCCATCACACTACAGGAAGACCCCATGACACTACAGGAAGACCCATCACCACTACAGGAAGACCCATCACCACTACAGGAAGACCCATCACACTACAGGAAGACCCCATGACACTACAGGAAGACCCATCACCACTACAGGAAGACCCATCACACTACAGGAAGACCCCATGACACTACAGGAAGACCCATCACCACTACAGGAAGACCCATCACACTACAGGAAGACCCATCACCACTACAGGAAGACCCATCAGGGCACTACAGGAAGACCCATCACCACTACAGGAAGACCCATCACCACTACAGGAAGACCCATCAGGGCACTACAGGAAGACCCATGACACTACAGGAAGACCCCATGACACTACAGGAAGACCCATCACCACTACAGGAAGACCCCATGACACTACAGGAAGACCCATGACACTACAGGAAGACCCATCACCACTACAGGAAGACCCATCACCACTACAGGAAGACCCATCACCACTACAGGAAGACCCCATGACACTACAGGAAGACCCATCACACTACAGGAAGACCCATCACCACTACAGGAAGACCCATCACCACTACAGGAAGACCCATCACCACTACAGGAAGACCCATCACCACTACAGGAAGACCCATGGCACTACAGGAAGACCCATCACCACTACAGGAAGACCCCATGACACTACAGGAAGACCCCATGACACTACAGGAAGACCCATCACCACTACAGGAAGACCCCATGACACTACAGGAAGACCCATGACACTACAGGAAGACCCCATGACACTACAGGAAGACCCATGACACTACAGGAAGACCCATCACCACTACAGGAAGACCCCATGACACTACAGGAAGACCCCATGACACTACAGGAAGACCCCATGACACTACAGGAAGACCCATCACCACTACAGGAAGACCCCATGACACTACAGGAAGACCCCATGACACTACAGGAAGACCCATCACACTACAGGAAGACCCCATGACACTACAGGAAGACCCCATGACACTACAGGAAGACCCCATGACACTACAGGAAGACCCCATGACACTACAGGAAGACCCCATGACACTACAGGAAGACCCCTCACCACTACAGGAAGACCCCATGACACTACAGGAAGACCCCATGACACTACAGGAAGACCCCATGACACTACAGGAAGACCCATGACACTACAGGAAGACCCATCACCACTACAGGAAGACCCATCACCACTACAGGAAGACCCATCACCACTACAGGAAGACCCATGACACTACAGGAAGACCCATCACCACTACAGGAAGACCCCATGACACTACAGGAAGACCCATCACCACTACAGGAAGACCCATCACCACTACAGGAAGACCCATCACCACTACAGGAAGACCCATCACCACTACAGGAAGACCCATCACCACTACAGGAAGACCCATGACACTACAGGAAGACCCCATGACACTACAGGAAGACCCCATGACACTACAGGAAGACCCCATGACACTACAGGAAGACCCATCACACTACAGGAAGACCCCATGACACTACAGGAAGACCCCATGACACTACAGGAAGACCCCATGACACTACAGGAAGACCCATGACACTACAGGAAGACCCATCACCACTACAGGAAGACCCCATGACACTACAGGAAGACCCCATCACCACTACAGGAAGACCCCATGACACTACAGGAAGACCCATCACCACTACAGGAAGACCCCATGACACTACAGGAAGACCCCATGACACTACAGGAAGACCCATCACCACTACAGGAAGACCCCATGACACTACAGGAAGACCCATCACCACTACAGGAAGACCCATCACCACTACAGGAAGACCCCATGACACTACAGGAAGACCCCATGACACTACAGGAAGACCCCATGACACTACAGGAAGACCCATCACCACTACAGGAAGACCCCATGACACTACAGGAAGACCCCATGATGCGTCTGGCTGGATTAATATCCAGCTATCAAGTTTGCGGTGCACATTCAGGACCCCTGTAGGATGCACTCTATTGATGTTGCTGACCCTGTGACCTTTCCTTTAGTGCCACCATCAGGCCAAACCTTCAATTACAGAATTAGTGTATGTTATGATGCTTTCCTTTAACTCATTTACTGCCAGCCATTAGCCTTATCCCGTTCTAGCTGGGCCACGCTTTAAAGATAGGGGTGCGTCACCTTGTTTGTAGAGCTATATCTATATTCTATATTATAGATATGGAGACAATACTCCATTCCGTCAGTATCTTCCGTCGAACATGCAAAAAAAAAAAAATGTATGTATACGTTTGCGCGTTATCCCATGGTGAATATTGTATAATTTCAGAGTGATCCGGGCTAATTCCTGAAAAGCTGAGTTGTAGGGCGCTACGTGAAATCTGCTAAAAGCATTGGCGTTTCATCCCTGGACACGCTACTATTTCCAAATCAAATGTATATAATAGGTATTATGTTTCATCATGAATGCATGAAAGGGGGGGGGGTCGTTTCTGATGCTTTGATCGGCAGTAACGGCATTCGTTTTGAACACCACACACGCTGATCAGCTGGATCGATATGAAATCATTGCAGGATCAAGGTGGAATTGACGTCAGATAGTCCTTACCTTTGATCAGGGTTATTCCAAAAAGAATATTCCAATTGTCTAATCGCGATTTCCAGTATTGGTCCCCAACATAATCCGGCACAACACATGCATCGAGTGCATTGGACGCGTTTCAATGTGATCGGGTGAACCGCTAGACTTGCCTGACCCAAAATACTGCGCCCGGAGGGAATACAATTTAACACACAGTCTGGAACAGGGTTTACTGCACTCTCGATACTGCCACCTTGCAGGATCTGGCTGGTACTGCACCCTCGGGGTCCCAGTATGCCTTTTAACACTAACATATAGGTCTGTGACACTGAATAGAATATTAAAATCAAAAATAAATATATATACGTGATTGGCGTTCAACGGTTGTCGAGCAAACACGTATATATACGTGGACGGCGCAGATTGAGTTAATGTGGATGATGATAATATTAAAAAGTAAGACTTTCAAAACATATGACCAGGAGGCGTTGACGATAGTTCAACACACAGATCAGATTCCTCAGATCACATTCCTTTTATTGTCACGTCATTCAGTACTTTACAGCAAGAAAAGAGTGAAATTCACTTTGTTGTGGTTCCTCAACCATAGCAGCATCCAATAATATAAATAAAATTAGCATAGAATAAGATAAAATATGACTAATAAAGATGACTATATATACAGTTCTAAAAAGTGTGCAGTGCTGCAGATGTTTATTTATTTTTTTGATCCACTTTTTCTCCTTTTTCTATTTTTCTCCCATCCCAATTTAGCCATGCTAATTCTCCCCTCCCCTGTCTTGAACGTTGCTCCCATGTGCCCCCCACTGGCCGGTTGTAGGGAGGATAGAAGCCCATCACATGTCCCATCCGATACATGTGGAGGCAGCCAGTCACATCTTTTCACCATTTCCTGTCTCTGCTGTGCAGGCGTCCCCCAACCGACCTGTAGGAGTCGCTGTTTACAACGTCCAGATTACCACCCATCGACTTCCCACCCGCTGACTCTGCCAATTGAGTTAGTATGACGGCCGGCCCAAGCCGGAGGCAACGGCGACAGCCGGATTCGATACCGGTGTCTCGTGCGTTGGTGACGAATGACGAGCGCAATGTCCGCCCTTGCTGCAGATGTTTATCAGTAGGTAGGCCCACTAGTACTGCAACTAGAATAAAGGACAGGAAAGGGTAGAAGAGGGGAAGAGAAGAGAAGTGAGCCTTAATTTACGAGGTCTTATATGGGACAAGGCAAACAAAGTATCAGTTTCATCTCCACATATGGTATAACTTAGAATGCGCTTCTCCAAAAATCTTTCAACTCTTGATTTACACCTACATTGCTACAACAATAACGTACATTGTGTGACCTTTAACCTCTAATAGTCTAACATTAATATAAAACGGGAAGGGATTAGAGGAGGACGGGATACAGAGATGACCGCACCAGATGTTTGTTTACTCCCCTCGCAGTGTGTATCTTGAATACCTTTCATCCGAGTCTTTTCCAATTTGCGCTGCACATTCATGACCCCAAGAGGAAGGATCCCATTGGTTTTAGTGACCTTGTGAACCTTCCTCTAGCGCCACCATCAGGCCACCACCCGATTTTCACCAAACTTGACACGTATATTTGCCTTACCGTGTAATAGTGGGTAATAGCGTAACAGTGTAATAGGAATAATGTGGGGGTATCTGGTCTATATTTACCTCATCTCTTACACTTAAGCCCCACCTAACAAGTAGTCTAACCCATAGAAACACATAGATACACCACTAAAACCCGAACCCATAGAAACACATAGATACACCACTATAAAGACCCTAACCCAGGGGTGCCCAACCTTTTTTGAACCAAGATCTACTTTTTTATTTGCCACCTAGCCGAGAGCTACCAGCCCAAATTTGACCTATTTTAGTATTAGTATCTAGTATTAGTAGTAATAATTGATTAATAATACTCATTCAATATGTACATGACAGAAAATATTATATGGCATATAATATTTTCTGTCATGTGCATATTGAATGAGTATATAATATAATATGATATTTTATATATCATTGTAACGGTGTAGTGTAGGAATTACAAGAATGACAAGAATGTTATTATAATGAAATGAATGAATATTATCAAACGGAATTGTTTCTGTATACACATTTATAAAGCGATCCAAGGCATATTTAGCCATTTTTTATGCGTTCACATGCGCTTTTCAAGAATAAACAAAAACGAGACTTAATGGGAAGGGTGTCCTTGTACATTTGAACATAGTTCCATGATACGTGGCTGTGTTGTGCTGAGAAAGAGGCGCAGATCCGCTTCTACTCTGAGGCGAGGTCTGCATTTATTTGTTTTATTAATGTCAGAGACGAGAATCCCGCTTCACAGAGAGGTATGTTGATGCAAACGGGACAAGCTTTCTCAGCGCAGCATTACACAGCACTGGGTAGTCGTTCCGGTCTGATATCCAGAACTTTGCGAGGGCCTGTCCAGTGAACTTGACTTTCAGTAGCTCGTCACACGAAAGATCGATCAACGCCTCCTGCTCAGACAGAGGGAGGCCTGTTGCGAGCGCCATGTGCAATGAACGGATCTTGGATCCAGTTGTTCAAATTGTCCGTGCTCTTTCTTTCGGGGAAATAATTCCAAAATTAATCAATGAGCCCTTCTGTGTGGCTACAGATGATGGGCTTCAAATCACCGTTTTAAATTCAGGATGCTTAGTTTCCAAGTGCCGCTGTAATTTACTTGGTTTAAAGCTCTCGTTAGAAAGGATCTCGTAACACAAAACGCACTGTGGTCTCGGGTCATCTTCTTGGCCAGTCCAAGTAAATCCATATGCCAAAGTATTTAGGATCATAACTTCTTTTACTCCGTTTCATAGTAGTTCTGGTATCGCTACTTACTAAATTCTGCCTTTCTCTTGGCAGCATTTGGAACACACGCAACGTGACGCGCCGCTTCTGACAACGGACCTATCCATTGCGAGTGTCCAGGTTAAATTAATCAACTTTATCATCAGCTTTATATGCTTGGCCTGGAAAGCCCCCCCCCCCCCCCATCATATACCTGCACAGGGCTGTCACGCACGCTCGCGCATGCACGTCGCCGCACTTTGCGCTCCTCTGACTCACAAAAGACCAGACGTGGCCTCAGTGATTATACCTGCGCAGGATGTATGATGTGTGTTGGAACACTGTGCCTCCGTTGATGCAGGGGCGAGACATGGCTAGGGTTGGGCATCGTTTGGATTTGAACGATTCCGCTTCCGATTCCGATTCTCCATATCGATTCCTGTTCTAAACGATTCTCGATTCCGATTCTTTGAGGTGCAGGTCAAAACAGGTGACAGCTTATTTCGAAGGAGATTTTTAATAATTTTTTTAATTTCAAAAAGAAAATCATACTATTCACATTTTCAGTTGACTTGATACAGTTTAATTTGGTTGCTGTACTGTAACTAGGGTATTAAAGTAAAAAAAAAGTAAAAAAAAAAAAAAGTAATAAAAAAAATAAAAATAAAATCGAAATTTAGAATCGAAATTCAAATATGTTACTTCCGGTTCCAGAACCGGAAGTTAGGAACCGGTTCCTATTAGAACCGGTTTTCGGTGCCCAACATGGCAAATACACACAGCGGCCAGGTGGAAAACTCCATCTGAGTTGGGCTCGCGGATTTGCGCTTGATCTACCTAAATAATCTCACGGTCTACTTGAAACCAGCACGCGATCGACTGGTTGGGCACCACTCCCCTAACCCATAGAAACACATAGACGCCACTAAAACCCGAATCCATAGAAGCGCATAGATACACCTCTAACCCATAGAAACACATGGATACACCTCTAACCCATAGAAACACATAGATAGATACACACCACTAATCCCAACCTCATCCTAGCTACATGGAATTCGGCCAGTTGTTTTCCTGGACGTGGACGTAAAATGCAGTGGCTGAAAATGATTGGAACGCAAAAAATTAATGTGTGTGTGTGTGTGCTAGGTGTATTCCAGAGCCAATGACAAGGAGCCATGTGGCTGGTGGCTGGCCAAGGTCCGCATGGTGAAAGGAGAGGTGAGACCTGTCTGTCTGTCTGTTTGTTAATTAATATTTTTACCCAGGGACAGTGCACATTAATGAACATCTTCAGTTTCCACATCAAGATACAAGATACTTTAATGCCACACAACTATGGTTGGTGGTAATTGTTTTTGGTACAGAATGTTAATTAGCACTGGGACATCAACATGAAACGTCAAACGCCCCCCCCTCCCAACTCCCAATCCACACAATAAATACATAAATAGTATACATACAGGACAGTCGCATATAACCGTGTCAGTCAGTGTCGGATGCTTGCCCGTCTGTAGGGCCAGGGCGTTTAGTGTTCGGACTGCAATCAATGTAAATGTGCCAGCTTTGAGCTAGTTTCCATCTGTAGTCCCTGCTTACCGTGCATGTCTTCATGGTGAGGGAGGAGACCGGAGTACCCAGAGGAAACCCACACGAACACAGGGAAGAACATGCAGTGTTTCCCCTGAAAAAAAAATTCAGCAGCGGTGCTGTGCCTCTAGGGGGGTCCGGGGGCATGCCCACCCGGACTTTTATTTTTTTTATTTTATTTTTTTACATTTTAAAGTTAAATGCATCAATCTGGTGCACTTTGAGGGCAAAATAAAGAGGCTAGATCTATGATGAACTTTGTGCTCAAAACACAAAATCGACTAGCCTGCAGTGCTTTCTCCCTGCAGCCTTTTCCTCTGGTCAGTCTTTTACATTAAACACCCCCCCCCCCCACAGCCAAAATTAAATGATAAAAAAAAAAAAAAAATTATATATACGGTATATATTTCTTTTTAATATAATTTTTTTTAAATAGTCTAGTTCATAGCAGCGACGCTGCTGAATGCATATAGGGGAAACACTGACATGTAAGCTCCACGCAGAAAGGCCCCCTGCTGGGGTTTGAACCCAGGACCTTCTTGCTGTGAGGCAGCAGTGCTAACCCCTGTGCCACCTGTAATAGCTAATTTCATTTCTCTTACCCTTTCCTTCAATGTATGATTAGTCATGTTAAATGACAGTAGTCTCCAGGCCTATAGTGAAGGCCATTCTGCCAAGTTGTGCACCTGGCATATGTACGTGGGAGAAATATGGTATAAAACGTCTTGTATTTAGATTTGTGGGCAGCATCTCCCGGGACAGACTGCCTCTGTGTACTCATGACATTGATAATGCTCTCTACTGCAGTACACTTTTATTAAACTATACTTTTGAATGAATGAATTATTTTATTTCGAATGTTTACAAATAAATAAACAAACAAATAATTTTTCGAACATTTTCACAAATAAACAAACGAAAAGGATAGGTTTGAAGCCGAAGGCTTATAGAGCAAACTACCCCTAATTCAAAAAAACTCATTCAAAAAAGTTAGTTTTCAAAATATTTAACTTTAACTTTTGATCAGCCTCAGTTTTTACACTTTATTTCAGCCCTCTCTGAATTTTAGCCACTACACACCGTGCCACCCCGTGCTGTCTGTCTCTCTTTTTCTATCTAGTCTATCTAGTTCTATGTTATATAGTATGCAGTGTGTGATGTCACTCCCTCCCTCTCTCTGTCTATGTCTATATAGTTCTATGTTATATAGTATGCCGCGTGTGATGTCATTCTCTCTCTCTCTCTCTCTCTCTCTCTCTCTCTCTCTCTCTCTCTCTCTCTCTCTCTCTCTCTCTCTCTCTCTCTCTCTAGTTCTATGTTATAGAGTATGCAGCGTGTGATGCAACTCTGAATGAGATCGTGACATTGGAGCGTTTACGACCCGTCAATCCAAACAGTCCCGCCTCCAAAACCTCTTTTGTGAAGATCGAATTGGACGTCCCAGAAGACCTCAGACAGATGTGAGTTATACACACGCACGTGCGATTGCACACACACACACACACACACACACACACACACACACACACACACACACACACACACACACACATACATATCAATTTATCATTTATCATAAATACCCTAGTTCGTACCCTAACCCTAAACATAAAAACCCCAGTCCTGACCCTAACCCTAAACATACCCTAACCCTAAACATAAAAACCCTAGTCGTACCCTAACCCTAAACATAAAAACCCTAGTTCGTACCCTAACCCTAAACATAAAAACCCCAGTCCTGACCCTAACCCTAAACATACCCTAACCCTAAACATAAAAACCCTAGTCGTACCCTAACCCTAAACATAAAAACCCTAGTCGTACCCTAACCCTAAACATAAAAACCCTAGTCCGTACCCTAATCCTAAAACTAAAAACCCTAGTTCGTACCCTAATCCTAAACATAAAAACCCCAGTCCCCCTAACCCTAAACATACCCTAATCCTAAACATAAAAACCCTAGTAAACCTTGGACAATGCAAATCCATAATGTCAATGTAGCCTAGTTGTTTTAAACGTTTCAGCCTCAATCTGTCTACCTTTTATACAAGAAGAGTTATTAAGGTTACGTTATTTAGCACATTTGGCTATAGTTTAATCTTTGAATGCATACAATGTATTTGTATATGTAACTTGTATTTGTATATGTCTGTGCTCAGGTGTTCTAAAGAGTCGAGCCACAAGGACTTCAAGAAGGCAGTGGGAGCGTTCAACGTCACCTACGACTCTGACAAGAAGCAGCTGGTCGTCCTGGTGGGTCCACTTTCTTTTTCACTTTATTCGGATCTCGTTTCAGCCCCACGCCCCCGGTTAAATGACCTGAGAATTACATTCCACAACACACTCCGGCCAATTGGATGCTTCTATCATTCTGTGCTGCCAGTGTTAGTCTGGGGTGGAGTTTTACGTGGTACGTGTGAAAACATTAGCCCCCACTGACGCACAGACTGAAGTAGACTAAACTAAAGTTTCTACGGGTCTCCCGGGACCAGAATGCCTCTCAAGCCTAACTACATACAGTACATATTCTGGCACAGTAATGAGCAGGGGAAATGTCTGTCTAGCTTACACATGAGGCGTCTCCAAGATTTAGGAAAACTATTGACATTATTGTATTGTTGTATTATCAAACCGTGTTAACTTAATTGAACGTAATGACACTTTCATTGAATAACTTCAAACATTCAAGACGTTTCTTAAAGGAAAACTCCAACATTTTGGGAAATTAGCTTATTTGCCATCTACCCTGGAGTTAGACAAGAAGATACATACCTTTTTTCTTCTCTGTGCATGCAGTAGGAGTAGGAAGACGAGCACCGTTAGCCTAGCTTAGCGTCAGGTACTGGAAGTAGGTTCCTCCATTAGCCTAGTTCCCAACGTCTTCCTACTCCTACTGCATGCACAGAGAAGAAAAAGGTATGCATCTTCTTGTCTAACTCCAGGGTTCCCAAAATGTTGGAGTGTTAAGATACATACCTTTTTCTTCTCTGTGCATGCAGTAGGAGTAGGAAGATGCGCACTGTTAGCCTAGCTTAGCGTCAGTCACTGGAAGTAGGTTCCTCCATTAGCCTAGTTCCCAACGTCTTCCTACTCCTACTGCATGCACAGAGAAGAAAAAGGGTATGTATCTTCTTGTCTAACTCCAGGGTAGATGGCAAATAAGCTAATTTCCCAAAATGTTGGAGTTTTCCTTTAAGGGAATCCAAATAGATATCCAAATATAATATCTCTGTGAGCGAATCTCTCAAAGTTTTATGCGGAAGCCTCGAGACATGGGATAGGTCCTCGCTCGTGAAGGCCTGCCTCCAGGAATGACAGATAAACGACCTGCGTGTGGAATGCTCCTGTCTATGGGAAGGGGAGGCACAGGTATGGGCAGGGTGATAGTAGAAAGACATCAGAAAGATACAAATCTGATCTGAAAAAAGTCCAGGTCTGAAGGAGGACTGGGTTGACCTGTATTCAGACACTTATTGGGCCAATATTAGGGTTCTAATGTTCTGGAAACAGAGTGCTCTGGGCACCCCGGCCTCTGGGGCCCCCTGGTGGTTAAGGATGGAGGCCAACTCTTCCTTGCCAGCCGTGCATTTCTCTAAGCTAGAAAAGCCTGGGGCTTTAAAAAGTCTTCTAAGTACTTCTGAAAAACTAGAACAGAATTCTAAACCAGGTTAGGAGTGTTCGGAGTCTGCCAGAGACCTCTGTACAAACACTAATCTGCTTCAACCACTCCTTTTTACCTGTATGGTCAGACAAGACCTACCATTCATTCATTCAATCTTTATTTATACTTGATAAATACAAGTAGTTAAACTAATTTACAGTGTCGTCGATATGTTACATTCACAAGTGTCATAGTGCGTTAAATACAGAAACATCAGACAATCAGAACAACTACATTATTGTGGTGACCTGATTGGTCATCAAGGTTCTAAAGCAGGGGTCTCAAACTCAATTTACCTGGGGGCCGCTGGAGGTAGAGTCTGGGTGAGGCTGGGCTGCGTCAAATATTCCACAAAAAAAGGGTTTAAAGTATTCAAAAGAAAAGTACAACTGATCCAATCTACTCACAAACTCACTAAAACCTCACAAACACCAGCAACTGAGCATTCTCAGTGGTGTCAGTGGACTCATCCACAGCTATGGAAATGCACTGTGCATTTTTTCTTTTTCTATCACAAAGCTGTTTAATCAAATCATCAGCCAGTATTTCAGTTATTCTTGTTGCTGTGCGATCTGAGGAGGATTTGCTTTTGTTTGCCTTCAAACATGGTCTCCATCACTTCAGTCATACATCATTTAATTATTTATGCATCAGAGAATGGCTTCTTGTGTTTAGCCAACACCCATGCCACTGAGTGAGGACTTGGTTGTTTTTTCTCGTTGTGACATAGCTTTAACAATAATTCTGCTTGCAGCTTGATATGATGATTTCATTCCATTTATTTTTGTGGTTCTTAGCACTGAATTTTGAGGAAAGGCTGCATCAAAATAACTGTTTTGTTTTGTAGTGGCGTTTCAAATATGCCACTCTTCACAACAGCTACCGTTTCTTGGCATATTAGGCACATTGGTTTGGTGCTGGGAGGATGCACGCATATTTTTCAGTCCATTCACCTTTGAATTGCAGCGATTGTCACTGTCGACTTTTCTTTTACTGGCCATCTTTGAACATGCCACATTTTTCTACTAACTGCCTGCTGGCGAAACTAGGTTACTAGCTACATTTATCTCACGGAGATAAAACTGGGAACTAGGTTACTAGCTACAGTACCTGCAGATTAGACTACCTGTAGATGCGCTGTCAACTCTCGCTCTGACTCGGACCCGTTGAAAGACGACACGTATTCCGTGAAGACCCGCCCTACTCTGCTCTGATTCGCAGACTGTGGGTGGGGGGGGGAGAAACGCTGACGGGACGCTGAATGTGATTGGACCAGAGTAGCCAGACAGACATAGACAGGCAAAGCACTGCTTGCAGAGGAGACAGTGGAGAATTTCGAGGATGCCTGCCATACGCACTGGACATATTTTCCTTCCACTTGGTATCACTCCGGAATCACGTTTCAACCAAGTCACTAACGTAACGTTGCTGTCATGAGCCTGCGCTATGGTAGCCTACAACTTTAAGTGATAAATGAAACATCCAACTCGCACAACGACGTGGCAAAAAGTTGCGCACGGGCTGCACTAACACTAAACTTTGATGTCAAGTAGGGGGCCGCAAAATATCATCCAGCGTGCCGCAATTGGCCCGCGGGCCGCGAGTTTGAGACCCCTGTTCTAAAGAGTGTCTAGTTTAAAGGGGACATGCATTATAAATGTCTTTCTTCAGTGTATAGCATTGTATTATTGTAATAGGAGTTAGTATCAATGTGTCTGTGTCTCTAAATACCATATTGGCGGATTGCCGTCATTCAGGTCATTCATTTCCTGCTCCATTTAATCAGGTCTGATTTGACTCGCATCGTGACGTCACATGGCCAGGATGGAGCGGATAGTGATCCGATTGGCTCTGTGGTTGTAGCGCACCAAACGGGGTTTGACAGAGCGAGCGAGAGAGAGAGGGAGAAACAGATACACCCTCGCGACAGAGCACACATACACACACGCGCGTCGGGCTGTCGTCTCTCGGTCTGTCTCTCTCTCTCCCCCTCTCTAACTCTCTCGATTCGGGAGCATAACTAACGCCCCGTCTATAGCGCACAGTGGAAGACTTCCTCAAACGGGAGAGGGAGAGAGAGAAAGAGAAGGGGACCTGCGTATCTCACACACGCAGCTTTGTTTACATAGTGCTCTCTCTCTCTGTCTGTCTGTCTGTCTGTCTGTCTGTCTGTCTGTCTGTCTGTCTGTCTGTCTGTCTGTCTGTCTGTCTGTCTGTCTGTCTGTCTGTCTGTCTGTCTGTCTGTCTGTCTGTCTGTCTGTCTGTCTGTCTGTCTGTCTGTCTGTCTGTCTGTCTGTCTGTCTGTCTGTCTGTCTGTCTGTCTGTCTGTCTGTCTGTCTGTCTGTCTGTCTGTCTGTCTGTCTGTCTGTCTGTCTGTCTGTCTGTCTGTCTGTCTGTCTGTCTGTCTGTCTGTCTGTCTGTCTGTCTGTCTGTCTGTCTGTCTGTCTGTCTGTCTGTCTGTCTGTCTGTCTGTCTGTCTGTCTGTCTGTCTGTCTGTCTGTCTGTCTGTCTGTCTGTCTGTCTGTCTGTCTGTCTGTCTGTCTGCCTGCCTGCCTGCCTGCCTGCCTGCCTGCCTGCCTGCCTGCCTGCCTGCCTGCCTGCCTGCCTGCCTGCCTGCCTGCCTGCCTGCCTGCCTGCCTGCCTGCCTGCCTGCCTGCCTGCCTGCCTGCCTGCCTGCCTGCCTGCCTATATATATCTTTTTTTTCTTTCAATGTTGTATATATTCAACTTTATCCACAAAGAATGTTTTATTGATTGATTGATTGATTTATTGATTGATTGTTTTATTGATTGACGTGTGTGTTTTGCAGTCGGTGAACGAGATGACCACTAAGCGGGCCAACATGATGAGTGACATGCACTTCAGGAGCTTGAGAACCAAACTCACGCTCATGCTGAGGAACCAGGAGGCTAGCAGACAACTAGAGGTACACACACACACACACACACACACACACACACACACACACACACACACACACACACACACACACACACACACACACACACACACACACACACCTACACACATACCTACACACTGTTCTGTATGTCTTCCTTTCGTTCCGTCTGTCTCCTGGGGGCAACAGTGGCTCAGGAGGTAGAGCGGTCGTCTGGTAATCAGAAGGTTCCCGGTTCGACTCCCGCTCTTCCTTGAGCAAGACACTTAACCCCTAACTGCTCCCGATGAGCAGGTCGGCACCTCGCACGGTTGCCTCCGCCAGTCGGTGTGTGAAGGTGTGAGTGAGCGGGTGAAACGAGAGGAACAATTGTAAAAAGCGCTTTGGATAAAAGCTGTTATATGAATGCAGCCATTTACCATCTTCTACGGTTCGATTCCTCCCCGACTTCATATCGAATTGTCCTTCACCTTGACACCTGACCCCTAAGCGCTCCCGATGAGCAGTTTGGCGCCTCGCTCCTCAGTGTGTGTGTGAGTGTGTGTGTGTGTGTGTGAGTGAATGGGTCAAATGAGAGGAACATTGGATAAAAGCGCTATATAAAATGCACCATTTACCATCTTTTAACGGTTCGATTCCTCCCCGACTTCATAACGGAATTGTCCTTGAGCGAGACACCTGACCCCTGACCTTTCCCGATGAGCCGGTTGGCACCTCCTCCGCCCTCGGTGTGTGTGTGTGTTAAGCTCAATAAACTGACCGGAATTTCTCACATTTGTCTGGGAGATTGAAATCTTCCAGGACACGGAGACCGGCCCCAATATTTTCTAACGGAAACCCTGATATAGATAAAGATATGTAAAAAGGATTATGCAGGTATGTACAGAGAGATGTGGATATATATATATATATATATATATATATATATATATATATATATATATATATATATATATATATATATATATATATATAAATGCAGGTGTATAAGTAGGTATATAGAGGGATTATATGCAGGTATATTCAGACAGATATGGATACATATAAATATATATATATTAAGGCTGTCAAAGTTACGAGGTATTAACGCGTTATCGCCCGATTCTATTAATTAACTCACGATTAACTTAAGACATTTTTTTTTCTTTTTTACTTTTTTTTTTATTTAATTTTTTTTTTACTAGACTTCACTCAGGTGTATTATTGATGCTCTCATTGATACTATGTTTGTTTCTGAAGTGTGTGTGTGTGTGTGTGTGTGTGTGTGTGAGTGAGCGAGCGTGAGGCACATGTTGTAAAGTGCTCCTGAGTCGTCCGCAGACCCATTAAAAAGCGCTCTATGATAAACGCAGTCCGTTCAGCGCCTCTGTCCGCCCCGTCTGTCTGTCTCCCTCCAGTGCTCCCGGCAGCTGGCGTCCAGGTTCCACGAGCAGTTTGTGGTCCGGGACGACTTGATGGGCCTGGCCATCGGCACCCACGGGGCCAACATCCAACAGGCCCGCAAGGTCACGGGGGTCACCGCCATCGACCTGGACGAGGAGACCTGCACCTTCCACATATACGGAGAGGTAGGGAGGGGTGGATGGATGATTTTATTTCTGTCTTTTTTTTTTTCTTTTTTTTTTAAGCATAGTTGTAACTGAGGGGTTACAAAACCCTGACTGTATTAAAGATTGTGATAGATTAAACCACTGCTAGTTATGTACTTTAATTACTGGCCAGACAGTACATCAAATATAGATGGTGAACACCCACAAGAACACGGCATTGACAAAGAAATAGTATTTGAGGGTAATTTATTATTATTAGGCAACGTTAGGTTACAGAATGAGAATTAGGGTCGCGCTTGTATGGCGAAGAATATACGTAAAGTCAGTCACTAGCATGAGTCACTAAGAATAGCAGGAATCCTACGATGGGTCTAAGTTGACACCACCTGTCGTATAGTAGCAACTAGATAGATGAAATTACCTACCTGGGTTCCATCCTAGAGGCTAATCTCTCCTGTGACAAAATGGCATCCAATGTAATAAAAAAAGTCAACCAACGAACTCGATTCTTGTACCGGATCTCCTCTCTGGTAAACAAGAATACCCTGAAGACTCTGGCAGGAGCACTCATTCAGGGGTACTACGACTATGCTTGCACCTCATGGTACCAAAGCACCTCAAAGGCGCTAAAAACAAAATTACAAACATCTCAAAACAAACTGGTCAGACTACTGCTTGACCTTACTCCTAGAACCCACCTCACCCCTGCCCACTTTGACAACCTAGGATGGCTTAGAGTAGATGACAGAGTACAGCAACTTGCAATGGGCCTGGTCTACAAGATACACTACACGACCAAGGTACCCATGTACATGGCAAAATACTTCCCAAAGGTCAGTGAATACCACGATCACAACACCAGAGGGAGCTCCACAAATCATGTTAAACCCAGATTCGGCTCAAATAAGGGACTAAACACGTTTCGCAATTATGCCACATCAATGTGGAACGCCCTACCCAAAGCTGTAAAGGAATGTGGATCACTACCCACTTTCAAAACCTCTCTCAAGAGACACCTACGGGAGACTGCAATTCAACACTGGCCCCTGTAAATATCCTAACCCAACCCCCTCCAATGTACAGTCATTTACCTAGTATGGTTTTGTCAATAGTCCAATGTACAATTTTGTTTGTTTGTACAGAGTCTCCCCCCCCCCCCCTCAATGTACAGTTTTGCTTGTTTATACAGTGTGCCCCCCCCCCCCCCCAACCACCTCCAATGTAAATTACCCAGTATGGTTGTCAATATCCCAGTGTACCCAACCCCCCCCACCCAACCTCCTCCAATGTACAGTTTCTACGTCAAATGTATATACTCCCTTTTCTTGACTCCTTCTGTATCACAAACAGTACTGTATTTGCAAATCTGGTATGTCATAAATGTATAGATGTAGCAGTACTGACTATCTGTATGTCATGTATGTCATATATGTCCTGATGAATTGAAAATGGGGGACCCTGATGTAAACAAGACGAAAGTCTTTCTCTGGTCTGCATCCTCTTAACAATTGTGTGTATTGAGCTGTACTGTATTGTACCCATTCTGCAATCTGTTAATAAAGTTTTCAATCAATCAATCAATCAATAGGGCAACACTGGTACCGCCTGGAGACAATGGGTTCCCTCCGGGGGTGTAAGGCCTGGAGGGTAGAGGAATGTTCGGGTACTCCGTCTGATTCAATGAGGAATAAAGAGACTCCAGGTACAGGAGTCGGTCCTTGTAAATCCCTTGATCAGCAGCAAAGTAATAATTGTAATCCAAATGCTCGACAGCATTGATGACAGCTAGCCAGCCTCCGTCCACGAGGCCAGCCCGAGTTGTAATCCTCACGAGGTTGAATCCCAAACGACAGTGGAAATCAACGATGCTCTTCTCCGGGTACCACGTTCCAAATCAATATAATCCAACCAGTAATGGTTCTGCAATCGCCGACGTCGATTCTCCTGTGTACATGTCCAACGGTTCTCCGCCTAGGACTCCTCGGGTGTGGGCGACGTATTTAGGCCACACACCCTGGCTAAGTACACTAGCTAAAGACACGACGAACCGCTGGGTAATGCTACACACGAACGAACTGTGGCCGCACGATATACAATAAATGAACGACTATTCACTTCACATTAGATTAAGTCGAACTCAACGTTACTTCATTAAACTCTGACACTTTTACCATTCTATTCGCACGCGGTTCTCAATGCTCTGTTAGACGCAAGGTTGCTCACTTCACTGCACGTTGACTCGTGGTGAAGGTGGGTAAGGTACTGAACGAAGACACGAAGCTAAGAAGCACGGTGTGCGCACCTTGCGCTGTATTTATACTTAAGTGAATATCTAGTCCCAAACCGCAGTCCTTGTCTGGTATCACTACGCTGACTCCGGGCATGTTCCGACATGCCTGAACTTGTCTTTGAACCTGCCGTTGGGGGCTGGCGCCTGGGGGCGCTGTCCAATAGGAGAGCGAATATTACTCTGGTTTGAACGCAGGTAAAGGGATATTCCGTGTATATATATAAATAATATACAAAGTATATCAAACAATAAAGGTAGATTTTCAGTTTAATCTGGCCCTTCACAACAATAGTAGTAGATAAAAATTAAATGACCGGAATACCCTTTTTACATTACATAATTTACACACATAAAAAAATACAAAAAAGAAACATAATTCAGTATATCATTTAGCAAAGGTTACAAACGTTTCATAGTTTATGTACAAAACGTATACACGTTTTTTTTTAACCTTGCGGGCAGAAAAGTGGCCTTTATAATTATATATGTTTTTCTTTTTCTTTTTTCCCTTTGTCACTATTTGAATACAGTTATGTTATAGATAACATACAATTAGGATAATAATGATGGATATAATGAAAGAGATGGGAAGATAGATCAATAGAATTCTGATTGACAAGCTAAAGCAATTGGTTTTGATAGTCTATCAGTGAGCTGGATACAATCCTACCTGGAGGGGAGAGAACAGATGGTGGAGGTAAACGGTACCCTATCCCCCCCCTTAGTGAGCTGTGGTGTTCCACAAGGAAGCATACTAGGACTGCTACTGTTCCTAATTTATGCAAATGACATGTCGTCAGCTTGTGACTGCAACTTGTTCCTGTTTGCGGACGACTCAGCCCTGCTGGTCTCTGACAAGAACAAGTTACAGGTTGAAAAAACCCTCAGCTCGGAACTAGGCAAAATCTGCATGTGGCTCGCCGACAACAAACTATCATTACACATGGGCAAAACAGAGTCCATTCTCTTCGGTTCAAATAACAAACTCCGCAAGACCGACGGCTTCTCAGTTACAGTGGGTGACAATATTGTCACAAGGAAAGATGAAATTACCTACCTGGGTTCCATCCTAGAGGCTAATCTTTCCTGTGACAAAATGGCATCCAATGTAATAAAAAAAAGTCAACCAACGAACTCGATTCTTGTACCGGATCTCCTCTCTGGTAAACAAGAATACCCTGAAGACTCTGGCAGGAGCACTCATTCAAGGGTGCTACGACTATGCTTGCACCTCATGGTACCAAAGCACCTCAAAGGCACTAAAAACCAAATTACAAACATCTCAAAACAAACTGGTCAGACTACTGCTTGACCTGACTCCTAGAACCCACCTCACCCCTGCCCACTTTGACAACCTTGGATGGCTTAGAGTAGATGACAGAGTACAGCAACTTGCAATGGGCCTGGTCTACAAGATACACTACACGACCAAGGTACCCATGTACATGTCAAAATACTTCCCAACTTACTTACTTACTTACGCCTGCTACCCCTTCTGGGGCATAGGCCGTCAACAAGTGATCTCCAAGCATCTCTGTCTTGAGCTGTTCTCTCCAGTTGGTTCCAGGTCATCTTCATGGTCTTGGTGTCTGCCTCCAGGTCTATGCGCCAGGTGTTTCTCGGTCGGCCCCTTTTCAGCTTGCCCTGCGGGTTCCATGTTAGGGCTTGTCTGGTGATGGTACTTGCGGGCTTTCGCAGGGTGTGGCCTATCCAGCGCCATCTGCGTTTCTTAATTTCTTCTTCAGCGGGCAACTGGTTTGTTCTCTGCCAGAGTTCGCAGTTCGCAGTAGCTGTAAAGCTGTAAAGGAATGTGAATCATTACCCACTTTCAAAAACACTCTCAAAGAACACCTACGGGAGACTGCATTTCGAAACTGGCCCCTACAAATGTCCTTACCCAGTTGTACAGTAAATGACCAAGTATGGCTTTGTCAGTATTCCAATGTACAGTGTGTCCCCCCTACCCAACCCCCCCCCCCCCCCCACCTCCAATGTACAGCCCCCCCCCCCCCCCCACCCAACCCCACCCCACCTACCCAACCTCCTCCAATGTACAGTTTCTACGTCAAATGTATATACACTCTTTTTCTGGAAACTTTTTGTATCACAAAGAGTACTGTATTTGCAAATCTGGTATGTCATGAATGTATAGATGTAGCAGTACTGTCTATCTGTATGTCGTGTGTGTCATATATGTCAGGGTTCGAAATTAACGGGGGCTTGGGGCAAAATGCCCTCGAAAATTGACCAAATGCCCTCGAAAATCAGTTAAGGGGGGCAATAAAAGCCCCAGACAGTTTACTAATTATATATATAATTATATATATGCTCTACAGTGCGAGCATTTTCCCCGTATTTGCCCCTAATAATATGTGTGTGTGCAAACCGGAAAAATCATTTACTTGCAGAGTGAAGATTACAAAACAGCTCCGCTGTTAATAGTTAAGAAACTGGACTGAAATTCAGTTTTTGGGTGGAATGCAAAGAGGGAGGGAGGGAGGCGGGGCCCACTGCGTGTTAAGGGTGCTTGAGGTGCGAACACAGACAGACAGACAGAGAGCTCTGCTTTTCAGCAAGCATGCATAGTGCTGTGTAACATTAAGTTACACTGCTATCTTAACGTTAGCAAGCTAAGCATCTGCATAGCGCGACCTGTGTAATGTTAAGTAACTTGTGTTCGGCGGGGAAAGACCGTTCCATTTGTAACACAACTCCAAAGAATAACATCCAAATGATCCCGATGCGCATTTCCTTCATTCCACAGCGCTGAGCGCGCAACGTATTTCATTGATCGATCTGACAACAACACAACTTGCCCTCAGGGACAATCATATTTAATCTATTTAGATAGAGTATGTATGTATTATTTACAGATAATTGAAGGTACCTCAAAACATGAAACCAAGCCATGTCACACATCGTGTGTGTGTGTGTGTGTGTGTGTGTGTGTGTGTGCAAATCTGATATGTCATAAATGTATAGATGTAGCAGTACTGTCTATCTGTATGTCATGTATGTCATATATGTTATGATGAATTGAAAATGGGGGACCCTGATGTAAACAAGACGAAAGTCTTTCTCTGGTCTGCATCCCCTTAACAATTGTATGTATTGAGCTGTACTGTACTGTACCCATTCTGCAATCTGTTAATAAACTTTTCAATCAATGTGTGTGTTACTTGAACAATTGTCACTCTGCTCCTAAATTTCTGTGTGCTCCTAAATTTGTATTTAGATTTTATTTATTAACATTTTAATTAGGAGCACATGTGCTCCTTGGGAAAAAGGTTAGCGTAGAGCCCTATATATGGAGACATTAACACTTTGGCTGCCATGAAACGTGTTTGGACGTCATTGCCGGCCATGCTCAAGTTGCCGGAGGACGCTTTACAGCGTCCTTATATCAATATTTCAAAAATCTG
Organism: Notolepis coatsorum; assembly: GCF_963971535.1. Classification (NCBI taxonomy): domain Eukaryota; kingdom Metazoa; phylum Chordata; class Actinopteri; order Aulopiformes; family Paralepididae; genus Notolepis; species Notolepis coatsorum. Next base: position 7,714,628 of record NC_140180.1, on the reverse strand, counting down.
CGATCGGATTCATATGTCCCCTCCGCTGGCCTGAGATCCACCAGGAGGACCCACTGAGCTCTCTGGCGGTTCAGGAGCGCCATCTGGTGGCCGATCGGCACAATCGCTTAAACAGGAAGTGGCATAGAGGTTGTGCTGGACGTCCGTATTACTTCCGGGCACTCGCTATAGGTCCCGGCATTCTAGCTCGTCACAATACACAGTGATCGATTGCCAATAACTCGATAAACAACATGATTTGGACGTATATACCATTATACAAGCTGGAGATGGACCGGGTAAATCTACATCCCATAATGATAAGATTTCTACTCTACGATGATCGCCCAACGGCGCGCGGAGACTGGGGTGAGTTTTAGCGTGTAACGTTACCGTCTTCGATACTAACTGCTATTATCAACATTTGACCCACATTAGATGATTGGTATAACGCTGCCCACGGAATTATAAACGCCCCCTAGCCCATCCGGTCAACATCAGATGACGTGTAGTAACTTCTAGAAGTATGTCTAGTTGGAATTTTTTATATCGCGCTGATTGCCATAAAACTGTATTGCATCATCAATATAATGCATTTGGGGCTATAGATCACGTTCTGGAGAAAGCTGCAGAAAGAGATGAAAACATACTTATACATTAGACCATTCACTATGAATATGTGAATGAAAAAGTTTAACGTTGCTACACAATGAACAATACATATAGGACTTTGAATGGGCCCTAATAATGGCAATGTAGCAATAGAATTTAAAAAGTTATAGCCATGCAAAGAAGGGGTACTTCTCCATAGACAAATAGAGCCGGCAACCTATGGTATATCATGAATTTAACCCAAGGCAACCAAAGTGTTAACATTACGTTATCAAACATAGGGACGAAGACTGTAAAAAAAAAATTCAACAATGTTTTATAATCTTTGTTAATTTTCATTATAAAAATGTTGTGCCCCCGAAATACAAAAAAAAGCCCCCGAAAATCAATTAAGGGGGGGCAAAAAAAGCCCTTGATTTTTTTTTTTAATTTCTAACCCTGATATATGTTATGATGAATTGAAAATGGGGGACCCTGATGTAAACAAGACGAAAGTCTCTCTGGTCTGCATCCCCTTAACAATTGTATGTATTGAGCTGTACTGTACTGTACCCATTCTGCAATCTGTTAATAAACTTTTCAATCAATCAATCAATCAATAGAAGGAGACCGCTGTGCCCTCTACTTATATAGAGAGTTTTTATTTATTTTTATGTATTTATTTAACCTTTATTTAACCGGACAGGTCAATTGAGAACAAATTCTTATTTACAACGATGGCCTGGTGAGAGGACAAAAGGAAAGGGAAGGGTAACAGGGAAGGGGACAAAACATATAAATATAGAAAACAGACATACATGATACATCACAGAGGTAAGGGAAATAATAACATCAAACAAAAAAAATAAATTACATGGTAGGTATTAGGGATGCCCCGATCACGTTTTTGCCGATACCGATCGTTTTTGGTTTTATAAAAAAAATATATATATAATTTTTTTTTAATAAAATATATATATTATATAATTATACTTGTAGTTGTATATCTGCGAGACATGGCCACCACGCAACAAGTCAAAATGCTCGCTATCTGCAAACAGCTCCACTGTCTGTGTGTATACTCTGCTTTGGTCAAATCACATTCAGCATGCCCTCAGCTAGCCCCTTTTGTGACTGTGATGCAAGCCAGGGGCTCGAATATGCATCGAATCAATGTTATAAGACATTGATATCAGGAGCTATCTGTAGCTACTGCTAGCCGGCTAGATAACGTTAAGACAACGCCTCAGTGAACTATTTAGTTTACTGGGACATTTCATTTAAATAGTGAGCTAACGTGAGCTAACGTTAGCTACCTAGCAAACGGAGGTATCATGCACTCGACTATTGCTGGAGCATTTGTTGATATCAGGAGCTATCAGTAGCTAGCCGGCTAGATAACGTTAAGACAACGCCTCAGTGAACTATTTAGTTTACTGGGACATTTCATTTAAATAGTGAGCTAACGTGAGCTAACGTTAGCTACCTAGCTAACGGAGGTATCATGCACTCGACTATTGCTGGAGCATTTGTTGATATCAGGAGCTATCAGTAGCTAGCCAGCTAGATAACGTTAGACCAGTGGTTCTCAAACTTTTTACACCAAGTACCACCTGAGAACGTAGCTGGCTCTCCAAGTACCACCATATGGCCGACGTTAAAATACAGTCTATTCAGCTATGCACAGTTCACGCAGGAGGCAAATGTATTCCTAATACCATTATTTATTGTTAACTTTTGCCAGACACAGCCACAATGTACAAAGGGGTAGCACTAGAACTAGCAAACTCTTCCACACAACTCATACAATGCAAGGGGCATTGAGAACATAATAACTAACACTCTCACATAGCAAGTGAGAAAATTAAGAACAACTGTATTTCAGCAAATGTACTTAATTCTCTCTCTCTCTCTCTCTCTCTCTCTCTCTCTCTCTCTCTCTCTCTCTCTCTCTCTCTCTCTCTCACACGCAGCAAGCAATTGTCCTTCATTCTCTCTCTCTCACACACACACACACACACACACACACACACACACACACACACACACACACACACACACACACACACACACACACACACACAGCATGTTGTTGTCCATTGACAACTCGCATAAGCAGCGCCGGACTGGGGAAATAATTCAGGCTGGGAAATATAGTGTGAAATATAGTCCCAGTCAGGCCACTTTCTAAGTGGGGGTCCCCCACCAGGAATTATTCTGGTGCAGGATCTTTTTTATTTTTACCCTTTAAATTCCAGTGTTTGTGATGGGCATCACAAATTATATAAAAAATTTAAATAAACACATATTCAATACATTTTTTAATTGTAACCCTTTAAATGCCAGTTTGTGTGATGGCATCACAAATGATTGTAAAAAAACCCCACAAAAAGTAAAATATTTTCAATATATCAAATGCAAAGTAAATTTTTCTGGGGGGGATTATTACAGGCTAGGCATATGTCAATGATTAGCAACAACACAGATTTTGATGGATTTTTTGTAATGTCAGATTTAACAACAACTATTTTCAGAAAAGTGGTAGTATTTCATTTTTCTATCTGACATTACAAAAAAATTAAAAAATAAAAATGGTTATGATCAGGGCTGAAGTTGAATAAAAGATTTATGACTGTTTAGACTGCATTACTCTCTGTCACATTGATCTCCTGGTTGTTCCCCACGTAGGTTATCCAACTATCGCGCCACCACAACTAGAAACACTGGCCTGGCCTGCTTCTAAGTTCAGTGGCCTGACTGCACAAAAAAGAAATTATAATAATTCTTAACTTATTATAATTTTTTTAACTTTTTTCAAGTACCACCAGCAGTTCCACCAAGTACCACTAGTGGTACACGTACCACAGTTTGAGAACCACTGCGTTAGACAATGCCTCATGTATTAAACTAAAAGTGAATAGTTGACTGGGTCATTTTGTTTAAACAGTAACGTTAGCTAGGTAGCTAACGTTAGCTCACAGAGGTTGCATGCACTAGAGCAGACTATTGCTGGAGCCTCTGTTGACACGGTCTAGGAGGGCGAGGAGGAGGAGGAGGAGGGGGAGAAGCAGTGCGCTGCAGCAGCTGTGTGCCTGAGAGAGAAGTCAGCTAATAAGAACTCTGCTAAGAATTGGATCATGTTTTTCAATCGGTTTTCACGATCGGCGAAAATAAAGCATTATCGGAATTCACCGATCTCATATTTATACTGAATATCGGCCGATCGATCCGGGCATCCCTAGTAGGTATGTAGTAATACATGAAGCAGAACAGAGACATGACAGTTGCAGGTGTGTGTAAACAACTCTGAGATAGAGTCCTTGAAAGTAGTGAGTTTTTCCATTTTGCATCTCGTTCCTGCTGGGAACAGCACACTGGATGGATGGATGGATAGAAAGATGGATGGAAAGAAAAACCGATGTGCCTTGCCCATATTTAGAGGTAGAAGGAATCTTGTGCAGTTGTGATCGGACCTGTATTCGCCGAGCCGACTTCTTAACTTGTGGGTGCGTTTGTTTTACTCATCAGGACCAGGAGGCTGTGCGCAAAGCGCGGAGTTTCTTGGAGTTCTCCGAAGACGTCATCAAAGTTCCCAGGAACCTTGTCGGTAAGAATCCCATGTGATCACCAGACTACTGAACCCTGTCAACCAACCTATGAACAACCTCATCGGGCGCTTCAACTGGGAAGCCATGTGTAGCTTAGGCCAGTGCTTCTCAAACTTTTTCTGTCAGGCCCCCTGTCATGTACGAAGGTCTAAGGCCCACACAGGATAACCATTGGAGCTGGCTGCACATGAGCAATAGCAGCCTCTCTCAGTAAATGCGTTCAAAACAATGTCCCAGGTCGGTAAAAAAGACACAACACAAGACGTTTTCCAAATAGTAAATTATATATTTATGGTGATAGGGATTTAAACCTCCACCATAATGCACAAGGGGAAAAGGTAGGGGAGGACAAACAAGACATACATCTATACAAACAAACACTTAGTAAATAATATAAATACAATTGTGCCCGTCATGGGACACAAAGAGAAACCACAAGATGTCACTTCCAGACAGCTAGACGAGAAGGCAGCCTCCTCACTCCACTCTGAGACGTGGCAGTGACTTTCAAATGAGGGCCCCGTGTGTGTGTCATCTTCCAGATTATATCCACTCATCCAACTGACTGCCCACAGGTGTAATCAAGCAGGTGCAATCAGCTCAATCAGGGGGATGAGTGGTATCTGGGAAAAGAGAAAAGAAACAGAATTAACAGATGACACATCACACAACCAAGAATAACATAACCCATACTCATGATACTAATCTGATGTTCACATGGTCTTCCAAAATACAGTAATAATGATAATGACCAACCCACGTACGTCACACCCCCCTTTGGCGGACCAAAATATTTTGGGCCCCCCCCCCTCAAAATAGTCATGAAATGGGCCATGTTTAAATTTATTGAAATAACACCAATATCGTGACCTTTCAAATTGGCCCTATATTTAGTTTTCAGAGCTGTCATGGATGAAAAGCCAGCTTCACACAGATACTGTATGTGGTGCTGAATGGTATCAACACCTTAACTGCTGCATCATGAGATACTTGGTGGGCCATGAGATGAGATACTTGGTACTCAGCACCACACTCTGAAACTAGCTCTCTAGGTGGTATCAGATGAGATTTCAAAGAGTTCTTCCAAGAGTTTGGATGGAGATGTGTCAGGAAGCTTTGTCTCAATGTTGTCTGTAAAGTTTTTTGTATCCAGAGTAACTTGGTGATCCTTTTCTGTGTTTTATTAAATAATGATTTTCAGATTTTGAGAAATGGTATTTGAGAAACACTGGCTTAGGCTATGATTGATCAAAGTAATTAATGATGATCTATAAACGGGGTTCGCACAAGGTCCTTGAAGTGCTTAAAGTGCTAGATTTTTTTACAAAAAAAAGTCGAGGCCTGGAATTCCTTAAACACCCCATTTTTTAACAAGGTACTTGAAAAGTCCTTGAAATTCAAATCAACCATTCGCATTGAATGTTTTGTACATCCATGATCAAATTGTTCTTAGAAATAGTTTTTTTTGTACTGTTTTAATAAAATCTGACGAGTCGCTGTCTCGCGCGCTCCAACTGCTTTTCCTCATTTCTTCGCGTGTGATGCTCTAGCTTGCTCTAGCTGGCAAGCAGGCAAAGAAGATGCTTAAAAAAACAGCATTTAAAAGTGAATTGTATCCTTCAAGTGACATCCTTGAAAATGAAAAATAGTGCTTGGAAAAGTACTTAAAAGTCCTTGAATTTTATTTAGCAATGTCTGGGAACCCTGTATAAAGATCCACAAGTGCAATTGCAGCACTTGGCAAACCGTGCCACTGAGAGGGCCATGAGTATGTTGGGTTCTATCCATCTGTTTTATCTCTGTTTTGTGATGGATCAATGTAGCAGGGCCCTGTTCTCCCAGTCCTTTAGGGGGCTTTCTCACTAACCATTCGGGGTTGAATCACAGCCCGATTGCACCCAAATAGGGTCTGGTCGTCCTACTGAGAGTGAGAACGCTCCCCCGCGTCCCCGGGGACGCTGATTCGCTCCAAACCTGGACCGCTGGAATAGGTGGTTCCGGGTGCGCGCCAGTGGGAGCGGGGGGGTGTGGTAGCTTACTGTCATGCTTTCATGCTTGCTTGAATTTTGGGCAGATAAAAACATACAGCAACAACTGGACAATACCCGCAAAAACTATATTTATGGGCAATTTGGCGAGTTCAGGCCTCAACCAAACAACCATGTGGAGCCTCACGGCTCAGTGCATGAAGCCACGTTACAAGCACAAGACTTCCCTGGCTCGCATTAGGCCTGGCAATTTTTTTGCCATTGCTATGTCTATACATTAGTTTCTTGTTCGAATGCATTTATTTCTATAGACCACTGGTGCCCAACCAGTCGGTCGTGATCGACCGGTAGATCAATGACATGTAATATAATTGACGCGAGCAATGTTGGCTGCTAACTAGTAATAAATAGGCTAAGATAACTAGCGTTAGGTTATTTGTTTCTTTATATCAGCATCTAGTTTCCATCACCGTATGTTAAACTCTTCCTGTGTTGACGTTCGAGCGTGACATCATCGCCTACGGCAAGCGTACACACTCAAAACGCAAACCGTAAACAAAACCCGGAGCGCACCAAGACTGCAGTGTGTACGCAAACTAGAGGGGGAGAGGGAGGGGGGGAGTTCACACCCAAGGACGGAGCGAGGACGGAGCGGAGCTGATTCGACCCCGAATGGCAGTGAGAAAGCCCCCTTAGTCTCCCAAAGCTTTTGATGTTCTCTGTGATTGGCCAACCGAACCAGCCAATAGGAAATTGTTGATGTTGGCTGTCTTCTCCTGCAGGGAAGGTGATTGGTAAGAATGGAAAGCTGATCCAAGAGGTGGTTGATAAATCGGGCGTGGTGCGGGTTCGCATCGAGGCGGAGAACGACAAGAAGCCCTCAACGCCCACGGACGACGAGGTTAGTAGCGGGGCAAGGAATCTGGAATATCATGGAATTCTGAGAGCCGTCTTCTAGACAGGGAATCTCTGGAATGTCATGGAATTACATTTTTAATACTTTTTTTTTGCCTCAAATCTTGCGCCTCCATTCCAATGAAACGAAAGTAAGCGGCACCTTCCCGCCTCCATTCCAATGAAACGAAAGTAAGCGGCGCCTCGACTCCACCTCTCTACAACAAGCATGTGTAGATTATCTGTGTTGAAAACAACAAGGACATGTGCAGCAGACATGTCGACGAAGAAGCGAAGCAATGCCGTTTGTTATTTAAGACTGTCGGACAGATTTGTGTTCATTGTGCTGCTTTTTTAAAGTGTCCCGACCCATATAAAAATATGTCTTAATAAATTGTGCTTAATTAAGTCGAATTCTGCCTTTGTCTCTATCAACTACATATAAATATTTATATAATTGTTTGCTTGATAGACGAAGGTTGCAACATAATTATGTAATGTCATGTCGTTGGCATAGCTGTCAACACTACCGTTTTCCCCGGGATTCTCCTGTTTTTTCAACCCTCTTCACGCCATATTCACGGTTCACGTATTGGCACGTATTTTGTACTTATTAATTTTTACAAAATGGCTGCAATTCCCCTCCGTGACGACAGGTGGCAGCAGTGTAGATTAGAACGTTATCACAGGAAGTCAGACCGGGAGACGGTTGCGACCCGAAGAAGAATAAGAACAGAACAGCGAGCGGATTTGCTCAGAGCTCAGGGGAGAGACTGATGCACCGAGAGACTGATGCATCGGTCCGAGGGTGTCAAATCAACTTAGCCAGTGTCTCTTGATTGCCCACTCTGTGGATTTTGTCTCTGGAACAAAGGGTTTGCAAATCTTCTGTGGATAAAACAATACAAAGTTACTGTATGTGATGCAGGAATGTGTAAATGTCTTGGTGAACAGCCGTTTGCTCTGCGCCTCCCCTGTAAGGTTCACGCGTCCCCCTCCTTCACTCTGACGCCCAATTTCCTGAATGCGATTTATAAATAATAATTGATCCATTTTAAAAGTTGTTGTGAATTGTCATGGTATGACAAATACAGTTACTGGTAACTCGCAGGCATTGCAGAGATATTGAGGAAAAACACAAAATCGCATTGGCTTTTTTTCTATCTCACATTTCTCTGTAGACACACACACTGTTCCAAAAATGATATTCCCACTGCTAAATTAATGACTATAGGTATTTTTTATAGCTTTAACGAGTTGTAGTATTAATATGTAGCCTACAGTGATGAAGGTATAAAGACACTATGGTAATACATTGATTGATTGCTTTTATAGTTTCACAAACGCATCAAGACAAATCACAAACACAAAGAAAAAAGAAATAAAAAGAACAATAGTATGTTGCCAGACACTGTCACATCAATGAACAAACATACACCATGTCATATGCTATACACTAAGGACGCAAGGGGCTGATTCTCTGACATATATACACACATTACATATATACACATACACATATATATATATATATATATATATATATATATATATATATATATATATATATGTATATATATATATATATATATATATATATATATATATATATACACCAGCGCCGCCAATAGATAAAAAAAATTAACTAATCAATCTCACAATTTTCTGTAATCAATCTAGATTAATCTAGATTAAAAACAGCATTTTTCTACATAAAACCGAAGCTTGTAACAGATATTTACTTGAGTAAAATCATGGAATTAATGTAAAATCAACACAAAGAAAGTATATATAGATTCAAAGACTATTTTAATAGCTTTCTTTGAATACAGTTTCTCTCCTGTGAAATACAAATGTTCAACAAAACCATAATTTACATAGCATTTACACTTTAAAGTAGGAAAAGTTTACCCTACAACGAATGGCTGGGTACATACAGGTTTTGACCAGCAGATGGCAGCGACGAGGCAGCTCCATTGGGAGGGGGCGGGGCCGGGTGGGAGGGGGTGGGCTGAGGGGGCGGGGCCACGATAAGGCGCGGGGCTCAAACGTGCAGGTTTTTTCAAATCCCAATGTTGACAGCTATGTGTCGTTGGCTGTGAGAGCAGCCCCACTGCACCCACCCGAGTGAAACCTTGTTGGCTACGTCACAGTCACGAAAGGGGCTACTTAATTAATTAATCCAATCCACTTTATTTATAGAGCACATTTAAAAACAACAAAGTTTACCAAAGTGCTGTACAAGTCCCACAACATAAGATAAAAAAAAAATTAAAAAAAAAATGATTATTATTATTTTTGTCTCGAAGCTTCAGATTAAAATTGAAGCTCGGCCCCGAAGCTTCGATTGCCAAAAAAAGCTTTGAAGGTCAGCCCTAGAATTCAGGGTTGTCTTCTAGGGTTAGGGTTAGGGTTAACCGGCCCGGACACGGAAAGGATTGACAGATTGATTGCTCTTTCTCGATTCTGTGAGTCAAGTCAAGTCAAGTCAAGAGTTTTAATTGTCACGGCATACAGGTATACAATGAAATGCGGGTGGTCTTGCCCGCAACGATGTGCAATACAGTGGTACATATAATAGAATCAAAAGAAGAAACAACATTGTGCAGTAACAGGTAGCAGGTAACATGGAGTGACATCTCGGTATCTGTACATAGTTATTTACAGCGCATGTGTGACATGCTAGTTAGCTTTGGTGGTGCATGGCCGTTCTTATATTGAGCTTTAAGTTCCCACCTCTACAGAGAATGACTCCCATTGGGACACAATACTGTCGGACAAATAACATTAACTCATTTACAAGTTGTATTAAGTTTAGCAAATAAGGGAACAGATAAATAACATTTCAATGCAGTAAAAAAAGCAATATTTCGGGTTTTGACGCACCGTTATATAAGCCGCAGGGTCGAAAAATGGGGAAAAAGCAGCGGCTTATAGTCCGAAAAGTACGGTATATATTTTTTTTATGTGTCTATTCATTCTGTTTAAACCAATTGGGTTTTTCTTCACAGTTGCAGATAAAGATTAGGCTACACTAATATTATAGTATTAAAACTGATGAGTTATATTCATTCATCTGAGAGCACCACAGTCCGTTGAGGTTTTTAAAAGGGGCCTAAAAACATTTATTTTTAACAAGGCCCGAATTATTCTTTTACTTTGAATTTGACTTCTAGACATTTTTTATTATTATTATATCTTTTATTTTTATGTTCTTCCATTTCATTGGTTGTTTTATTCATTTTAATTGTTTTTATTCATTTAACTTTTTATCTTTATCTCCTGTAGCACTTTCAGATTTTCACAAATATAAAGTGCGGTACAAATTGAATTATTATTATTAAATAAAGTTTATTTAATATTTTTTTTAAAGGACACATTTAGATCATCAGATTAATCATTTTATTCAAATTGAGGATTTAGTTTGAGGATATTTATATAAAAAAATATATTTTTTGATATTTTTTTAAGTTTTTTTTAAGTTTCGAACGTCCATTAGAAAAACCCTGACGAAGTTCGAAGCCCAAAAACTGGCTTCGGGGACAGCTCTAATACAGACACCACACACACACACTTCTAGTGGTGTCTCAGTGGCTCAGGCGGTAGAGCAGTCGTCTGGTAGTCAGAAAGATCCCGGTTTGATTCCAGCTCCTCTCGGGCAGCGTGTTGAAGTGTCCTTGAGCAAGACACTTAACCCCTAACTGCTCCCGATAAGCAGGTTGGCACCTTGCATGGTCGCCTCCGCCATTGGTGTGTGTGTGAATGTGTGAGTGAATGGGTAAAATGTGAGGAACAAATTGTAAAGCGCTTTGGATAAATGCACCATTTTATGATTGAGAGGGATTATGTTTGTAATGAGTCCATACATTGTTTTAAAGATAATTCCACTCATTGTCATGGGACTCTTCTGGGTTCAACTCTTGGCTTTGGAGGGTTTTAAAATGGAGATATCTGCCTAATCCTCAACAGAATCTTCTTTTAGTTCTATATTCTATATATTTCTATATTCTGCATGTAGGGTGTGTGTGGGGGTCTGTCCCATCTAGTGTAGCTATGGGGACCGAGTGGAGCCCATACTTCACTACAGATCACATGATCAAATAATATATCAATACAAATGTTTACTCGTATGTTCTGACTCTGTCTGTCTCTCTTTCTGTCTCTGTCTCTCTTTCTTCCTGCCTCTCTTTGTCTGTCTCTATCTGTCTCACTCCCTCTTTCCGTCTCTCTCTCTCTCTTCCTTCCTCTCTTTGTCTGTCTCTGTCTGTCTCTCACTCCCTCTTCCGTCTCTCTCTCTCTCTTCCTTCCTCTCTTTGTCTGTCTCTGTCTGTCTCTCACTCCCTCTTTCCGTCTCTCTCTCTTCCTTCCTCTCTTTGTCTGTCTCTGTCTCTCACTCCCGCTTTCCATCTCTCTCTTCCTTCCCCTCTTTGTCTGTCTCTATCTGTCTCACTCTTTCTGTCTCTCTTTCTTCCTTCCTCTCTCTGTCTCTCACTCTCTCTTTCCGTCTCTTCCTTCCTTCCTCTTTCTGTCTCTCTTTCTTACTTCCTCTCTTTCTGTCTCTCTCTATCTCCCTCTTTCTGTCTCTTTCTGACTCTCTTTCTGTCTCTCTTTCTGTCTCTCTTTCTGTCTCTTTCTGTCTCTTTCTCACTCTCTTTCTGTCTCTTTCTGTCTCTTTCTGTCTCTTTCTCACTCTCTTTCTGTCTGTCTGTCTCTCCCTCCTTTCTGTCTCTCTTTTGGTCTCTTTCTCACTCTCTTTCTTTCGGTCTCTTTCTCTTTCTGTCTCTCTTTCTGTCTCTCTTTCTGTCTCTTTCTCACTCTCTTTCTGTCTCTCTTTCTGTCTCTTTCTGTCTCTTTCTGTCTCTTTCTCACTCTCTTTCTGTCTGTCTCTCCCTCCTTTCTGTCTCTCTTTTGGTCTCTTTCTCACTCTCTTTATTTCGGTCTCTTTCTCACTCTCTCTCTCTCTCTCTGTCTCTGTCTCTCTGTCTCTGTCTCTGTCTCAGGCGTTGGTACCGTTTGTCTTTGTTGGAACGAAGGAGAGCATCTCCAATGCCAAAGTGCTGCTCGACTACCATCTCAACTATCTGAAGGTAAACGACCCCTAAACAATAAAGTGTTGACGTGAACATGAACACAGTCAGGGTGTTTTCACATAAGGTATGATTGCATTGGTAAAATGTGGGGAACAAATTGTAAAGCGCTTTGGATACAAGAGATATGTAATTCCCTCGAAGCCCCTGCAGACACAAGTGGGTTTCTTGCTACAGGTTTATTGAAGCCTTGTTACTCCAATCCACGGTGAAAACTTAAAAAAAGAAACATAAGCTACGTTAGTTCAACACAAAATAATAACATGCACAGCATGAGAAACAACACTTTACCAAAGCAAAATACAAACAAACACTAAATACCTCGTTGGCTGCATGCTACACAAAGGGGAAACGTCTTCAGTCTTCTGTTCTTGTTAACAGTCATTATTAGTTAACTGATCAACTTGTACCGGAGCGTAATTCTGACTATCCCTGCTGCTTGCTCGCAGGTGTCGCAATTAGTAAAAAAAAAAAACACACGCGAGAGCAGCCCAGCGGGACACTATATATAACTGAGACGTCAAAATAAAGGTACTATAAGTTGTAGCAAATTAACACTATGGTCGCCAAAAACGCCTTACCACGTCATTCCCCGCCATGCTCATTCTGCCAAAGACGCCGTACCACGTCTTTGATATCAATATTTAAAAAATCTGTGATCGCAATCATATTTCTCCCCCGGTGACTTGAGATCTACTGTTGATCCCCTCTCAACTCTCCAACGGTTCAAGAGCGCCATCTGGTGGCCGATCGGCGGATCGCCCAAACCGGAAACAGGAAACGGAAGCTGGTGCTCATTCCAATTCGGTCCGATCATCACTCGCTAATAGTCCCAGGACTCGAGCTAGACACAATGGATAGCAATCCGTTACCAATAACTCGATAAACAACATGATTTGGACGTATATACTATTATACAACCTGGAGATGGATCGCATATTTCTACATCACATAATAGGAATATTTCTGCTCCACGCTCATCGCCCAACGCTACGAGGAAGCTACGGTAAGTTTCAGCGTTATTTTTTAACGTGTTCGATACAAACTGCTCTAATGATCATATCACCCACACTAGATGAATCATCTAACGTTGGCCACGGAATTATCAACGACCCCCCCCCCCCATCCGGTCAACATCAGATGATAAGTAGTAACTTTTAGAAGCGCGTCCATTTGAAATGTTTTATCTCGCGCAGATTGCTATCAAACTGTATTTGATCATCAATATAATGCATTTAGGGCTATAAATCACGTTCTGGAGAATGCTGCAGAAAACGATAAAAACATACTTATACTTTAGACCGTATTTTAGTATGAATATGTGAATGAAAAAGTATAACGTTGCTACACCCTGAACAATAGATACTTGACGTTGAATGGGCCATAGTAATGTCAATTTAGCAATACAATTTAAAAGTTATAGCCCTGCAAAGAAGGGGAACTTCTCCATAGACAAATAGAGCTGGCGTGGGATGGTTTATTGTGAATATAAGCCTGGCGACCAAAGTGTTAAATAACAAGGAAATAAGAAATGCAACATACATACATTCTCAAATATTACACTAGGCTTACAAAACTTAAAGAACATATAATGGCCATAGTTACAAGATATATAAATGCGGGCGGCTGGGTAGCGCAGCAGAGACACTGGTATCGAATCCAGCTGTCAGCGGTACCTCCGGCTTGGTCGGTCATCCATACTAACACGATTGGCAGTGTTAGCGGGTGGGAAGCCGGTGGGGTGTGTATCCTGGTCGTTATAAACAGCGACTCCTACTGGTTGGTCGGGGCGCCTTCTCAGCGAGGAAGGGAACTGGGGGAAGTAGTGTGATCCTCCCACGCGTTACGCTCCCCCAGTGAGAGTCCTCGCTGTCAGGTGAAAAGAAGCGGCTGGCTGACTCCACGGCACGGTGGTGTAGTGGTTAACACTGTCGCCTCACAGCAAGAAGGTCCAGGGTTCGATTCCCGCTTGGGGACCAGGTTTCCATGATGCCAGGTACCCAGGTGGGGTATCTCCCAGGCCTTTCTGTGTGGAGTTTGCATGTTCTCCCCGTGCTCGCAAGGGTTTCCCCCCCGATAAGATAAACCCAATGGAAAAACATGCACAACAACAGATCGCTAACGCTGTGGCGTCCTTGACGAAGACGGGCAGGAGCACTTGGATTGGTCCCCGGGGCGCGGCTCACGTTGACGCCCTATATGCTCCCGGCTGCCCATTGGGGGAAGGACGACGGGATGGGTTAGGCGCAGAGACTCAATCGCATCGGTGACTGAGAAAAAGACAATGCATGTGTGTGTGTATCCTGGTGTGTGTGTGCCGCTCCAATTGCATGTCCAGTTCGTTGCATGCCAAATAAAGACCCCTAAAGAGGTCCTCCATTATTATTATGTATCGGAGGGGACATGTGATAGTATCTATCAACCCTCCCTAGACCGGCAAGTGGGGGGCAAATGCGCGCAACGGCCAGGAAGGGAGGTAAGGGAATTGAGTTATCCAAGATGGCGCCGTCCATGGCAGCTGTGGCGTTGCTATGCATTGTGTTCTGTTTGTTTTGTTTAGTCCCAGCGTCCTGTGTTACTTCTTACACTAAAGAAGAACTGCTGAACATTGGGAAATCAATCCCACTTGACATTTTCCCTCAACTACTCACCCGCTCCACGGATCTGTTGGATGTGCTCGTGAGGGGAACCGCGGTCTTCACCCAGGCTGTGAAGTGGGTCAGGCGGCAGCGCGGCAAAAGGGCTGGCTCCCTGGCTCGCCGCCGCCGGAGAGGATCTCGTCCTCCACTCCCGGGTATATTCCTCTCAAACGTGAACTCTCTTTGCAATAAAATGGATGAGCTCCGGTCCCTCGTAGCAAAGAACAATGACTTTCGCTCAACAGCAGGTGTTCGCGTTCACGGAGACCCATCTGTCACCTCTCATCCCCGATGAAGCGGTGGAGCTGGAGGGTTTCTCCGTGCACCGGGCTGACCGTGACTTTGTGGCAGTAAACAAGTCTCGAGGCGGGGGGTTGTTGCTCTTTGTAAACGCTTGCTGGAGCTCGGATGTTACAGTGATGGACCAGCACTGTTCCACTAACTTAGAATCCCTATTTTTACTCTGCCATCCATTTTACTCCCCCGTGAGTTCAGCTCTATTATCCTCGCGTGTGTGTATATTCCACCCAACGCAGATGTAAACGCTGCACAAGACGCACTGGCTGAGCAGATTCTAAGAGCTGAACTAAAACATCCTGATAGTCTGGTGATCGCCCTCGGTGACTTTAACCAGGCTAATCTCAGCCGGGCTCTCCCGAGGTACCGGCAACAAGTTACATGTCCAACCCGGGGAGCGAACACGTTAGACCACTGCTACTGTACAATTCATCGAGCCTACCACTCTGTCTCCCGTGCTGCGCTGGGCAACAGCGATCATGATTTAATCCATTTGATCCCTTGCTACAGGCAGAAATAAAAAAATCTGTAAACCTGTAGTAAGACGCTTCAAAGTGTGGTCCGGTGACGCTCGGGATAAACTCAGCGCTTGGCTGGAGCGTGCGGGCTGCGACCAGGGCTTCCTGGAGTGGGCGGGGCCAGAGGCCGGCAACAACCTGGACGATTACACAGAGACTGTGACGTCATTTGTCGGCTTCTGGGAGGAGGTGTGTGTCCCCTCCCGCTCCAGGAAAGTCTACAACAACGACAAGCCCTGGTTTACAGCCCAGCTGCGTCAGCTGAGGATTGGGAAGGAGAAAGCCAGACGGAGTGGGGACAAGGCTAGTTTTAAGGAGGCCAAGTACAGATTCGAGAGAGCAGTGAAGGAGGCGAAACAGCGCTTCTCGGGGAAACTGCAGCTGCAGTTCTCCGAGGGGAACTCCTCCTCAGTCTGGAAAGGTCTCTAAACCATCACCAACTACAAGCCAAAATCCCCACAGACGTCTGACAACCTTCTACTGGCAAATGAGCTAAATTAATTTTACTGCCGGTTTGACAAGGAACCCCCGGCCCCCTTTCCTCACACCCCCAGACCACAATCACCCCCCCGGTCCCCAGTGGTAACCCTGTCTCCCCTACCACGACCCCTCCCCACCCCCCCCTTCCCCTTCCACTCTCCCGCCATCCCTCCCCCTCCTCCCCCCCCCCCTCTCTGTCACAGAAAGAGAGGTGAACCGCCTGTTCAAGAGTCAAAACCCCCGGAAGGCAGCCGGTCCTGACTCTATTTCACCCGCCACCCTGAAGCACTGCGCCGACCAGCTGTCCCCAGTGTTCACTAACATTTTTAACACCTCACTGGAGCTGTGTCGGGTCCCAGCATGTTTTAAGGCCTCGACCATCATCCCCGTCCCCAAGAAGGCCAAGGTCACAGGCCTTAACGACTACAGACCGGTCGCCCTGACGTCTGTGGTCATGAAGGTCTTTGAGCGCCTTGTCCTGGCCCACCTGAAGTCCACCACAGACCCTCTTCTGGACCCCCTGCAGTTTGCATACAGAGCCAACCGTTCCACGGACGATGCTGTGAACATGGCTCTGCATTATGTCCTGGAACACCTGGACACTGCAGGGACCTACGCCAGCATTCTGTTAGTGGACTTCAGCTCGGCCTTCAACACCATCCTCCCGCACATCCTGGAGCACCAGATGTCCCTGCTGCAGGTGCCGGACTCTACCTGCAGGTGGATTACGGACTTCCTGACAAACAGGTCACAGCGGGTTAAGTTGGGAATCAACATTTCCGATCCCAAGTCCATCAGCACTGGCTCCCCACAGGGCTGTGTTCTGTCCCCACTACTATTCTCCCTGTACACCAACAGCTGCGTCTCTCTGCACCCCTCGGTCAAACTCCTGAAGTTTGCGGACGACGCCACCCTGGTGGGTGTCATATCCAGGGGGGACGAGTCCGCCTACAGGAGGGAGATCGAGAGGTTGCTGAGCTGGTGCAGCTGCAACAACCTGGACCTCAACGCCCAGAAAACAGTGGAGATGGTAGTGGACTTCAGGCGGAAGGCAGCCCCCCCCCCCCCACCCCGATCATTCTGGGAGGCACCCCGGTGGTCTCTGTGGAGTCCTGCCGCTTCCTCGGCATGACACTCTCCCGGGACCTGAAATGGGAGCTGAACACCATCGCTCTCAATAAAAAGGCCCGGAAGAGGATGTACTTCCTACGTCAGCTGAGGAAGTTCAGGCTGCCGAGGACCATGATGGTCCAGTTTTACACCGCCATCATCCAGTCCATCCTCACCCTCTCCATCATCACCTGGTTCCCTGCAGCCACGGTCAGAGACAAGGCCAAGCTGCAGCGGATGATACGCTCGGCGGAGAGGGTGATCGGCTGCCCCCTTCCCTCACTCGAGTCCCTACACTCCACCAGGGCCTTGAGGAGGGCGAGGAAGATCATGGCAGACCCCGCCCACCCGGGTCACAACCTCTTTAGCATGCTCCCCCACGGCAGGCGGCTACGGCTGCCCAAGACACTAAAGTCCCGCCACAGACTGAGTTTCTTCCCCTCAGCAGCTCGCCTGGTAAACGAGTCAGGTGTCCCCCTGCTCCCCCCCCCCTCTATGGCGAGCTGCTAGGGCTGGACTTCTGGACTTGAACTTTGTGTTGCACTGTATCCATGTCCCCAACCACTGCACTTTCACAGTCTTATTGTTGTCTCACTGTTCTGTCCTGTCTTGCACTTTACTTAAAATTATTTATTTACTGTTGTATTGTTCTTAATTGTGAAAAAAGTATGTAATGTCAAATCACGTTCCATTTTGTACCTGTATAAAATGGCGAATAAAGTAATCTGAATCTGAATCTGGAAGAGGCTCTGGACGAGCGAATAAACGACTAAGATGGCAAAGCTTTCTCCTTCTTTCAGGAGGTGGACCAACTCCGTCTAGAGCGACTTCACATCGATGAGCAGCTCAGGCAAATAGGAGGAGGAGGAGGAGGAGGAGGAGGAGGAGTGGGGTCTCGGAACCCTAAAGACAAGACCTTTATATTCGACAACGGGACGGGGGTGGGCCTGGGGCGAGGAGGAGGAGGAGGGAAACCGTACATTGGAGGAGGAAGAGGAGGCCGGGGGAGGAGAGGAGGAGCTGCTTTTGCATCAGGTAAGACTGTCCAGACCATATAATGTAGACCGTGTTCCACACACTAACTACTAACCAGGTCTCCAGTATGGCTGACCTTCGATTTTTTTTTGGAATTCAAAGCTTGGGGGGGGGGGGGGGGGGGGGGGGGGGGAGAATCGGTTTTAATTCTAAGCTTTGAGATAAAAGAATATATATATATATTATAAAAAGAAATGTATTATTATTTTTTTTTATTTACATTTTTTATATGTTGTGGGACTTGTACAGCACTTTGTTCAACTTTGTCAGTGCTGTAAAGTTTAAACCTTTTTAAATCTTAGACAAACGAAACACTTTGCTTTCATGAAATATTGTAAGCCGTCATTTGAGGCTTTATAAAAGCAGCACAATGAACACAAATCTGTCAGTGCCGAGTCCGACCTCATCTTAAATAACAAACATCATTGCTTGTTGTAATTAACAAAGAGAGGCAGAGTTGATTTTGCACAAAAAATTTTAAATAAAAAACATTTTTTTTTCCCTTTTCTTTTTAATATATTCAAATTTTATTTTCATATTTGCATCCCATGCCCATCGAACGAAGCTTCAAAGCTTCAAAGTATTTAAGACAGCCCTACTAACTACTAACCAGGTCTCTCCAGTGAAACACCTGGCTTGTCCTGGTTCTGTACTGCAGCACGTTGGGTTTGAAATGGAGCAGCTATGACTCAGCTTTAATCTGAGGGTGTTTAACATCCATATTGGGTGAATTGTGTTGGAATTGTCTGACTCAGGGTTTCCCATTAATTACCTAGACTGTGGCGGCCCATTTGGCGACCCATTTGGTATAATGAATCAAAAAATATATGTCAATAAAAAAAAGATCTTTTTACTATTTTTTTTAAATATAAAGTTTATCAATAGGGATGTATCAGTAGTATTGGCAGTGGTAGTAGTCGTAATAGTAATCCAGTATATGTTTTTATTTTCTAAAAAATAAACCAGTTCAACACAGATAACCACTTTTGCTTCATTTCTTTGATGGCTCAAATGTCTGCTCTAATCCAGTGGTTCCCAAACCTCTCCTCGAGACACCCCAGCCGTTCCATGTATTTGTTAAATTCCACCACCAGCACACCTGATTCAACTAATAAAGGGCTAGTTAAGTTGAATCAGGTGTGCTGGTGGTGGAATTTAACAAATACATTGAACGGCTGGGGTGCTTCGAGGAGAGGATTGGGAAGCTCTAGTCGATTTTGTGTTTTGAGCACAAAGTTCATCATAGATCTACCCTCTTTTATTTTGCTCTCAAAGTGCACCAGATTGATGCATTTAACTTTAAAATGTAAAAAAAAAAAACAGGGGGGCATGCCCCCGGACCCCCCTAGAGGGTCGGAGGTTCACCCACCACAGTCTCTGAAAATCCTGTGGGAAACACTGGTCTGTCTTACTGTTGGCTGGTCATTATGGTCGTCTTACTGTCAGACTGGTCATTATGGTTGTCAGACTGGTCATTATGGTCTGTCTTACTGTCAGACTGGTCATTATGGTCTGTCTTACTGTCAGACTGGTCATTATGGTTGTCTTACTGTCAGACTGGTCTGTCTTACGGTTTTGGTTGTTTCATAACTGGAAGCTGCAGTTCATTATAGATCCAGCGGGGGGAGACATTGTATAGCCTAGCCAGCCGACACCAGAGCCACCACCCTCTTCCTCCCACACTAATGCTTCCCCCTTCAGCCTCAGCATTTCAAATAGATGTTCTTATGGTCAATGGTCGTACGACTGTCAACGGTTCTTACTGCAAACAATATTTCTGCTGAGCATGTTAGGCATCTGTTCTTTAGACCAGTCGTTTAATAGTTTACAATAATATTAATGAAGTAATGAAGCAATAGGCCCACCAGGGTTTCCGTTAGAAAAAATTGTTGCCGGCCTCAGTGTCCGATAGATTTCAATCTACCGGTCAAATGAGAGAAAATCCGGTCAGAGTTTATTGAGCTTAAAAACAATTGATAGGCAAAAGAATGACAACAAAACAAAAGAATGACATCATCAAGGCATGTAGATTTATAATATTTTTACTTAAAACTAGGCTACTTTTGCGTATAAAGTCATTATATTCCAAATAAAATAAGTCCAGAGACTCGTGCTGCTGCCGACTTTAAATCAAATGGGTGTCTGTGGGCAGTCGCCCGACATTAATAAACAACAGTCTGTTATAATCACATTTTTATGAGCTAACGAATTCCGTTATATTGGACATTTGTATTAATTATATCAAGCGAAGAACTGTGAAATTTGGCACAGAGAGACGGCAACATTATCGTGGGTTTGCGTGACGACTCTCCACCTCGCAACGACTTATTTGCAAAGAGTATGGCGCTGCAGAGCAGCTGATTCAGCTGTTATTGGCTCTTTTCTGGGGACCGCACAGCAGCGCCCCCCACCCAACATTGAATTGAAAATGGCTGAATTGGAGTACTGCTGGAATACTGCATTGTGCTGCTGCTGCTCCGGCTCTGCAGCTTCACAAAAGTTCGCACACCCAGCACTAAGCTCTCGCTGACAACGTCGTTGTCATTATTAGAAGCAACGAGGAAACAAATGTAATGATCGTTTCGTTCATCGCATAGGCTATTTAATTTTAGCCTATTTTAATACAATTCAAATAATCAAATTGTGCTTAGACTCAGGGAATTATTTTCACCGGACATTAACACTTTGACTGCCATGAAACGTGTTTAGATGTCATTGCCGGCCATGCTCAAGTTGCCGGAGGACGCTGTACAGCGTATATCAATATTTCAAAAATCTGCGATCGGATTCATATGTCCCCTCCGCTGGCCTGAGATCCACCAGCAGGACCCACTGAGCTCTCTGGCGGTTCAGGAGCGCCATCTGGTGGCCGATCGGCGCAATCGCTTAACAGGATGTGCCATAGAGGTTGTGCTAGACGTCCGTAGTACTTCCGGGCACTCGCTATAGGTCCCGGGACTCTGGCTCGTCACGCTACACAGTGATCAATTGCCAATAACTCGATAAACAACATGATTTGGACGTATATACCATTATACAAGCTGGAGATGGACCGGGTAAATTTACATCCCATAATGATAAGACTTCTACTCTACAATGATCGCCCAACGGCGCGCGGAGACTGGGGTGAGTTTCAGCGTGTAACGTTACCGTCTTCGATACTAACTGCTATTATCAACATTTGACCCACATTAGATGATTGGTATAATGCTGCCCACGGAATTATAAACGCCCCCTAGCCCATCCGGTCAACATCAGATGACGTGTAGTAACTTCTAGAAGTACGTCTAGTTGGAATTTTTTATATCGCGCTGATTGCCATAAAACTGTATTGCATCATCAATATAATGCATTTGGGGCTATAGATCACGTTCTGGAGAAAGCTGCAGAAAGAGATGAAAACATACTTATACATTAGACCATACTTTACTATGAATATGTGAATGAAAAAGTTTAACGTTGCTACACAATGAACAATACATATAGGACTTTGAATGGGCCCTAATAATGGCAATGTAGCAATAGAATTTAAAAAGTTATAGCCATGCAAAGAAGGGGTACTTCTCCATAGACAAATAGAGCCGGCAACCTATGGTATATCATGAATTTAACCCAAGGCAACCAAAGTGTTAAGACCGGAGAGATTAAATATGTCGGACTTCAACAGATTTTGCCGGTCAAATACCGGTAATTACCGGCTAACGGAAACGCTGAGGCCCACCGCTGGGCTCTCTGTCTAATCTTCACCATCTCTCCCAATTCAATCTGTATTTATTCATCTCATGGATCACGGAGAGCAAAGCTCTCACTTACAGTGAGGACGAGGATTTCACAGACATATTCAAGTTTCAAGTTTCAAGTTTCTTTAATAGTTGTCATACAGAAGTACAGAATACTTTTATACAAAATGCTTCTTACTGTTACGCTCCAGAGACTGTTAGACAAGATAGTATGAAATAAAATAGTATAGCATGTAAAATAGAAGTAAAAATAGAAGTCACAGTGTTCAGTATAGACATATGTACAATGTTCGATGCAGAATAGAAGTAACTGAGTTACCATACAATATACAATATACTATGCAATGTACTAATATACAATACTTAGTGATGCACCGATGTGAAAATTGTGGCCGATACCGATAACCGATATTAATATTGCTGTTCTGGCCGATACCGATATTTACCGATGTCGATATCTCTGTATAGAAAACACTTTTTTATGATAATCAAATAGAGCTATTTTCCAAAACGCATAATTTTTTTTACTTTTGTAACTTATTTTCAGAAATGACTGATATTTTGAAACTATTTAAGGCCAAAACATGTAAAAAGAAGAAAAAAAGGATAATTTTTTTTTTTTTTTTTTTTTATATCGGCCCTATCTTGATATCGGACCGATACCGATGTGTAAAAAAACGGCCATATCGGCCGATATTATATCGGCGGCCGATATATCGTGCATCACTAACAATACTATATAGTGCAGAGCAGAAATGGGATGAGGTACAATTTAGGTACAATTTACAGTAAGGTGTGCGAGTTGTAGTGCAAATCCTTTATCAATAAATATAAAGTGTTTGTGTGATCTAAAGTGTGTAAAGTGGGTGCTGCAGTGTGTTTAAAGTGAGTGTGTGCGTGTGGATGTGTGCTGTGTGCATTTGATGGTTGTTGCATAGTGTTTATTGTTCGTTGAGCAGCCTGATGGCCTGGGGATAGAAGCTTCTTCTGAGTCTTTCTGTGCTCGCCTTAAGACTCCGGTATCGCTTGCCTGACCGCAGCAGTTCAAAGAGGCAGTTGTTCGGGTGGCTGGAGTCCTTGATGATTCTCTTAGCCTTCCCCCTGCACCGCTTGTTGTAAATGTTCTGGAGGGTGGGAAGCCCCCCTCCAATTGTGCGTTCGGCTGAACGTGTCACTCTTTGTAGTCTGCTACGGTCTTGTGCAGTGCTATTCCCAAACCAGGAGGTGATGTTGCCAGTCAGGATGCTCTCGATTGTACATGAGTAGAAGTTCCTAAGGATCTTCTGACTGACTTGGAACTTCCTTAGGCGCCTGAGGAAGTAGAGGCGTTGTCGCGCCTTCTTCACAACACTGTCAATGTGTGTGGTCCATGTCAAGTCCTCGGATATGAGGGCTCCGAGGTACTTGAAACTGTTCACTCTCTCAACCGGTGCCCCGTCGATGCTGAGGGGGCTGTAGTCCCTGACCCCCGACCTCCTGAAGTCCACAATCATCTCTTTTGTTTTGCTGACGTTCAGGGAGAGGCAGTTCTCCTGACACCACTGTGACAGATTCTCTACCTCTTCATTGAGACGGTAAAACACAGAATGAAGACGAGGAAAAGAAAATCGGCGTAGATAAATTAGACCATGAATAGATAAGAAAAAAGACTTGTAATCGTGTTTTGAAACTGTCTATAAGTTAGTGGGATATGGATTTTTTTATGGAGAGTTGAAGATCATTCCAGGAAGCCGGGGCGCGTGTATGCTTTCTACAACGCAGTTGGGCGATTTGCGATTCTGATTGGCCACTGACGTTTCTGGTCATGTGACATGTGCGCCCAATAGCGTGACGAGCTGTGTCTTTGCCCATTTCCGCGTCGAACAGCCTGCAAAGCACCTGGCGTTCTATCGCCATGCTCTAAGACAAACTCTAACCTTAACCAACTTCGAAAGAGCGCCTAAGCTTAACCAGTGTAGACACTTGCGGTCCCAGGATTGGGCGTACATGTCACATGACCAGAAATTACCTGGCCAATCAGATTCGCAAATCGCCCAACTGCGTTGTAGAAAGCATACAAGCAGCTGGGGCACTGAAACAAAAGGCTGACTCTCCACTTTAGGAAGCTTGAGCACAAGTGTCAAATAGGGCTCATAGTTCCAATCTAGCAACATTGTGATATATATATATATAAAATATTTAATCGCGATTAATCGCATGATTGTCCATAGTTAACACTTTGGGTGCCGGGGGGCGTCTTTAGACGTCTTTGCTGGCGATGCTAAAGTTGCCGGGGGACGCTGTACATCGTCTTTATATCAATATTTCAAAAATCTGCGATCGGATCCATAATGTCCCTCCGCTGGCCTGA
Source organism: Notolepis coatsorum (assembly GCF_963971535.1). Lineage (NCBI taxonomy): Eukaryota > Metazoa > Chordata > Actinopteri > Aulopiformes > Paralepididae > Notolepis > Notolepis coatsorum. Next base: position 7,690,312 of record NC_140180.1, on the reverse strand, counting down.
GACACAAGTGTGATCTCCTCTCAATCCTCTAGCGGTTCAAGACCGCCATCTGGTGGCCGATCGGCAGATCGAAACCGGATGTCAACCTTTAACCCGGTAGGGACTCACTCCATATGGGGTCCGGGCACTCGCTAATGTTAGAGAGACTCCGTCTTCACACAGTGAACATCGATCGCTGCAAATAACTCGAAAAAAACAACATGATTTGGACGTATATATTATTATACAACCTGGAAATGGACCGACTATTTCAACATCCCATAATGGAAAACTGTCTACCCCACGCTGATCGCCCAACGGCCCGCGGAGACTGGGGTGAGTTTTAGCGTGTAATATTACCGTGTTCGACACTAACTGCTATGATGAACATTTGACCCACATTAGATGATTGGTATAACGCTGCCCACGGAATTATAAACGCCCCCTCGCCCATCCGGTCAACATCAGATGACGTGTAGTAACTTCTAGAAGTACGTCTAGTTGGAATTTTTTATATCGCCCCGATTGCCATCAAACTGTATTTCATCATCAATATAATGCATTTGGGGCTATATATCACGTTCTGGAGAAAGCTGCAGAAAGAGATGAAAACATACTTATACATTAGACCATACTTTACTATGAATATGTGAATGAAAAAGTTTAACGTTGCTACACAATGAACAATACATATAGGACTTTGAATGGGCCCTAATAATGGCAATGTAGCAATAGAATTTAAAAAGTTATAGCCCTGCAAAGAAGGGGACTTTCTCCATAGACAAATAGCGCTGGCAATCTATGGTATATCATTAATTTAACCTTAGGCAGCCAAAGTGTTAACTCGCGATTAATCGCATTTAAAAAAAACATTATTTATCTACCTTAAATGGATCTTTTTCAAGTTCCAAGTTTTAATACTCTTATCAACATGCTTTAAGCAGCCATTTAACACAAGAGGATGACCCTCATGCATTGCAAATTTGCATCAAATTCAAAACAGAGTGATGCACAAAAAAAAATAAAAAATTTAAACAATGAATAAAGTGTGCATGAAATAATAGGGGAAAGAAAACGTTAGGAACTTGTTACATTCACCCACACAATGGCTGAGTAATCACCTCCCCCCTCTCTCTCTCTCACACACACACTCTCCCAGCTCTCTTTCTCTCTTTCCCCTTCCTCATCGCTCTCACCCCCCTCTCTCTATATATCACACACAGACACACACACACACACACACACACACACACACACACACACACACACACACACACACACACACACACATCAGAAACAAACATAGTATCAATGAGAGCATCAATAATACACCTGAGTGAAGTCTAGTAAAAAAAAAAAAAAATTAAATAAAAAAAAAAAGCTTAAAAAAAATAAAAAATAAATTCTTAAGTTAATCGTGAGTTAATTAATAGAATCGGGCGATAACGCGTTAATACCTCGTTAACTTTGTATATAGCCTTAATATATATATATTTATATGTATCCATATCTGTATGAATATACCTGCATATAATCCCTCTATATACCTACTTATACACCTGCATTATATATATATATATATATATATATATATATATATATATATATATATATATATATATATATATATATATATATATTAGAGGTGGGCATAGATACATTTTTTTAATCTAGATTAATCTATCTGCAATCCTGGATTTAATCTAGATTAATCTAGATTAAAATGGCTAAAAAAAAAACAAAAAAAAAACCTGCCGAAGGCATTCAAAATATGTGTGTTCTACCCAAATAATGACCAGAAGTAAGTCCTTACTTTTTCTTTCCTCCTTATGTTTCTCAGGCCAGGTGGCCCATTACACCATGAGCCCATCTCCCGTTTCCAAAATGCATTACAGACTGTTTGAAAAAGCTGTTTTGCTATGATAATTGGTAATGAAATATCAAAATAATGTTCAATAAGATGTACTTGTGTTTAATAAGTTGTTTTATTCAGAAGTTAACACAAATAAATAATATTACCAGTACAGTACAGTATCTAGCACACTCTCAGGAGCAAAACAGAAAGAATCATTTCAAACTTGAACTATGTGACATGGCTTGAATCAACTGCTCCAGTGGAGTTGCTCAGTGGCCAATGGTGTCAACTGTGGTTGTACTGGGCAGCTCCCAGGTGTGAATGGAACTGTGTGAATGTGAAGCAGGGCGTTCCTGAAAAAGAGCATCTCTGCTCAGCGAACCTACCCTGGGTGAATAAAGGTAAAAAAAAAAATGTGTTAAAAAAAAAACATTTTTTATTTATTTTTTAGATTAATGCGTTAATTATATTATCGCGCGATACTAGTATAGCGTTAACGCAGCACGTTAACGCCGTTAACGGCCCAGCTCTAATATATATATATATCCACATCTCTCTGTACATACCTGCATAATCCTTTTTACATATCTTTATCTATATCAGGGTTTCCGTTAGAAAATATTGGGGCCGGTCTCCGTGTCCTGGAAGATTTCAATCTCCCGGACAAATGTGAGAAATTCCGGTCAGTTTATTGAGCTTAAAAACAATTGATAGGCAGGCTATATAAAGAATTACATCCTCAAGGCATGTAGATTTATAATATTTTAACTTAAAACTAGGCTACTTTTGCGTATACAGTCATTCATATATTCCAAAAAATCCCTCGAGACTCCGTGCTGCTGCTGACTTGAAATCAAATAGGTGTCTGTGGGCAGTCGGCCCGACATTAAACAGCAGTGTGTTATAATCACATTTTATGAGCTAACGAATTCCGTTATATTGGACATTTGTTTTTTTGTATTTTATTTTTTTATTCTTTTTTAAACAAACATATAAACAAACATGACAACACACGATAAGATATACAAGCATTAATTGTCAGGGCACATCCAATGAGTTCACATTTTAGTTAGTTGTCTTATATAAGATATACCCCTAATACCTGTTATCTAAAAAAACCTACACACATATGCTCAGCTCGAACCCCCCCCTCCCGGACCCCACCTTGAGAAGTACCTCCACTATCCCTCGCACCTAACCAGACACTACCATTATAATTATATAATTATTATATTGGACATTTGTATTAATTATATCAAGCGAAGAACTGCGAAATTTGGCAGAGAGAGTCGGCAACATTATCGTGGGGTTCAACGTTGCGTGATCGCTGAAACCAATGACAATCTCCGCCTCCCAACGAAGCGATAAACGAATCCCAATAGTATGCAACTGCAGAGCCGCAGAGCCAGCGGCGCTATCAGGTCCGGTCTGAGGACCGCTCAGCAGCGCCACCCACCCAATGGCTGAATTGGCAATGGCTGAATTAGAGTATTGCACTGTGCGGGCACAACTGTGAGCTCTGCGGCTCTGCAGTTGCATGCTTCACGCTAATCCACCATCAAGCTCCCGCCCCGCCAATCTCATCAGCAAACCACAGGCCGCGAGGGAATTATTTTCACAGGACATTATGACCGGAGATATTTAAATATGTCGGACTTCAACAGATTTCCCCGGTAAAAAAACTGTAATTACCGGACAACGGAAACCCTGATCTATATCTGTACATATACCCTTATCTACTCTCACTAGTTATGCTGCTGGATACAGTGTGACTTACTGTACTACCATAGTGTCTTTATACCTGTATCAGTCTACATATTTATACTCGGGGCCCGTGTCGACCGGGGACGTTTTATGAGTTGTCAGCTCCTTTCTGTCATTCATTTCTATGCTACAGACGCGACAGGCGCGCTCCTTTTCCCAGCGCCGCGCCTCGCGTTTTAGCGCTCTCGGCGGCAGCGTTTTTGGGCGCAGCGCTCCCAGCGCCTAAAGTTGAAACTAGTTCAACTTTTGGAGAGGAGCGGCTCTCATCAAGGTAACTTTTTCCGACCGACCAATCAACATCGAGCAAGCGGTGGAGCCACGGCAGTCGCGAGACTCAGGAAAACGCTCTGAGCTTTTTTTCTTTGCTTTTCAAAGCGGTCCGCCTTGGAAAAAAACGTTCCGCTATGGACACAAGCCCTCACTCTGTACATACATCTGATTAGCAGTGCACCATTACTCAGTAGTACTAATTTATATATTTTAGACACAGTTTATAATCACCTGTACATTAATATTAGCCTCTCTGCCAAAGGCCAACCCACTTTATCACACAGGATGCGGTGATGGTGGTGTCCGGCAGTGTGGCTACATGAGTAGAGCTCCGGACTCATGATCGGAAGATCACCGGTTCGAGCCCCGGTCAAGGCCGTTGTCGGAAAGTGGTGTTGTTGTCCAGCAGGGGGCACTCACAATGCCCCTGTTACGGTGATAGGGACACCGACACCGTACAGCTGCGAGTGCCGTCCTTCTGATGAAACGCTAAACTGAGGTCCTGACTGAATTCGGTCGTTAAAGAACCCAGGACGCCTATCGTAAAGAGTAAGGGGATCCCCGACGTTCCTGGCCAAATTCCCAATCAGGTCTCTGACATCAAGGCGACCTAATCGACCCCCCCCCCCCCCCGGTGCCAGTGTATGGCAGCCATTGAGCCTGTGTAGCCCAAGGTTGGGTGCTACCAGTGGTGGTGAATGAGGCACTTCACCCTACACTGTGGGGAGCGCTTTGAGTGTCTAGAAAAGCGCTATATAAATGTAATGATCATTCATGAGTGTTGTGTTTATAACCAGTTTATCTCAGAGCAGAATGACGGACCGTGTCTAGAGGTTTCAATGTGGAAGGAGCAGCAGTTCTATACATTTCATATCCATAATCCCGGCCACTGCCACCAAGCCTCTTCAACTCATTCAGAACGCAGCGGCCCGCCTGATCTCAAACCTACCGAAGTCGGCCCATGTCACCCCACTTCTTAGGGACCTGCACTGGCTCCCCATTGCCGCACAAATCCGTTTCAAGGCCCTTGACCTGGCATACCGTGCGGCAAAGGGAACCGCTCCCGCCTACCTCCGGTCAATGGTCTCTAACTACACACCCTCAAGACCCCTCCGCTCTGCATCTTCTGGCCGCCTCAGACCCACTCCTATCCGAGCTCCGGGAGGGTCATCAAGGAGAAGCCGCCTAATCTCAGTCCTTGCCCCACAATGGTGGAATGAAGTGCCCACCCCAGTTAGGACAGCCGAAACCTGTCCAATCTATCGCCGCCGACTAAAGACGCAAACAGCAGGTTATATACCTGTAAACTCCTCCCATGAAGTAGTTTCACTTTTGCTACGTACTGACTGGTGATTGATCGATAAAGTGATGAGGTAATGGTAGTTCACTCCCTAAAAGCGCGGTGACGTAGCGGTTGAGTATATTACAGAGCACAGATTACAAAGTACTCCAGTATAAGAGTACAGAGTCCTTGAGCTTCTAGTTAGTTCTGGTATTACGCTACATTTAATAATGTCCTCATGTCTTTAAACAATGGTGCTTTATAGGATATCAGCTATCTGTGATAGGAGATGTTTCTGCGCTCCCTGTGAGAATACACATAGATAACGTGTTCTCAGCAGATTTCCAATGAATGGGATTTGTCCGAAACTGCTTTAAGGCACTATGAGTCCTGCACAATAAGGCCTTCACTCCTTATAATAATAATAATAATAATAATAATAATAATAATAATAATAATAATAATAATAATAATAATAATAATAATAATAATAATAATAATAATAATAATAATAATAATAATAATAATAATAATAACTTTATTTGTATAGCACTTTTCATACAGAAGTCGCAGTTCAAAGTGCTTCACAACAGTGAGAAATACAGGCATAAGCGAGCATAAAAAAGATAGATTGAGCAAGGTAAGGTAAATCAGTGTTTCACATTAGGATCTAGCATCCCAATAGGCCTCTCTGTTTACAGTTTCATTCAGTAATACAAATAATAAAAATAGAATAGACAGAGTAAAAATAAAAGTGCGGTTTGATTCAGTTTAAAAATAGGCTAAACATAATGAAATAGAACTGACATACAACAGGGTATTTAACATACAACAGAGCAGTGCATCAGTAAAAAGTGATAAAATAGTTAAATAAAAATATAACAGAGCAGTGCATCACTCTTAACACTGAGTTTCTTTACAAAGTACAGTTATAGAACAACAGAGCAGTGCGTTGCTCACTCCTTATCATAATGTATAAGGGTGTTCTTCATTAAATCTTTACTGGGTGAGATTCACTCAAGAGGCGCTTTTTAAACAATGGATCATGATAAGGCCTGCCACTAGGCAAGGCCCATTCCAGACTGAGGAATTTGTGTCAATTAAATGAATTAATTTAATTAAATACCTTCACTAGTACTCATTATATAAGACCACGTTTTTTCCATGAATTCCATCGCCTCCTGTGTTGCCGTTAGCTCCGCCCCACAGCGGTTCTGATGAGAGGAACAGCTCAGAAGCCTTGCTAACAGTGAACGTGAAGTTATTTTCTTTGATTAAACTAGTTTTGTTTGGAAAAGGCTTCCTTTGCGCCACACGCCTTCAGCTGAATTCCACAATATCAATAGGAAATAGAGGATATTGTTGGATTTGTGGCAGTCGCAGCAATTGTCTTTCAGTCTCTTATCGATCGCAACATGTTTCTGCACTGAAACAGATGTGTCCTTCAGTTATTGGTGTGGAATTGTGGAATTCTCCATAGCGATCTTTCAAAAAGAATTATACAAATAAAATATTGACTCATTATCAAATATGAATCTTTTCTTTTCTTTCTTTCCTTTTTTTCTTTTCTAGTTTAATCTGTGAATTGTTTGTTTGTTTGTATATGGTATGAATTATTTTGTGTAAATTAGGTTGTACGCCGACCATCAAGTATTACTGGTTTAGTTCAAGGAATAGGGGGCAGGTAATTATAAAGATCCTTCCTGTTCCCTTGCCCATGGTAGAACTGGATTTATGTTTTTGTATGAAAACTCTATGATTTATATTACTTCCATGTGGCAAATAAAACTCTGAATCTGAAATCTGAATCTGCAGTAATCCTGCCGAGGTATGGACATTAGGGGTATAACGATTCGACCTCACTTCGATTCGATTACGATTCTTCAGGCAACGATTCAATGCATCATGAAATCTCTTCATTTGACCACGATTCGATACATTTTCTATCAGTTAATTAATTCCCCAAAAATGTTGAATACACAAATGTAGCTGGGGGAACTGATTCACTCAGCATGAATAGGTCAATAAAAACAATACAAAAAAAATCGTATATATATATTTTTATTTCAATTCTAATCGATTTTAACATTTTCAAATCGATGCAGTTGAATCGTCACATTAGGATCGATGCATCGTTACACCCCTAGTAAAGGGTTAACCTTCTGTAGTGTGGCAGTGAAAGGGTTAACCTGCTGTTGTGTGGCAGTGATGGGGTTTAACCTTCTATTTATTGTCGCAGTGAAAGGGTTAACTGTTTGGTAGTGCGGCAGTGAAAGGGTTAAGTAAAGATTGACGCGTCGTCTTTGACTTCTCAGGGACCAACTCGGAGGCCTCCAACGCCTCGGAGACCGAGTCAGACCACAAAGACGAGCTCAGCGATTGGTCGCTGGCCCCCACCGATGATGCGTTGATGACAGGAGGCGGGACCTTCCCCAGAAGGACGGACACGAGGAAGAGGGGAGGGCTGGGAGTGGGTCCGAGGGGGCGAGGAGGGAGAGGAAGAGGCGGAGCCTTTAAAGGTGTGTAGTACCGCGGCAACCTTTCAGCCCATTCATACAGCTTGTGTGCCCTTGAGCAAGGCACCGAACACCCACTGTCGGACCTTGTTGTACTGGGAGGCGTCTGCACCTCCACAAACCCTCTGTCTGTCTAACCTGTCTGCCTGTCTAACCTGTCTGCCTGTCTAACCTGTCTGCCTGTCTAACAACCTGTCTGCCTGTCTAACCTGTCTGCCTGTCTAACAACCTGTCTGCCTGTCTAACCTGTCTGCCTGTCTAACAACCTGTCTGCCTGTCTAACAACCTGTCTGCCTGTCTAACAACCTGTCTGCCTGTCTAACCTGTCTGCCTGTCTAACCTGTCTGCCTGTCTAACCTGTCTGCCTGTCTAACAACCTGTCTGCCTGTCTAACCTGTCTGCCTGTCTAACCTGTCTGCCTGTCTAACCTGTCTGCCTGCTTGTCTAAGCTGTCTGTCTATCTGTCTGTCTGTCTGTCTGTCTGTCTGTCTGTCTGTCTGTCTGTCTGTCTGTCTGTCTGTCTGTCTGTCTGTCTGTCTGTCTAACCTGCCTGTGTATTTAAAGGCAGAGATTCAGAACTTAGAGATAGGGATGGACCATACAGATACTGAGTCCTAAGTGATACAGAGTACTGATCCGATCCTGTACTTTTACTAAAACAGTGAGGTTTCAGTAGAGATCCGTTTGAAAGATAATTTGTCGATGCAAAGCACCTCTAGGACCAGCAACGTCACTAACTCACTTACCGACTCAGAATCTGATGGAGAGGGAGGATGATGGAAAGGACCAAGTACAGAACCCTGGGGGACACCTCGTGTGACTATGGGCGTGTCGGAGGAGTGATTGTTTAGGGAAATTAAGTGTGATCTGTTGTTGGAGAGGTAGAACCAGAGCCGACTGAGTGCAGTGCCTTCAAGACCGAGGTCTTCCAAGTCTGGTGAGCAAGATGTTGCGGCTCACGGCATTGAAGGCTGCACTCGGGTCAAGGAGGATGATATTCATATATATATTGGAATGCAGGTGGGTTTTAGAGTTGTGTAGCGACACCAAGGTTTTCCAGGGTACTTTTTTCATGAAGTTATTGTTATTGTCTATCTAACCTGTCTGTCTATTTAATCTGTCTATCTAATCTGTCTGTCTATCTAACCTGTCTGTCTGTGGTATCTCAGCAGAGGAAGGTCAGTGGAGTGACCCGCGACCTCGAACCATCAAAGAGACCAAGATCAGACCCCAGGAGGATTCACTACAGGTGAACACAGGAGTTATAAAGACTCAACTAACTACAACTATAGGATTCACTACAGGTGAACACAGGAGTTATAAAGACTAAACTAACTACAACTATAGGCTTCACTACAGGTGAACACAGGAGTTATAAAGACTAAACTAACTACAACTATAGGATTCACTACAGGTGAACACAGGAGTTATAAAGACTAAACTAACTACAACTATATGATTCACTACAGGTGAACACAGGTGTTATAAAGACTAAACTAACTACAACTATAGGCTTCACTACAGGTGAACACAGGAGTTATAAAGACTCAACTAACTGGAGACATACAAACTAAACCAACTAAAGAGTTATAAAGACTAAAGTAAAGAGTTATACAGACTAAACTAACTAAATGGTTATAAAGACTAAACCAACTAAAGAGTTATAAAGACTAAACCAACTAAAGAGTTATAAAGACTAAACCAACTAAAGAGTTATAAAGACTAAACCAACTAAAGAGTTATAAAGACCAAACCAACTAAAGAGTTTTAAAGACTAAACCAACTAAAGAGTTATACAGACTAAACCAACTAAAGAGTTATAAAGACTAAACCAACTAAAGAGTTTTAAAGACTAAACTAACTAAATGGTTATAAGGACTAAACCAACTAAAGAGTTATAAAGACTAAACCATCTAAAGAGTTATAAAGACTAAACCAACTAAAGAGTTATAAAGACTAAACCAACTAAAGAGTTATAAAGACTAAACCAACTAAAGGGTTATAAAGACCAAACCAACTAAATGGTTATAAAGACTAAACCAACTAAAGGGGTATAAAGACTAAACTAACTAAATGGTTATAAGGAGTTATGAAGAAAGATTAACCTAACTCTCTCTTTCTCTCAGATCCGTGTGGACGGGAATAGCGAGCCTAGCGTGCAGCACTCCGCAGGGGGCAGGGGGGGAGGGGCCCCCTCCTCCGCCCAGGGGGGCGTGGTTGCCGGGGGCGACGGCCCCTCCCGTAACCACCAACGACCAACGCTCAGAGACCGAGTGGTGAAGAAAGAGAAACCGGAGGGACCCCTCCCCCCGCAGCCCCCCCTGCCCCCCCCACTCGTCAATGGAGTGTCCTAGACCACCGGACACACACACACACACACACACACACACACACACACACTGTCACACACACAGGCAGGTGCACGTACATACGCACTCAAGGGTCTAATTCTCTCTTTTTCCTCTCGGTTTTTCTCCAACCTTCACACATACGTACAGTACACACAACCACAGTGCAGGAGACTGTGCTTTAGAGACTGGTTCAGCCAGAGAGACTCGCTATCTACTGCTCTGTGTTCTACTGCTCTGTGATCTACTGGCTCGGTCTGGGATTTACGAGATTAACGACTACCTGCTACCAGGGCTGCGATCGAATCAGACCAACGTGTTCCCGACCTCAACCCTTTGATACGAGAGGTTCGTTTAGGTAACTCTTAGATATAAGGAGTTAGTTAGGTGTCCCCGACCTCAACCCTTTGATACGAGAGGTTCGTTTAGGTAACTCTTAGATATGAGGAGTTAACTTAGTTACCCTTACCCTTTGATATGCTCTCCCAAAAGTACCCCGGTGTAAACATGGAGGTCGACCGAGGGCTCGTTCAGGTCCAAATGAACCCTGTGTGGAGGACGGGTTGTCCCTCGCATCATCCCATCTATCATTACCGCCTCTGATCCGGGCTACAGAACAACGTTCCCTCTGGTCCAGGTTCGGGTCCAGGTTTCACTTGGGTCCATATCATAATCATTTCATCATAATCAATCATCAGCACTTAGAAGGCGTGAAGGGAGCGGGCTAATTTAAAAAGAAGAAGAAAAAAATAATGCAGCCCTGGAGAGAAGGAGGGGAGAATGAGATAAGGGGAAGAGGAGGGGAGAAGGAGATAAGGGGAAGAGGAGGGGAGAAGGAGATAAGGGGAAGAGGAGGGGAGAAGGAGATAAGGGGAAGAGGAGGGGAGAAGGAGATAAGGGGAAGAGGAGGGGAGAAGGAGATAAGGGGAAGAGGAGGGGAGAACGAGATAAGGGGAAGAGGAGGGGAGAAGGAGATAAGGGGAAGAGGATGGGAGAAGGAGATAAGGCGGAGGGGTGTAATTGGACAGTCTGGTCAGGATTGGTTTGGTTCTCCAGAGGGTTGAATCCCAACTCCGTTGATTAAAAGGGCAAACATTCTCAACCCAGAGTGCCGTCCAGAGGTTTAGAGATAGATAATACAGGAAATATATTTAGGTTATGGTTAGGGATGTTCGATATTGGCTTTTTTTTTTTTTTTATATATATATACCGATATTGTCCAACTCTAATATTCAGCCTGGTCCTCTCTCCGGACCCTGGACCAGTAGGGTTCAGTATTCAGCCAGATCCCCTCTCCGGACCCTGGACCAGTAGGGTTCAATATTCAGCCTGGTCCCCCCTCCGGACCCTGGACCAGTAGGGTTCAGTATTCAGCCTGGTCCTCTCTCCGGACCCTGGACCAGTAGGGTTCAGTATTCAGCCAGATCCTCTCTCCGGACCCTGGACCAGTAGGGTTCAGTATTCAGCCAGATCCCCTCTCCGGACCCTGGACCAGTAGGGTTCAATATTCAGCCTGGTCCCCCCTCTGGACCCTGGACCAGTAGGGTTCAATATTCAGCCAGATCCTCTCTCCGGACCCTGGACCAGTAGGGTTCAGTATTCAGCCTGGTCCTCTCTCCGGACCCTGGACCAGTAGGGTTCAGAACAGTATTGTTATAATCTTCATAATGGTGTGATACATAATAGGTTCCATCTTCTCCACAGGGTGTTTGGACCAAGGGGGAACGTTGAGGGATTTTTTTTTTTTTTTTTTTACGTTTCTTTTATTTTGCCATCCGTCTTTCTTTCCTGCCCTGAGGTTTGGCTTAAAGGAGTGACAATCCTTTTTTAGTGTCTGCATCGAGATGTAGACTGGGGGGATGTCCATCACCGCTGACCTTAACGTCTGACCACAACCCTTTATATACCGGCCAGTAAACATCCAGTCCAACTGGGGGAAGCTACTCACCCATCACTGGCGGAACGTCGACAACTTAAAAAAGAGTCACATCCGATTGTAAATTATCCAAAATAGCAAATGAGGGTTTTGCTAACTGTATATAATGATGTCATTATTTTAACCCTTGAGAAGAAGAGCCATACTATATAACTATAGTATAGTATATAGTATATATACTGTATATATACTATACAAGTCCATCTTGAAACGTTTTGGATGGCCTCTCGTGTGTTTGCGGATTTGCAAGGTCAATCCAGATCACTTGGTAGTGTGAATGTGAAGCACCCTAAAGTATTCAAACTTTCCTGTCTTTTTATGAAAGTACACAACCTCTCGTCTTTTAACGTATGAATGTACAGAATGCACTAAGTTACACTCTTGGATAATTAGGTTTGAGAAAAAAAAAATCCTTCTGAAAACTTCAAATGGACTCTTATGGCTCTTTGTCTGAAGGATTCGTTTGTCTGGAAAGAAGTGAAATAAGATTATTTTGTCCCCTTTTTCTTTTCTTTTTTTAACGAATGTTTCAATTTAACTTAAAAAATGTACAGTACATCCTTTTGTGTTAAAATGCTCTGGGCTTAACTGCTAGAGCTCTTGGTAATGAACGGATACAGGTGTTATTGTGCTGGCAGGGTGACTCGTGTGATTAGGGTTGTAGATGTTGATAACTGGCCTCCAGGGAACCTAGAGGCTGGCCCCTAACTGTAACCCTAACTGGAGGCAGAGACCACTGAACAGACATTCCTCCAAAAAAAAATGGAATCCTCACGTTAGTCAAGGAAACTATAAAAAGAAGGAAGGGTCGTCACGTCACTCTGTAGCGTGTGTGAACGCACGTCTGCGTTCGGTTCGGCCCGACATCGAGTTAAACGGGATCAATCATCTCCTTGTTTCATGACCGCTGTCATTCACACAGGTTATTACCTCGGATGTCAGAATCATCTGCAATGTGTTGCATTGTTTTTTTTTTATTATTATGTTTTTGGTCGATTTTTATTTTTATTTTTATTGTTTTTTTATTTTTTTTACTACCGGGCAGTCCGGTAGAGAGAGAGAGGAAGAATGGAAGACAGAGCAGGGGGAAGACATTCGGCAAAGAACGCCGGGTCCGGGAATCGAACCCGGGTCGGCCGTGCACTCCAATGTGTTGCATTGTTAACTAGCTAACGTTTGATATATTGGTCGATGTATATTTCCTCAGATTGTATATTTAGAATTTTAATACAGGCTTCAATAGAACTGGCACCAAGGTCCGACACCAAGCAGAGCATAGAACGCTGGTATTCTGACGCCATGACCCTTCCTTCCTTTTATAGTTTCCTTGACGTTAGTCCTCTGATCCAGCAACGTTTTAAATATTCTTCAAGCTGATAAAAGCTCTAAGTGTGTTTCAAGTGCCAGAGAGCATGCCACGCCTCCTTGTGTCTGCAAAGATCTAGTGATGCATCCTCCACCCGCTTTCATTCAATCAAATCAAGTCAAATGTATTTGTAAGGCCGACAACACACTTTAATGTCCCCATGGGCCGGACACGTCTTCTTTAAACAAGTCAGGAAGAAACATCACAATAAATCAAGAGCAAAACATAAACACCCCGCAGGCAGCGTGAATATTAAAGGCAACCAACTTGTGTTTTGCTTTTCTCTGATTGGCCGCGACCCCCCGCCCCCACGCGCAAGCAAAGTGGCAGTCGTCCCACGTCCCGACCCAAATGAAATCCAAGGAGCAAGCGAGCGGCAGCGCGGGCAACCAACTTGTGTACCAACCAACTTGTGTTGAGCTGCTGTTCCAACCAACTTGTGTTCAGCTGCGGTAGCAGTTGAGCGCTATGAAATGCGCTGAACTAGAAAGCGTAACGTTATTATGTTTCGCGTTTTTAACAACCAACTACCAGATTCACTCGTCACTGTACATCACCTCTGAAGTATAAACAAAGCCCATACAGTTATGAAATGCGCTGAACTAGAAAGCGTAACGTTATTATGTTTCGCGTTTTTAACAACCAACTACCAGATTCACTCGTCACTGTACATCACTTCAGCTCCAGAAGCAGCAGCAGCACCGTTGTAGGAAGCCCTTCAATGACAGCGCTCTCATATTTTGCGAATGCATAAACTGTACATCACTTCAGCTCCAGCAGCAGCACCGTTGTAGGAAGCCCTTCAATGACAGCGCTCTCATATTTTGCGAATGCATAAACTGTACATCACTTCAGCTCCAGCAGCAGCAGCGGGCTCCGTTGTAGGAAGCCCTTCAATGACAGCGCTCTCATATTTTGCGAATGCATAAACTATATCTTAAATTATGGCTATGTGTCTAATATGGCTGTCGCTTATCAATGACTTCGCGACAGCCATATTAGACACATCGCCATAATTTAAGATATAGTTTATGCATTCGCAAATATGAGAGCTCTGTCATTGAAGTGGGTGGTGGCACTAACAGTAGCGATTTTTATTGTTTTGTCATGACCAAACATAATCCCAACATAGATAGGAGGTGTACTGTATGTCAAATGTCGGTCATGTGGTGGAAGAGTTTAGTACAGTCACACAACAGAACACCAGTGTTTCTAGTAGATATGTTTATTAATATAAATAAACACCTCTGTCTGAACTGGTTCGACCAGCGCGTTGGTTCGACCAGCGCGTTGGTTCGACCAGCGCTTCTGCCGCGTCTCTCAGCGGAAAAGGGCGTGTGCTAGGGCGGTCACGTGGCCGTGTGGCCAATCAGAGAAACGCTGAACGAAAAGCTGAACCCACTTGGTTGCCTTTAATATTCACGCCCACAGGCAATGTGGAGGAGAGAAACCTTAGAAGTGCCGTTCAAGGGGGGGGGGGATCTACACAGTGCTGGTAACCAATCACTGATGACGTGTCAAGACCACATGCTGACCTGCCTAAAACCAGAGGTCCTCTTAACCCTAATCCAGACTGACCTGACCAGAAATCCTCTTAACCCTAATCCAGACTGATCTGACCAGAGATCCTCTTAACCCTAATCCAGACTGATCTGACCAGAGGTCCTCTTACCCCTAATCCAGACTGACCTGACCAGAGATCCTCTTAACCCTAATCCAGACTGAACTGACCAGAGATCCACTAACCCTAATCCAGACTGACCTGACCAGAGGTCCTCTTAACCCTAATCCAGACTGATCTGACCAGAGGTCCTCTTAACCCTAATCCAGACTGATCTGACCAGAGATCCTCTTAACCCTAATCCAGACTGATCTGACCAGAGATCCTCTTAACCCTAATCCAGACTGACCTGACCAGAGGTCCTCTTAACCCTAATCCAGACTGATCTGACCAGAGATCCACTAACCCTAATCCAGACTGACCTGACCAGAGATCCACTAACCCTAATCCAGACTGATCTGACCAGAGATCCACTAACCCTAATCCAGACTGATCTGACCAGAGATCCTCTTAACCCTAATCCAGACTGATCTGACCAGAGATCCTCTTAACCCTAATCCAGACAGACCTAGCCAGAGGTCCTCTTAACCCTAATCCAGACTGATCTGACCAGAGATCCTCTTAACCCTAATCCAGACTGATCTGACCAGAGATCCTCTTAACCCTAATCCAGACTGATCTGACCAGAGATCCTCTTAACCCTAATCCAGACTGATCTGACCAGAGATCCACTAACCCTAATCCAGACTGATCTGACCAGAGATCCTCTTAACCCTAATCCAGACTGATCTGACCAGAGATCCTCTTAACCCTAATCCAGACTGACCTGATGAGAGGTCCTCTTAACCCTAATCCAGACTGACCTAGCCAGAGGTCCTCTTAACCCTAATCCAGACTGACCTAAAACCAGAGGTCCACTAACCCTAATAAAAGTCAGGAGAATTTGCTGTAACAAGCTCTGGCTTTAGGCCACTACTGCTTAGGGATGGGCATTTTTAAGAAAAATCCAGATCGATTGATCGCATGATATACTCGATTCATCGTGTATTACTCGTGGAGAATAATTTTTTTTTGTTCATTCACGTATATTTAACCCATTCTCCGCCATTCACGTGTTAAGGCGGGTTTCTCCGCCATGCGTTGTCTGCCAATAACTCCGTAAGGCGTTTTTGAGATCAATATTTCATATTTTCGTCATGGTATTCATATTTCACCGACGGAGTCTTGGGTGATGCTGTCTGGGCCATCACAACTCTGCAACGCTTCAATACCGCCACCTCGTGGCCGATCGCCGAGTTGCCAAACCGGAAGTGGCCGGAAGTGCTTGGTCCGTCCCCTATTTTCGTCCGGCCACTCGCTTATCGTCCCGGGGCTCAATACAGACACAGTGGATATTGATCTTTGCCATAACTCAATAATCAACATGATTTGGACGTGTATTAGTAATATACAACCCGGAAATGGATCGCATCGATCAACATCCCATAATAGCGATCTTTTTGCTCCACTCTCATCGCCCAACGCTACGAGGAGACTGGGGTGAGTTTCAGCGTTTTTCTTTACCATTTTCAACGACCCCCCCCCTCTCCGTTCACCCACAGATGACCAGTCATGACGTTTAGGACAATGTACAGTTGAAATTTTTTATATAACGTTGATCGGTATCAAACTGCATTTGATCATCTAATATATGCATGTATGCCTATATCTCACGTTCTATGAAATACAGCAGAAAACGATAAAAACATATTTATACTCTAGACGGTATTTTAGTATGAATGTGTGAATGAAAAAGTAAAACGTTCCTACATCCTGAACGATAGATAATTGATGTTGAATGGGCCATAGTAATGTCAATTTAGCAATACAATTTAAAAAGTTATAGCCCTGCAAAGAAGGTGAACATCTCCATAGACTTATAGCGCTGGCAGAGAGGGTACAATGATGGGTACAATGCCCGGCAGAGAAAACCAACAAACAGTTAGAATCTTACACATACATGTGAAACAAATATGTTAACAAAAAAGATTTATTTTGAATTTTCTTTTCATAAAAATCATTAATAATTTAAGATCGAGTTTTCTCATAGCCGCGAGTAATCGATTACTCACGCCCATCCCTACTGCTTAATGTTATTGTTTTCTACTGCATTCTACCAAAAATGTAGCCGTGGCGACTGAAGATCTGACCACTCAAACCTGCATGAAGTTACTTACCACAGATTCCCTGAGTGTTTGTTCTCGGGAGATAATTCCAAGTGATTGATGACGGAGATAGAGAACGTGTCTCTAGTTTCCCTGGTGACAAGTAGCAAGAGGTCACTGTGAAATAAATACATTTTGGTCTGAAAATACTCACTGCTTTTTTGGGTTAGAAATAGAATACTTAGATGACAAACTCGCAAGGGAATCTGTGGTGTGGTGAGTATCTTCATGAAAGTCTGTGCACATTTTAGAATGGACATAGATGCAGCCATTGTGACGTTGGCCATGGGTTTGGAAATATTGGCAGATGAATGGTCCCTCGCCATGACTGAGATCCTGCAGATTAGCATGGTCAGATCTAACCCTATCCCTCAGTCACTATGATCAGATTTAACCCTATCCCTCAGTCACTATGGTCAGATCTAACCCTATCCCTCAGTCACTATGGTCAGATCTAACCCTATCCCTCAGTCACTATGATCAGATTTAACCCTATCCCTCAGTCACTATGATCAGATTTAACCCTATCCCTCAGTCACTATGGTCAGATCTAACCCTATCCCTCAGTCACTATGGTCAGATCTAACCTTATCCCTCAGTCACTATGGTCAGATCTAACCCTATCCCTCAGTCACTATGGTCAGATCTAACTATCCCTCAGTCACTATGGTCAGATCTAACTATCCCTCAGTTACTATGGTCAGATCTCAGTCACCATGGTCGGATATTAGTCACCATGGCTACCAAAAATGATTCTGCTTCTGCATGTGTTTGAAGCAGCCAATGTCCCAATGTCCAGAGTTGTACATTTTGGGAGTCAAAGAGGGTATCAGGGTTCTGGGTAGGAAGAGAATTTGGAACAGCCCCCTTTACAATCAACGGAATCAAAACATCAGCTGTGCAGTATAACCCAAGACCTCGGATGATAAAGTAGCTGTAAGTGGTATTTGTTTGTTAAAATAAGTGGTATTCGTGTTAAAATAATAGCTCTACACTCCGACAGCCATCACTGAGTGTTTGGTCAGTAACATGAGTCTCCTTGTCCCTCCTGCTCTGCATTAAACACAGAATAAGTTTTCTGGTATCCCGTTCCCACTTTATCCAATCAGGAGAGAGAAGTGATTGAAAAATAATAAATAAAAACTTGTTTTGATCAGCTTGAAACTATTAAAATAATCTGCAAGTGCAGTAAGCTAATTTGCCTTGGCAAGATTTCTAGAGTTCTCTCCTGATTCGATAAAGTGGGAACGGGATACTAGAACATTTATTTTCTGTTTTCTGCAGAGCCGAGGGACTGTTACTGACCAGACATTCTGTATCAGTGATGCTTGTCAGAATGTAGAGCTATTCTGTGTATACTTGTACAAAAAATTAAATGTCAAGCTACAGGTAAATACAAAAAAAATAAACATCAGAACCTTCATGTCATGAGACCCTGAACATGGACCCTCTGGCCGATGAGATTAAAAATGGGATTCTAACTGAAAAACGTCTGAAGATTCTGAAAAAAACCTCCACGTCAGGCGGAGGATGGGTCGGGGTTATTCCAGCGTCTCCTGGTGTCACTGCTCCAGAACCCGACCAGTACTGCGCTTCAGACACATGAAACGGCACGTGAGCCCGCCTGCGTCGACGGCTAATCCAAAGGAACAAGTTATAATTCGCTCTTTGTCGACACTTCGAAAAAAGATTTAAGTCGAGGTCTGGCCTGACTAAAAAAATAGACGGATGGAGTTGTTTTATTTAAGTTATTCTCTTTCACGATCACTTTGTCTGGCATCTAGTCGGGTAAAACACAAAGGCACATGGTGACATTTCATTGTATGGCTTCATTAATGCAGAAGTGTAAATACAGATGCCAGAATGTCGTAGTCAACATGAAACCCATCTTCAACAAGGAGTGTTGCTTCTTCCACACGGTGTGATCAGCTCTTAGGGATTCAACATCATACTGCCTCCAGGCTCCAGCACTCCATCTGACTAGTTCAGGGTTTGGTTTATATTATACTGCTGCCAGCGCTTAATTTAACAGGTTCAGGGTTTGGTTTATATTATACTGCTGCCAGCGCTTAATTTAACAGGTTCAGGGTTTGGTTTATATTATACTGCTGCCAGCGCTTCATCTGACGGGTTCAGGGTTTGGTTTATATTATACTGCTGCCAGCGCTTCATCTGACGGGTTCAGGGTTTGGTTTATATTATACTGCTGCCAGCGCTTCATCTGACGGGTTCAGGGTTTGGTTTATATTATACTGCTGCCAGCGCTTCATCTGACGGGTTCAGGGTTTGGTTTATATTATACTGCTGCCAGCGCTTCATCTGACGGGTTCACGGTTTGGTTTATATTATACTGCTGCCAGCGCTTCATCTGACGGGTTCAGGGTTTGGTTTATATTATACTGCTGCCAGCGCTTCATCTGACGGGTTCAGGGTTTGGTTTATATTATACTGCTGCCAGCGCTTCATTTAACGGGTTCAGGGTTTGGTTTATATTATACTGCTGCCAGCGCTTAATTTAACTGGTTTAGGGTCAGGGTCATATTATATACTGCCACCAGCACTCTATTTAACTGGTT
This sequence comes from Notolepis coatsorum, assembly GCF_963971535.1. Lineage (NCBI taxonomy): Eukaryota > Metazoa > Chordata > Actinopteri > Aulopiformes > Paralepididae > Notolepis > Notolepis coatsorum. The sequence goes on along the minus strand of NC_140180.1, from coordinate 7,670,655 downwards.
CAGGGTTTGGTTTATATTATACTGCTGCCTGCACTCCATTTAATTAGTTTATGGTTATTTTATTATACTGCTGCCCGAACTCCATTTAATTTGTTTATGGTCAGTATTTTATTATACTGCTGCCGGAACTCCATTTAACTGGTTTAGGGTTGATATTTTATTATACTGCAGCCGGAACTCCATTTAACTGGTTTAGGGTCAGTATTTTATTATACTTCTCTCCATTTAACCAGTTTTCCTCTCCTTTGCCGCTGCGTAATATTTGGCACAGCCAAACGGAGAACTCTCAGTCTTCTCTCATGACATCACTGTCAGCTCCTAAACCAGTTTACCCTCTGATGACATCACTGTCCCCTCCTCGGCTCCTAAACTAACCAGTCATGACATCACTGTCCTCGGCTCCTAAACTAACCAGTCATGACATCACTGTCCTCTGCTCCTAAACTAACCAGTCATGACATCACTGTCCTCAGCTCCTAAACTAACCAGTCATGACATCACTGTCCTCAGCTCCTAAACTAACCAGTCATGACATCACTGTCCTCTGCTCCTAAACTAACCATTCATGACATCACTGTCCTCAGCTCCTAAACTAACCAGTCATGACATCACTGTCCTCAGCTCCTAAACTAACCAGTCATGACATCACTGTCCTCTGCTCCTAAACTAACCAGTCATGACATCACTGTCCTCAGCTCCTAAACTAACCAGTCATGACATCACTGTCCTCCACTCCTAAACTAACCAGTCATGACATCACTGTCCTCAGCTCCTAAACTAACCAGTCATGACATCACTGTCCTCTGCTCCTAAACTAACCAGTCATGACATCACTGTCCTCCACTCCTAAACTAACCAGATCCTGGCTGTCTACAGGTCATGTCTGATAGTTTGTGTCCCTCCCGGGACCCATTTAAATAAACAAGCTTTTCTCTCCTGTCCCCAGCCCAAATATGACTTTTTAACCTGTAACCCTAACCCTCTCTCTCTGGTCTCCAGTGAAAATATGACTTTTTTGTAACTTATTTCCAGAATGTAAATATAAAATAACCAATAAAAAAATAACGTTTTCTTGCACATATTGTAACGTTAGGCTGTTTGACAGCAGTGAAGATTCTGTAGATAAATGAATCCAAGGTAGTTAAAGCAGAACGCCTTGTGTTGATTTGAACTGCACTTTGGGGCAATAGATCTGTTTGTTTCCTCCTCTGTACATACTGTCCTCCTGACACCGGGGGGAGCTGTAGGAGCGGTACTGCGGTGACTTCTGTTCCAGTGACATATTTTGTATGCAAGCAGTTTGAATAAATAAAACCATCTTTCTCTGCTTCTCCGCCATTTTCTTTTAGTTTGAAAAAGACAAGATGAGATACTCCTTTATTGATCCCGGGCCGTCATAGCAGCAGCACGGGGAGGGGAGGGACAGGTATGTCCAGACAGGGTAATGGTATGAAGACGTAAATATAGGCAACATTTGATCTGAATATAAAAATACAAGAAAAGTCAACAATATAATTAACTGAATATGAAAAAGTAAACAATAATCATTAATCAAAGGTGGGTCTGTATGCCCTATCAGTTATATTACATGTTACAATAAATCTGGCTGTTACGCACCCCCAGTAAGGGGACGCAACACTAGGCCACAGACAGGGTAGGTGAGGGTGCAGCGACACAAAACCCAAGAAACAATTTGCAAAATAATAATATTTATTTCACAAAACTCAGCAACACAGAGAGCAAGGAGGACCTACCAGTGGCACCAAATGAAATATCAAAAGGAAATTACAGCCCATCCCCCCCTTACAGGCGCGGACGCCCAAAAGTACAGGTGGCGGTGCTCACTTCTAAGGCTGGTGTCTTTAACAGTAGGTCACCTACGTGATGCAAAATGTAGACCCCAGGGTATCTTCCTGTCCTCAATTGTCCCTGTGTGCGAAACAAAAGAATAATATACAAGAAAAACAATCACCATAGGCTGGGTGACGAGGAATAAATATACACAGGGTTAGGGTTAAACAAATGTACTCAAAAAGACAATGGCTCTATTAAACAACAACTCAAACGGTCCAGAGCTTTAGGTACCAGCTCTACACCAGCCTAATGCCAAAAAGGCCACAGCTCTATACCCAAAGACAGAGAGTTACACAAAACTAACTAAGAGCCTCAGCTCTATACCAAACTAATGCCAAAAAGGTCACAGCTCTACAGAACACACAAACAGCACAAAACTAAAACTCCTAAACTAACTAACAGCACAAAGTGCCAGAGCCTTCACCAGCTCTATTACCAGAACACACAAAGAGCTCTCCCACACAGACCAAGTATAGTTACCACAACCAAACGAACCAGGGAGCTAAACTAAGACTGCACACAATGGGTATATGAAGGAGTGTGGAGCTTGATTGCCTGACGAGCCTCTGCTGCTGCTGTTGTTGCTGGGACTGAGGCCATGTCCCCACGTATCTGGATCTTTTGCCAAACGCACATTTTATTCCACGATTGGGCCTTTCATCCACACGTAAAGGGTGTTTTCAGGAACATAAACAGAGATTTTCTTAAACGCATAAGAAGTGAAGATTTTCCAAAATATCCGTTCAGTGGATCTGTGTAGCCACTGTAAACGCATAGTCTAGATAAACGATGACGCCACAGCTCACTACGCAGTACACATGCTCAGACTGTTGTTCTATCTATGGCAATACAATAGGCACCCGTAGCCTTGAAGCGCACAGAGGTAATAAGATGGACAGCGCCTGCGGTGCTGAAATGACAGACGGATTGTAGTTTCTTCCCCCTCGCCTCGAATGTATATATTTTCTCTTATTGATCTCTGCCTCTTAAGCAGTACTGTATATATGTATATCTTGTATATCATTCATAAATGTCTAGATGTAACAGCTACTGTATACTCCAGTGCCGACAGATCCAGCCATCAGACGCTGCTTGCGCGTAATATAGGGATGTATCTGTTATTTAGTTATACTGGACATTTTCGTTTACATAAGTAGATTTTTCGTTTTTGTTTATTTATTAAGATTTTGAGGTTGTTAAACACACGCGTTTGATTTATTTAAAAGCCAAATTGCAATGTAGACTCGAGACAGAAGAGCGTCTGCACCTGATGCTCTCTGATGTTGCGGATAGTTGAGGATGTTGGCATCACGCGTGAACAGTACAATGCAATTAATTAATGTCTTGTTGTAATTTACTATATATATAGTTTGTGATAAGGACTCGCCGTATTTAGTTTCAGAATCCGGAGATTGTGATCTCAACATTGACATTGTATCTCTCCGTCGCCCAGTGCGCAGGAGTAAAGCATTGAATCGTGACATATCTAGATTGGTTGTTTCCTCTGGACTGCATAATCCTCCGCTATATCTATCTATTTAGCATCTATGTATGTCAATATAGCCAATGGAAATGCTAGGAATGGTCACGTGGGCTGGGTGAACCAATGGACAATTCCTATCGTTTCTCAGTCGCCCTGACCGCTCGTACCACTATGGTATTTGGGATATCGCTTATCGCCACCTTCTGGGCTGCATGCTTGTTGGAGCAATTTATATGCGTTTATGTGTTTGTGTCTGGATAGAGTTTTTTTTTTAAACACTGTCGTGTGGACGAGGATTTTATTTTAAACAGAGCCTGAGAATATCCGTTTGGCAAAAGATCCAGATACGTGGGGACATGGCCTAGACACCTGAGACTAGGGATATGTAGACACAAGAGGGAGACAAAAGAACACAACAAACAACACATGCCTATATATACAACAGATTATTATTAGTGCTGTCAGGCGATTAAAACAATTAATCTAATGAATTACAGGATTTGTAATTAATTAATCTAATTAATCACATTTTCGCATAACCATTTTATGCTTGATATTCTATAATCATATTTAAAATTGCATGTGTCCGGATGGCAGAATTCAGTACTGTATCTACAAAACCTTCTGTTTAATCATCTTCCATCTCAAGTTTCAAGTTTCTTTAATAGTTGTCATACAGAAGTACAGAATACTTTTATACAAAATGCTTCTTACTGTTACGCTCCAGAGACTGTGCTAGACAAGATAAGTATGAAATAACATAGTATAGCATGTACATTAGAAGTAAAAAAAAAAAAAAAGGTCAGTGTTCAGTATAGATTATGTACAATGTTCAATGCAGAATAGACGTAACTGAGTTAGCATATAATATACAATATACTGTGCAGTGTACTAATATACAATATTATATAGTGCAAAGCAGAATGGGATGAGGTACAATTTAGGTACAATTTACAGTAAGGTGTACGAGTTGTAGTGCAAATCCTTTATCAATAAATATAAAGTGTGTTTAGGTGATCTAAAGTGTGGAGTGGGTGCTGCAGTGTGTTGTTTGTTTAAAGAGTGTGTGGATGTGCGTGCTGTGTGCAGTTGATGGTTGTTGTGTAGTGTTTATTGTTCGTTGAGCAGCCTGATGGCCTGGGGATAGAAGCTTCTTCTGAGTCTTTCTGTGCTCGCCTTGAGACTCCGGTATCGCTTGCCTGACCGCAGCAGTTCAAAGAGGCAGTTTGCTTAGATTTTTCAGGTCTGGTCAATTTGAGCATGGTGTTATTCAGAGTCAAAGATAAAAAAAATTTATTGATATTCTCATTTGGTTCATTACAATTTACTCAAAATAAAATTTTCATTCAATCAATCACCGCGCAGATTGATTGATTGAATGAAAATGTTATTAACAGATTGCAGAATGGGTACAATACAGTACGGCTCAATACACACAATTGTTAAGGGGATGCAGACCAGAGAAAGACTTTCGTCTTGTTTACATCAGGGTCCCCCATTTTCAATTCATAATGATTTGTAAGTAAGGGTGCAACTTGCACCGTGCAATCCATTCTTTGTGGATCTAGCCCACAGTATTTCTGACACTGGGAATACATTCTCTGAGATTCATAGATGTCCCTAGAATCAGATACCAAGAACATGCAAATGGACCATATTAAAAAAAAAACGTCTGTAAATGTGTATTCTACATTCTTATGGAATGAATGAGATACAAACAAAATATATATATTTTTTTTTGTATTTTTTTTTGTATTATTTTTTAAACAAACACATAAACAAACATGACAACACACGATTAGATATACAAGCATTGTTAACAGTGCACATCAATTTAAATCATCGTTTTAGATAAATGTCTTATACAAGATATACCCCTAATACCTGCTATCTATTCCCCTACACACATGCTCTTGCTTGCACCCCCCACCCTGGACCCCCCAATGGATAATCCATCCATTATCATTCGCTCCTAACCAGACACTACCATTATATGCTAGCTTTTATTCTCTCCACCACTTCTAACCACATTGTCAATTTGGATTCATTGAGACCCAAAATTCTTGCTGTAGATATTTCTAGATAAATCACATCGAGATATGTAAGAATCCAGACCTTTCGGCAAATTTTTTCCGGTTGAAACCATCGTGATGCTATCAGTTTTTTAGCCACTGTAATACCAGATAATACCAGATAAAACCAATCTATTTAGCTGTATAGGTACTGCACACTCAAAAACATCATTCAGCAGTAATATAGAGGGGTGTACAGGTATATTCAGAATTAAGAGATTTGATAATTGCTGGGTCACTTCTTTCCAGAATATCTTAACTGGTGGGCAGTCCCAGTACATGTGCATAAATGTCCCCTCGTCCCCATTTGTACATAAGGAGCATTTGGAGTCTTGTTTAAGACCCATTCTGTTCAGTCTTATAGGAGTCAAGTATGTCCTATGAATATAGTTAAGATTGATTTGTTGATGGTGGTCAGGTGGCGTAACGGAGATTGCGTTCGTCACCAAACCCCGGAGCGGCTGGATTCGCCTGTTCGAATCCAGCTCACAGCTCCGGGGTTGTCACCAGCTTGGCTGGCCGTTCACACTAATATAATTGGCAGTATTAGAGGGTGGGAGAAGCTGGCGGGGTGGGTCCGGGTCGTTGTAAACAGCGACTCCTACAGTTCGGTCGGGGCGCCTGCTAAGCGCGGATAGGACCTGAGTGGGATAGTGTGATCCTTCCACACGCTACGCCCTCTCAGTGAGAATCCGCGCTGCCAGGTGAAAAGAAGAGGTTGATTGGCTGGACGTGTGTCGGAGGAAGCACGTGGTAGCCTCCACTCTCCCAGACCGACTGTGGGGGGTAAGTGCGCAGCGACCAGGAAGGGGATTGGGAATTGGCATAACGACTAACATTGAGATGGGAGAAAATCTGAGGAAAATGGAGGGGGGAAAAGATAAAAAAATAAAAATAAAAATGATTTGTTGATGGTCCGGGTTCCTTGATGCAAGTCGAACATTTGCCCAGGCTTCTTGCCAATCAAAATCTTTCTCCAGGTCTGGTATATCCCTCCTCCAAACAGAGTCTAGGTGGAGGGTTTCATACGAGGCCGTTAGTAAATTATGATAAAAATCTGATACAAAACCTCTCGATGTCTCTCTTTCATAGAAAAATTTGTGGTATCTGTGGTGTGCAATTGGTATCCTTAACACTATGATCGCCGCGGACGAGTTAAGACGTCATTCCGAGCCATGCTCATTCTGCCGAAGACGCCGTAACTCGTCTTTGATGTCAATATTTCAAAAATCTGTCATCGAAATCATATTTCCTTTCTGGAGCCCTGAGACACAAGTGTGATCTCCTCTCACCTCTCTAGCGGTTCAAGAGCGCCATCTGGTGGCCGATCGGCAGATCGCCAACCGGATATTAACCTTTGAACCGGTAGTGATCATCCATATGTGGTCCGGCCACTCGCTATAGCTCCCGCGACTCCATCTTGAAACACTGGATAATAGATCGCTCGCCCTAACTCAATAAACAACGTTATTTGGACGTATATACTATTATACAACCTGGAAATGGATCGGGCATTTCTACATCCCATAATAGAAAAAAATCTGTTCCACGCTCATCTGCCAGCGGCGCGAGGAAGCCACGGTAAGATTCAGCGTTATTTTCTAAAGTCTAATATACTAACTGATCTGATGAACATATGACCCACTCTGGATGAATCATCTAACGCTGCCCACGGAATTATAAACGATCCCCCGCCCATCCGGTCATCATCAGATGATGCGTAGAAACGTCTAGAACCACGTCCAGTTGAAACTTTTTATCTCGCACAGATTCCTACCAAACTGTATTTGATCATCAATATAATGCATTTGGGGCTATAAATCACGTTCTGAAGAAAGCTGCAGAAAACGATAAAAACATACTTATACTTTAGACCATATTTTAGTATGAATATGTGAATGAAAAAGTTTAACGTTGCTACACCCTGAACAATACATATAGGACATTGAATGGGCCATAATAATGGCAGTTTAGCAATAGAATTTAAAAAGTTATAGCCCTGCAAAGAAGGGGAACTTCTCCATAGACAAATAGAGCTGGCGAGGGATGGTAAATTATGAATTTAACCCATGGTGATTAAAGTGTTAATGGAACACTGTGAGCCTTCAAACATAACAATAATTGTGTGTAAAAATAATATGTGGAACCGGTGAGGTTAATTATTTTTCTATTTCATCATAACTACAAATACCCTGTTTGTTGAAAACATCTCCTAATGTATGTATGCCTTGCTTTTCCCATCTAGGGAATCTTATAGGTCGTTTTCCAATCAGGAGTGCATTGTTATTGAATAAGGGAGTATGATTATGCCATTTATGTGGGTTAGAATATTTTTTTTGTGTTTCACGCCATATCCGGATCGCATGAGTAATTATGGGGCCATATTTCAGTTCGCATTGCTTAATTGATACTTTGGTGTATACTATGTCCTGCAGTCTCTGTGGTGCTACTATATTTACTTCTAAATTTCTCCAGGATACTGATGTTTGGGGTTCAAACCAGGTTGTCAGTGGTCTTAAAGTGTACGCCTTAAAATAGTGGAACAAATTTGGAAATGCCATCCCTCCGTCTGCTTTGTCTCTTTGTGCGGTGGATATTTTTATACGTGGTGGTTTGTTATTCCAAATAAATTTATATGCGGAAGCGGAGGGGAGCGGAGCTGGAGGGGGTAACGGAAGCATTGAGCTGATGAAGTTGATTCTAGGTAAGACATCCATCTTAATTATTGAAACCCGTGCCTGTACTGAGTTTTTAAGTTGACCACCTGTCCAAGTCGTATTTGATTTTATTTTGGATTTCTATGTAATTGTGTTTCACCGTTTGGCTTATGGTAGGGAATACTTCAACTCCCAAACATTTAAAGTGTTTAACCATTGGTATTTCTTCTGGAAGACTTGTATTTTTTGCAGGGGCGTTCAGTGGAAGGAAAGCCGACTTTGGCCAATTTATCTTAAATCCCGGTAGGTCGCCAAAGTCATCAATCAACTTGAGAAGATGAGGCATTGCGGTGTTAGGGTTTTGCATGAACAGTATTACGTCGTCCACATATAGACTCATTTTGTGTTGTGTACCCTTGATTACGATTGATTCTATGAGTTGGGATTGTCTTATATATTGTGCTAAAGGTTCTAGTGATAAATCGAATAGTCCGGGACTAAGAGGGCAACCCTGTCTAGAAGAGCGTGATACCGGAAATATTCCGGAGGTGATTATACCTGTTGTAATCATGGCCGATGGGTCTTTGTATAATACTTTAATCATATCAATGAATCCTTTTCCTAACCCCATCCTTTCTAATACTGCCCATAGATACGACCATTCCAACCTATCAAAGGCTTTCATTGCATCCAGGGACAGCATCGCCTTAGGTGTGGTGTCGTCCTTGCTGGCATCTAGTACGTATAGTAATCGTCTTATGTTGTCAGTGATCAAGCGGTTTCTTATGAAGCCAGTTTGATCCGGATGAACTAAAGACGTCATATGCTTTTGAAGTCTGATGGCTAATACCTTAGAGAACAGTTTGATATCGGTTCCGAGGAGGCTTAAGGGTCTATAACTACCGCACTCTGTGGGGTCTTTGTCTTTTTTGAGGAGAACTGTTATTTACATTTACATTTACATTTAGTCATTTAGCTGACGCTTTTATCCATGAGTGCTATATTGTCGTTCTTATGAAAGTTCCCCTCCTTGACTGAGTATAAAATCATATTAAGTAATAGGGGTCCAATTATGTCCCAGCATGAGAGGTACATTTCTGGTGGGATACCGTCTCTTCCAGGAGCCTTACCACTTTGCATTTCGGATATGGCCTTCCTGAGTTCCTATAGTGTGATTGGTGTCTCTAACTGTTTAGCATCATCCTCTGAATGTTTGGGGAGGTTAATTTGATTAAGATATGTGTCCATTTTGTTTTGATCGAAGGTCGTTTCTGATTTATACAAGTTGGAGTAGAATTCTTTGAATGTCGCGTTTATTTCTTTGGTGTCTGTTACAAGTCCTTGTTGTGCTTTAATGGAAGTTATATCTGCAAATTTTGCGTTAACTCTTAATCGCGTAGCTAGTAGGTGACTTGGTTTGGAACCTTGAGAGTAATGCTGTTGTCTAGTGCTACGTATTTGTACTTCAGATTGTTGTTTATAAATGCCGTTAATCTCTATTTTTAGTAAATTAACTTGAGATTCCAGTCGAACCGAGTCGTTATATTGTAAAGAAGTAAATAACATAGAGTAAAGCGTTTCTAGTTCCGCCAGTTTTGAGCATCGATTCTTGCGTATTTTGGATGAAAAGCTATTAGTGAAATCCTTGATCATTCCCTTTAACGACATCCATAATATTCTAGGGTCCGGCACCGAGTTCACATTCTCTAGTAGGAATACTGAAAGAGCTTCTTTGAGTTGTGTAATGAATTCCTTGTTATTCAGCAGTGTCGTGTTAAAGCGCCATCTTGGGGCTCGGGATGATAGTACACCAAATGATCCTTTTAGGAGTAAATAACAGTGATCTGATAATGCATTGGGTACCATCTCCACTTCATAGTTATCAAATAGTCTCAGGGTTGCGAAAACATAATCTATTCTGGAGAGTGTTTTATGTCTTGCTGATCGACAGGAGTACTTCCGGATCGTGGGGTTGAGTGATCGCCATAGATCATTTACACCTGTATTTTTTGTCCAATCCTTTAACGCCTTAGATGACTTTTTTTGTTCGTTGGAAAAGTTGGGATAAGATTTATCCAACCCAGGGTCCCAAATGACATTAAAATCTGCACCGATTATAAATGAGTATTCTGGAAGGTTTAACATTTCCTTAGTGAGTGCAGTGTAGAAATTAGTTTCGTAAAGATTTGGGGCATATACCGCTACCAACGCTATTTTCCTATTCTTGTGTATAAGCTATGGTTATCCGACCATCTGCATCAGACCATACTCCCTTCAATTCAATATTCAATTTCCGTCTCACGACTCCACAGGTTCTCGTTCCAAAGGAAGAGTGACTAATGTTATGGTATGTGTTGTCCGCTAACGTAGCTTTGTCTCCCACTAAAATGTGCGTTTCGCTTAAGAGAGCCACATCAACCTGTTTGTTTTTCATCAATGTGAGCACGCTTTTGCGTTTATGTTGATTATTTATTCCCCCAGTGTTCCAGATCATTATATTCAAACTAGCCATAATCTATACATATTGATTTGTATTTGTTGGTAATATTTCTGGAGTGCGAATTCACAATGGATTTACATCCCACTGTTGAGGTCCTGTTGGGAGCCGAGCATAAAAACATACATATATACAAAAAAAAGCCTGATCCCCCCTCCCTTACAGAGTCGTACAAGGTACCTATTTGATACCTCCTTCGCGTACAACTTCTTCCTTTCCTGCACCTCCGGTCTGCCCAGAATGAGCAATTTATCCTAAGCTTTCCTATGTATACCATAGAATCTATATTTTTAATTCTAATTTAATAATGTCACCTGTGACCAAGCCTCTCTCCCGTTAATGTAATTATAACAGAATGAAAATTATACCTCAATTGGTATACTCATTTAAACCTTTTTTTCTTTTTTTTTTTAAACCTATTAACATTTATTGGTTAGAACATTTCAGAATAAAGTGTTGTTTAGAATGTTTAGAATTAGATATCGAAAACCCATATAATCCGGGAATATCTACTTAAATTATTATTTTTTTTAAATACTTTTTTTTTGTATTTAATTTTGAGTTAATTTTCATAATGCGATAATTTGCTGTGTAATTAATTAAGCTAATTAACGCGATAAACTGACAGCCCTAATTATTATACATTATTCCCTCTATAAGGACACCGTCCGTAACACTGGCCAATAAAGAATATGAGTAAGAGTAAACAGTATACACAAGGTACCCTTACTGGTATGGTATATGTCATACGTTGTAGTCCGTGCAGGTTTGGTGGAAGAGTCAAACGCACTTAGTGGTCTGAGATTCCTAGTAGTTCCTCAACATAATGTGACTTCTTAAAATGGCTAGCATTCCCCTTTAAGGGGGAGGTCTTTGTATGTCGTGTGTGTCATATGTTATGATGAATTGAAAATGGGGGACCCTGATATAAACAAGACGAAAGTCTTTCTCTGGTCTGCATCCCCTTAACAATTGTGTGTATTGAGCTGTACTGTACTGTACCCATTCTGTAATCTGTTAATAAAGTTTTCAATCAATCAATCACATGGACCATCATCTGCTACTTTGTTTACAACGTTTATTTTGCTCTTTTTTATATTCAGAATTATATCGTTGATTTATTTTTCTCATCTTTCTATATTCAGATCTAATTTTATTGCCTGTTTTTATGTCTTTCTACTATTTCCCTGCCCTGTACCTGCCCCCCCCCCCCCCTTACCAGTAATGTTGCAGTGAAATATTGCGATATATAATGACTCTACCGTCATTGGAGAAAACTGGTTGATGACATCACAAACTACACACAGTCATTTGGATAAAGTTGGTGCAAGCAATGCTTTACTTCAGATTTCTGGCTGGTTTGTTGTCTATTGTCTACACTGTCTGCATGCAACACGGTCTCAAGATTCAAGATTGTTTATTGTCATATGCACAGTTAAACAGACAGTTTGCCATACAATGAAAATCTTACTTTGCTAGTCCGCCCTTCACAAAACTTAACTTAAACATATTTAAATACAAACGAGTGCTAGAAAATAAGGTAAAAAAGAAAAATAGATAAATATATACAACAAGTAACATTGCACGTTCCGATCAGTATTTACGATATGAATGGAGGTGACAGTGGGTCACAGCAGCAGTTAAAAAGTGTCTTTAGTGATTCAAAGTTCAGGGGGGAAGGGTGACAGTGTGTTCACAGCAGTAATCAGGTCAGTGTCTGCCAAGGTGTGTGGGGGGGGGGGGCTAGGTGGAGGTGCTGGCATTCAGAGTCTGATGGCCTGTGGGTAGATAGTCTGGTCAGTTTGGGGCAAATATGGGGTCAAGGCTGCAAATCATGATTAACATTTGAGCCAATGTTTTTCTGTTCATTTAGGGTCCAATAAAGAAAAAAAAAGCAAGGAGCCCAAAAAATTTGTTAGGCGAAGTCTCTGAAACGGCCACGCCCACTTTTTAGACCTGACATTTAGTATCTCGGCTCCTGGAGCTCGCAGAGAGTTGATTTTGGGCTCAAAAGTTGTGGAAACACCACATTTATTATAGTGTTATGAACAAACATATGCCCCAAAACCTTAACTTTTTGAGATATTCATGAAAAACCTTTTTTTTTATCTCTGAATTGATCAGCACCCAAGCCACTTCAGCCAAATCTGCTCATGAAGGCCATGCAGTTAGTTTGGGCCAAAGTTCAAAATCTACTCATGGGGCATACTAGTGTTTAGGTTGAGGCTTTGTTATAAGATGAGGACCCCAACAACCACCCAAGAAACAAAGCAAACCACTTGAAGTCCAAAAAAACTTAATTTTTTGTATCCACTTTTTCTCAGCTTTTTCTATTTTCCATCCCAATTCCACTGTGCCAATTCTTCCCTCCCCTGTCTTGAACGTTGCTCGCATATGCCCCCCACTGGCCGGTTGTAGGGAGGATAGAAGCCTTGCATCACGTGTCTCCTCCGATACACGAGGAGGCAGCCTGTCACATCTTTTCACCTGCCAGCGCGGACTCTCATTGGCGAGGTGTAATGTGTGGGAGGCTCACACTACCCCCGCCATTTCCTGTCTCTGCTGTGCAGGCGTCCCCAACCAACCTGTAGGAGTCGCTGTCAAAAATGTCCAGATTACCACCCATCGACTTCCACCCGCTAACTCTGCCAATTGAGTTAGTATGACGGCTGGCCCAAGCCGGAGGCAACGCCGACAGCCGGAGTCGAACCCGGTGTCTCTTGCGTTGGTGACGAGCGCAATGTCCGCTGCACCACTCAGCCGCCCCCAAAAAAACTTTATTTGAACACATCACACATCCCATCACACAGGATTCAAACACTTGCTGAGGCACTTGCAATAAATGAGACATTTCATCCCCCTGCCAGCACAAGAACATGAGGTGCATTTATTAGATCTGCAGCTACACACCCCTGTTACCTGAGACAATGTGTCTCCTGCGGAAACTGTGCTCCACTTGACGAAGAGTTAGTCCATCTCCATTCAACAACCGGGGGACAAGGGAGTTGTAGAAGGCTGTTCCCCCACAGCCATCCTGCCTTGTTGTACCAGCTCATTACCCAGGGTTCAATAACTTCCATGCTGTTCCTAACAGTCTCAATACTAGGGCAGCAACTTAGTCCTCTCAATGCAGCAGTGAACTCTGTCAACTTACTGTGGTTCATCCAGGCTTTGAATTGAGCATTCTTTGATTGGCCAAAGAAGGTGCTCTGCTCACAGAATCACAGCCACTGAAATAATGGAACACAGGCATGGCATCAGCCACATCTCCACCAAGCTTCTTGTGTGCTTCTGTGATTGAGTAGAACTGGCATTTGTCCGGAACAGCAAAGTCGACGAAGTTGCAAATCACAACATACTGACCGGAACTTTGTAGTGAACCCTAGTAGGATGACAACTACATCGGAGTCAACTGTTCTAACCGTAACTGACTTAATCCCCTTGTTTAGCATGTCCATCTCATGGCAAATGATGCGGTTGTTAGCCTCCTCAAGCATCTCTATGCGGTCATAAAGTTGGATCTCAACATTTTCGCCAACGTTTGCAAGGATCTTCCTGCTGTAGGTGATGCTGAACTCCTTGCTCCAGTTCCATGCATGTTCCTTAGCAATCCTGGCAAACATTAAATTCAGGGCTACCTTGTTGCCTTGATTAGACAGAAAACCTTCAAAGAATTGCTTAGATTCCGGCACGGTGTCATTCTCGCTGAAGGCCATCTGTGAACTACCTGCTGACCCCCGATTATTCCTAGTCAGTCTTAAAGGGGAACTATCTTATAAATGGCCTTTTTCAGTGTTTAGCATTGTTTCCTAGCTATGTGGACTTATATTAATATGATCTATGTCTCTAATTATCATATTGGCGCATTCTTCCAATTCTCCTCTCACAATATTCACCCTCACTGAACTGAGTCATCTGAAAATGTGATGATTTGTGATGTCAGAAAGACACCGCTGCATGATAATGTTCAGGCGGCGCAGTAACTTACCATTGTGGTTGGAGCTCAGCCTCAAAACGGCTTAGGATCTTGAGGTAGAAAAATGCTGTGTTTGAGGACTTGATTAGAAATACAAAACAATGAATAAAAAAAAATAAAAAAATTACAGAGGTGTTCCATAAACTCACAGGAATTGTGTAAAAGTGCCCAAATAGTGAAAGAAATAGTAAAATAGTTCCCCTTTAATGTTCATAGTCTGGTAGAGGTCAGCCACAATGTCAATACGATTTGCTTCCTTCTCATGAACAATCTTGGCAACGCTGTTCAACACCTTGAAGACAAAGTCCCGGAATGTCATGCCTTTGGTGAGAGACTTCGCCAGGATTCGTACTTGCACAGATAGATCTATCACAAGTCCCTCTGAGGCTGTAGATTGAACTTGTACTCCGATGTCCTTCAGGATTTGAGACTTTTGGCTGTGATAATGTCTCCATCCTTTCTTGACGGGGCTTCTGGTAAACCTGTGATTGAAATGAATAGTTTTACCAAAACTAAATTAGCACTGTCAAATCAATTCACTTATAAAATGAATAATTGAACGTCACTGTATCGAGAATCTGGTAAGACGAAAGTTGCCTGCGTCTAAAACATTGAATAACTTTGAAATTATATCAACTAGATTTACCTGTGAATTCACCACCAAAGAGCCTCCTTGTCTCTTCTTCTCTTGATCTGCAGGCCTCCTTCAGCTTTGCAAAGGTTCCTTTAGGTGGCTTGATTGCAGGGCTAGCAAGCTGGACTTTTGCACCTGAACTTGGCATCAGGGCATTGCGGGAGATTTTTGCACTAACATCCTTCTGAGCATATACAAATCGCTCCTGCACAAATTGGTCATGCTGTGTTTTGCCAACTGTAAAAACAAGGCTGGCATCTTTAGTTACCACATCTGGGAAGGGAATGGATGAGTTCAACCTCATGAACTGAGCTTGGTTGAAGGGGTTGGTAAGGATACCCTGATACACCTTGAGAGTGTGGCTTGAAAACGTTTCCTTGAAGGAGTCCAGCATTTCTTTGTGTCCGTGTGCTAGATCTTGACCTTCAATCTCAGCTAGGTAGCACTGGATTTTGGGTACGGCAAGTTCGAGTTTCCTGAAGAATTCCTGATCTTCCCGATTGATGATATCGACGTATCCAGTGTCAGACTTGATGACCTTTATATTATGCTCCTGCTTTTGATCACATACAATCTTTGGAAATCGGTTACCTCTGGTGTTTACTGTGAAAGAGCCTGATAGAAATTCCTTGAACAACTCTGGGTGTCTCCATTTGAGCTCTTTGAGATCCTGAAGAAACACTGATATCCATCTGGCATAGTGTGTATGATCAAGTGCAAAGTAAAGAGGAATGAGCTGTTCAAGTCCACAGACTATCATGATGAAGTTGGCCTCCCGAAAGTATCTGATGAAGATAAGATCCTTCTTGATTGCTTCAAGGACATTGGTCCAGTAGTGAAACATGGGGCTGTTTTCATTGGCCACCCAATTGCTCCAAATCAAACTGTTGTCCTCTAGATGTTTTGCCTGGAATGCCTCATCTCTCTTATTGGCCAGGACCACAGCCAGGATTTGAATGCAGTATCTAGCCTTCTTTATGGAATTCACATCACATACAGCAGTAGTCAGACCAGTGATGTTCAGATTAGCTGAGGTTAAGCTGGTATCCAGGCCAGTTCCTTTTATCAACTGGCCAACACAGACCAGAGAAACCTTCTCAAGGTGCAGCCCACCCATAAAAGCAAAGTATGAATGAGAAAACTCTTCTCCCATGATACGCGATACACCCAGAGCGGTTTCGAATTTCGGCCGTAGCGAAAACGGGCGTGGCGGAATGGCAGTGATTTTTCACAAATATCTGAAAAAGTAAAGGTTTTAGGGCATAATGTTTGTTCATAACACTAATATAAATGTGGTGTTTCTGCAACTTTTGAGCCCAAAATCAACTCTCTGTGACCTTCAGGAGCCGAGATACAAAATGCCAGGCCTAAAAAGTGGGCGTGGCCGTTTCAGGGACTTCGCCTAGCAAATTTTTTGGGCTCCTTGCATTTTTTGTTTATCAGGCCCTAAATGAACAGAAAAACATTGGCTCAAATGTTAATAATTTTTTGCAGCCATTATGCCTAAACTGACCAGACTGTTTGTCAGTCTCGTAGTTCTGGCTTTCAGACAGGCATGTTATCCAGCCTCAGACCAGTTTCTCTCAGTGGAATTGCTGCAACCCCTCGCCACACATTACAATATCCAACTACTGCCAGAGGAGATCACAGTTGCAAAGTGTTTCCTGGCCAGGACAGGCAGAGATGCTGTCCCTACTATCCAAAGTGTCTTTCCCTCCTGGATGATAATAATAATAATAATGCATTTTATTTATAAGGCGCCTTTCAGGACACTAAAAAAAAAGTCCACAAATCGGTGAATGAAAAAATTATAGGATCAAATGAAAACTACTACTTACTAAAAATGGATGTTTAAAAGTACTAAAAACCAACAAAAAATATCAAACACTAACAAACATTCAGCACAGACAATGGGGATGCTGCCATCTTAAATAATTTTTATTTATTTTTTAGCTCCTGGGCTCTAGGGGGCCGGGCCAAATGTGGAGGCGGGCCTAAGGGGCCTTTCTCACTCACCAATCGGGGTCGAATCAGCGCCCCCGGGGACGGGGGGGAGTGTTCTCACTCAGACGGACACACCCCTTTTGGATGCGAAGCGGCGCTGATTCGGAATACCCCCCGCTGAACCTGGGACGGTTGAAATAGGTGGTTTCGGGTGCGGGCCAGTGGGAGCGGTGGGCGTGACACACACAACGTCGTTACTGTAATATGCTTTCATGCTTGCTTGAATTTTGGGCAGATAAAACCACACAGCAACAACTGGACAATACCCACAAAAATGATATTTATGGGCAATTTGAGAGTTCAGACCTCAACCAAAAACAAGCATTGTGGAGCCTCACAGCTCAGTGGATGAAAACATGAAGCCACATTACAAACGCACAGCACTTCCCTGGCTCGCATTAGGCCTGGCAATTTTGTTTGCCATGCTATGTCTATACATTGGTTTCTTGTTCGAATGCATTTATTTCTATTAGACCAGTGGTGCCCAACCAGTCGGCCGTGGTCGACCAGTAGATCAATGACATGCAATGTAATTGCCACAGGCTAAGCTAACTAGCGTTAGCTGTTAGCTTAGCGTTTAGCTGCTAGCCACAATGCTATACTGTTATACTGGCATATTCCATTCACGTTAGCATGTAAGCTAACAAAACGGCGCAGATTAGACTAAACACCGCTTTTGGTGTTCAATTGTGTTGATGTTAGTTTTGTTTCATCAACAAATGAGAGGCAGAACACACAGTGAATGTATCCGTTTTGTTTATTGCACGTTCTTTGCTGAAAAATAAGTGCTACAGTGCCAGTGGCTATACTAGACTAGTACTAGGCTAAGCTAACTAGCGTTAGCCGCTAGCTTAGCGTTAGCCCTGGGAAACGCTCAAAAGCGAACTCTACAACACCATCCATTCGTGATAAAATGGGGTGGGTTATATTGACAAGGCTTGACAACAGAAGTTCAAATATAACTTCATATTTATTGGTTATTTGTTTCTTTTATATCAGCCTCCAGTCTCCGTGTTAACACACTTCCTGTTAACATTTTCGAGCGTGACATCATCGCCTACGGCAAGCGTAAACGCTCAAAACGCAAACCGTAAACAGAACCCGGAGCGAACCAAGACTGAAGTGTGTACACAAACTAGAGGGGGGAGAGGGAGGGGGGAAGTTCGCACCCTACCCGGAATGAGGACGGTACGGAATGGAACGGAACCGAATGGGTGAGTGAGAAAGGCCCCTTATATCGCCTGCCTGGTGGCAGGAGGTTGAAGATGTGTGCTGTCCTTAATTATGTTATGTGCTCTCCTTGTGGCCCTGGTAGAGTAAATGTCCTGTAGTGAGGGGAAGGCTGCTCCAGAGATGTACTGAGCAGTTTTAGGCCCCGTCCACACTAGCGCTGGATTTAATGTAACCATGATTGTATGTGCGCAGTTGCACTGTTCGGGCACACACAACCGGGGTTGCTACACTGCAACCGCGGTCTTTGAAAACCGGAGTCCAGGGTGAAGTTTTGCGCACATCCCGGTTGCAGTGGGTGCGTGTGGGCATAGCAACCGAGGTTATTCCCAGTGTTTACAGCAGAGCTGTCGCAATTATTTCCCATGTTCACAGCAGACTGTCGCAAACAATAGCAAGTTAGCAGCCAAGCGCGGGGTAGAGAGATTAGAGCAGAGCCAGCTACACCAGTGTTTACAGCAGAGCTGTCCCAAGTAGCGTTATATGAAAATGATTGTAACAAACTTTTGTTCGAAACGTATCGTCTGTGTTGAAGAGTGTTGTGATCGACTGATGTCTGTTGTCGCATTCCTGACCTGACGCTCAGAGTAAACATGTAGCTGCGGCTAAACTAAACTCATGTGTTGTCAAGTTATTGTTATAAGGAACCCAGTCCAGACTGCATCCCCTTAACAATTGTTTGTATTGAGCCGTATTGTACCCATTCTGCAATGTGTTAAATAACGTTTGCATCCATTCATTATACTAGCGTTAACGTTACCACATTATTACGTTAGCATGTAAGCTATATACTATACATAGAGAATGCCATTCACATTAGCATGTAGCCAACAACACCGGAGATCTTTTTGTGAGACTAAACTATCCGCTCTTGGTGGTAAATTGTGTTGCTGTTGGTTTTGTTTCATCAACAAATGAGAGGCAGAACACACAGTGAATGTATCCGTTTGTTTATTGCACTTTTATTGCAGTTTCTTTGCTGAAAAATATATGCTCCGTTGGCTAAATGACTAACGTGAGGTATTTAAAGATGGTGGCTGTGTTGTTTTTAAGCAGGAAGTGTAGTGCGCGTTCAACCTTTTCTGATTGGTTGAAATGGCCTTCATGTCTGAACAACATCGCCGCCTACTGCTTTGGCATTGTACTACATGTATCGGTTGCTGGTTTTCCAGCCGCCGTGAGTACGCGGTTATACACGGTTATTCACCTGTGTGGACAGAGGTTTCTTTTTTTCAAAACTTCTGTGTCATTAATACCCGTGATCGTGTGGACAGGGCCTTAATCACTCGCTGGAGTGCCTTCCTCTCCTTAGCAGTGCAGTTTCCATACCAGACCGTGATTGAGCTGGTAAGGAACCATACTTCTATAGAAGTTGCTGAGAATTTTGGGTGGCATGCCAAATTTTCTCAGCCTTCTTAGGAAGTACAGTCGTTGGTGGGATTTTTTAATTATCTGTTGGGTGTTGTGAGCCCAGGTGAGGTCCTCACTGATGTGGGTACTGAAGAATTTAAAGGTTTTAAGTTAACCCTATCCACCTCTGTCTCACCTATGTACAGAGGTGTGTACTGTACACTCCTCGGTCTCATCAGAAAACGTAAATAAAGTAATCTCGACCATAGAAAAAAAGCTACATAATGTACGTTATGTTATAGTATATAACATATATTTATGTATTGTATATGTAATATATTTACGTTTTGTATTGGCAAAAGAATCAGCACAACACGGAGTCAAATTAACGGCGCTTGTGGTGGAGGTGAGTGCTCTCACCACTAGACCAAGACACCAACCCTGATACAAATACAGCTCACCACTAGACTCAGACACCCACCCTGATACAAATACAGCTCTCACCACTAGACCAAGACACCCACCCTGATACAAACACAGCTCACCACTAGACTCAGACACCCACCCTGATACAAACACAGCTCTCACCACTAGACCAAGACACCCAACCTGATACAAACACAGCTCTCACCACTAGACACCCACCCTGATACAAACACAGCTCTCACCACTAGACCAAGACACCCACCCTGATACAAACACAGCTCTCACTACTAAACTCAGACACCCACCCACCCTGATACAAACACAGCTTTCACCACTAGACTAAGACACCCACCCACCCTGATATTAACACAGCTCTCACCACTAGATCAAGACACCCACCCACCCTGATACTAACACAGCTCTCACCACTAGACTAAGCCACCCACCCTGATACTAACACAGCTCTCGCCACTAGACCAAGCCACCCACCCTGATACAAACACAGCTCTCACCACTAGACCAAGACACTCACCCTGATACAAACAGCTCTCACCACTAGACTCAGACACCCACCCACCCTGATACTAACACAGCTCTCACCACTAGACCAAGACACCCACCCTGATACAAACAGCTCTCACCACTAGACTCAGACACCCACCCTGATACAAACACAGCTCTTACCACTAGACTCAGACACCCACCAACCCTGATACTAACACAGCTCTCACCACTAGATCAAGACACCCACCCTGATACAAACACAGCTCTCACCACTAGATCAAGACACCCACCCTGATACAAACACAGCTCTCACCACTAGACTCAGACACCCACCCACCCTGATACTAACACAGCTCTCACCTCTAGACTATACCACCCACCCTGATACAAACACAGCTCTCATCACTAGATCAAGACACACACCCTGATACCAACACAGCTCTCACTACTAGACTAAGGCACCCACCCTGATACAAACACAGCTCTCACTAGTCGCTACTAGACTAAGACACCCACCCTGATACAAACACAGCTCTCACCACTAGACTAAGACACCCACCCTGATACAAACACAGTTCTCACCACTAGATCAAGACACCCACCCACCCTGATACAAACACAGCTTTCACCACTAGACTAAGACACCCACCCACCCTGATACTAACACAGCTCTCACCACTAGACCAAGCCACCCACCCTGATACAAACACAGCTCTCACCACTAGACTAAGACACCCACCCTGATACAAACACAGCTCTCACCACTAGATCAAGACACCCACCCACCCTGATACAAACACAGCTTTCACCACTAGACTAAGACACCCACCCACCCTGATACTAACACAGCTCTCACCACTAGATCAAGACACCCACCCACCCTGATACTAACACAGCTCTCGCCACTAGACCAAGCCACCCACCCTGATACTAACACAGCTCTCGCCACTAGATCAAGACACCCACCCTGATACTAACACAGCTCTCACCACTAGACCAAGACACCCACCCTGATACAAACAGCTCTCACCACTAGACTAAGACACCCACCCTGATACCAACACAGCTCTCACCACTAGACTCAGACACCCACTCACCCTGATACAAACACAGCTTTCACCACTAGACTAAGACACCCACCCTGATACCAACACAGCTCTCACCACTAGACTCAGACACCCACTCACCCTGATACTAACACAGCTCTCACCACTAGATCAAGACACCCACCCTGATACTAACACAGCTCTCACCACTAGACCAAGACACCCACCCTGATACAAACACAGCTCTCATCACTAGATCAAGACACCCACCCTGATACCAACACAGCTCTCACCACTAGACTAAGACACCCACCCTGATACAAACACAGCTCTCACTACTAGACTAAGACAGCCACCCTGATACAAACACAGCTCTCACCACTAGACTAAGACACCCACCCACCCTGATACTAACACAGCTCTCACCACTAGATCAAGACACCCACCCTGATACTAACACAGCTCTCACCACTAGATCAAGACACCCACCCTGATACTAACACAGCTCTCACCACTAGATCAAGACACCCACCCTGATACTAACACAGCTCTCACCACTAGATCAAGACACCCACCCTGATACTAACACAGCTCTCACCACTAGATCAAGACACCCACCCTGATACTAACACAGCTCTCACCACTAGATCAAGACACCCACCCTGATACTAACACAGCTCTCACCACTAGATCAAGACACCCACCCTGATACTAACACAGCTCTCACCACTAGACCAAGACACCCACCCGGATACAAACATAGACCAAGACACCCACCCTGATACTAACACAGCAATACTATGATGATGGGTCATTTTAACATTAAGATAGAACATTAGGGTTAAGGGATGCCACTGGATTTTCATACAACCTCCTCTGTGCAGCTTTCAGACAGCCTGCCCTCAGACACTTGATGTTAAAGGGATAGTTTGGATTTTATTTTTTATTTTTTTACATAAAAGCGGTTTCAAATACTTGCCAGTAGTCTATCAATAGCCATTAGCCAACTCACTGAGCTCAGTGGTCGATGTTCTGTCTGTGTTCCCAGCTGAACCCGGTAGCTTCAGACGGGCAGAACTCAGGGACAGGTAGCAGAAAAACAACCCAGACCCAATTCAATTCAATTCAATTCAGAAATAATAAATAACAAGAGACATTTCAGTCATATTGTTTATTAAACAATAAGCTGTGCTTTGTGCTCTCACTGCTCCAAAACCAATTTGGCAACAAAAACAAAAGAACTGCTCCACATAATAACAAAAAGCCAGTGTAGACAGTGTGTGTGTTCATCTATGTGTGTGTGTGTATGTTCGTGTGTGTGTGTGTGTGTCATTTGTAGAACACAATGTTAATAATAATAATAATAATACATCTATTTTATATAGCGCTTTTCCAGGTGCTCAAAGACGCTTTACATGGGCAGGAGAGACAAACTATGGCAAAACAAAAAACAGAACAAAAATAATACATGACAGAAATAAAATAACACAGACAGAATTAGAGGTCAAAAGCAAGATTGAAAAGGTGAGTTTTGAGGGCTGATTTAAAAGATGTCAGGGTGTTTGCATCACGGATATGGCTGGGGAGGGCATTCCAGAGGGAGGGGGCAGCAGCAGCAAAGGCCCTGTCGCCCCAGGTCCGGAGCCTGGTCGTGGGAGGTGTTAGGAGGTTGGCATCTGCAGACCTAAGGCGACGGGTGGGCGTGTGACGGTGGAGGAGGTCGGACAGGTAGGGAGGGGCAAGGTTGTTGAGGGCTTTGAATGTGATGAGTAGTATTTTAAAATGTATTTTAAAATGCCAAAGCTTCTTTCTTCCACCATAGGATCGAGGCCTCTGCCAAGAATCTTCGCAAACTGCATGCTACCATGTCCTCCCTCCTCACTCCCCCCCCACCCCCCCCTCCCTCATCTTTCTCTGCCGAAGACTTTGCGATCTTCTTTGAGGAAAAAGTGGAGAACATCCGCAGCTCCTTCTCCCAACCCCCACCCATTCCAAATGCTGAATCGAGAACCTCATCCTTCACTCTGTCATCTTTCTCTCCCATTACAGAAGCAGAGACCCTGACACTGGTAACGTCAAACCGTCCGACTACTTGCCAGCTGGACCAGCTACCCTCCCCACTCCTCCAGACCATAGCACCAGACATCCTCCCATTCCTAACTGCAACCATCAACTCCTCACTCAACTCGGGGGTGGTCCCCACCTCCCTAAAACAAGCCAGAGTCACGCCGCTCATAAAAAAACCAACCCTGAACCCTACTGTCATAGGCAACTACCGTCCTGTCTCTCTTCTCTCCTTCCTTTCTAAAACACTTGAACGTGCTGTATCCAACCAACTTACTACTTATCTCTTACAGAATGACCTCCTAGACCCTAATCAGTCAGGCTTCAGGACTGGTCACTCCACAGAGACAGCCCTCATTGCGGTCACAGAGGCACTTCACTTAGCAAAAGCGAAAGGCCTCTCCTCTGTCCTGATTCTCCTAGATCTATCTGCAGCCTTCGACACAGTCAACCACCAGATCCTCCTTGCGGCCCTCGCAGGAATGGGAGTGGCTGGCTCTGCGCTGACATGGCTGTCATCATACCTCAATGACCGCTCCTACCAAGTGTCATGGAGAGGGACCCTGTCGGCCACCCGCCCCCTGCGGACGGGTGTCCCCCAGGGCTCGGTTTTAGGACCCCTTCTCTTCTCCCTCTACACTAAATCACTGGGTAACATTATCACGTCTCATGGCTTCTCCTACCATTGTTATGCCGACGATACTCAACTCTTCCTCTCCTTCCCTCCCTCAGATATCCACGTCTCTGTGCGGATCTCGGCCTGTCTGTCCGACATCTCAGCCTGGATGACGTCCAACCACCTCAAACTGAACCTAAGCAAAACAGAATTGCTCCACCTGCCGGCCAAATCCTCCCCCCTAACCGACCTTTCAATCACAGTCGAGAATGCAGCTGTGACTGCGTCCCCGACCGCCAAGAACCTTGGTGTTGTCCTCGACGACCAGTTGAACTTCTCTGCTCACATCGCAGCGACGACCAGAACCTGCCGATTCCTCCTGAGCAACGTCAGAAGGATACGCCCCTTCCTGACAAAAGAAGCCACCCAACTCCTCGTCCAATCAACAGTCATCTCCCGCCTCGACTACTGCAATGCACTGCTCGCTGGCCTCCCGGCCACTGCCACTAAGCCTCTTCAACTCATTCAGAACGCAGCGGCCCGCCTGATCTCAAACCTACCGAAGTCGGCCCATGTCACCCCACTTCTTAGGGACCTGCACTGGCTCCCCATTGCTGCACGAATCCGCTTCAAGGCCCTCGACCTAGCATACCGTGCGGCAAAGGGAACCGCTCCCGCCTACCTCCGGTCAATGGTCTCTAACTACACACCCTCAAGACCCCTACGCTCTGCATCTTCTGGCCGCCTCAGACCTACTCCTATCCAAGCTCCGGGAGGGTCATCAAAGAGAAGTCGCCTATTCTCAGTCCTTGCCCCACAATGGTGGAATGAACTACCCACCCCAGTTAGGACAGCCGAATCACGTCCAATCTTTCGCCGTCGACTAAAGACGCACTTCTTCAACCATTATCTGAATTAAAAAAAAAAAAAAAAAAAAAAAAAAATCTAACCCTAACTAACCGTACTGTCATGCACTTGTCCTAATAAACTAACCTACACTGTAGCACTCAACACTTTGATGAACATTGTTGCTCAGCTGATAGAGTTGTGCCCTTCCTGATGGCTTGTCGTACAGAACTTGTAAGTCGCTTTGGATAAAAGCGTCAGCTAAATGACTAAATGTAAAATGTAAATGTATCCTGTATTTGATTGGAAGCCAGTGGAGGTCGTGGAGGACAGGGGTGATGTGATCAGAGCGACGGGTGGAGGTGAGCATGCGGGCAGCAGAGTTAAAAGGTTAACTCAACTCAAACCACAGTAGCAAAACAATAAGGATCTGCTCCATCATGTATTATGTTGTAGTACCAGAGTTACCAATAGGTGGTGCTGTAACATTGCATATGCCAGTATATATATATATATATATATATATATATATATATATATATATATACATACAATATATATAGAGAGAGAGGTTACACAAGTAAACTTTCAGTCTCTTTCTTTGGTACCTAACATGGCGTCAGGAGTGGGAGAGATCTATTCCATTACATGAATGCAGAATATCTTGTGTGTGTGCTCTAAATCAGGGGTTCCCAAAGTCGGGGTCGCGACCCCCAGTTGGGTCGCGAGCCGCCGCGGGGGGGTCGCCAGATTTTTTTTTTTAAATAATAATAATGCAGGACCTGCTCAGAGGTCTTTAATTGGCATTGGCAATTATCCTCAACACACACACACACCGGAACACACGCATACATTGTCTATAGGATCGCTGATGCGATTCGTCTCTGCGATTAACCCATCCCGTCGTCCTTCCCCCCCAAGGGCAGCCGGGAGCAGACAGGCGTCAACGTGAGCCGCGCCAGGGGACCAATCCAAGTGCTCCTGTCCGTCTTCGTCAAGGACGCCACAGCGTTAGCGATCTGTTGTTGTGCATGTTTTTCCATTGGGTTTATCTTATCGGAGGGGAAACCCTTGCGAGCACGGGGAGAACATGCAAACTCCACACAGAAAGGCCTGGGGATACCCCACCTGGGTACCTGGCATCATAGAAACCTGGTCCCCAAGCGGGAATCGAACCCTGGACCTTCTTGCTGTGAGGCGACAGTGTTAACCACTACACCACCGTGCAGTCAGGCCACTGAACTTAGAAGCAAGCCAGGCCAGTGTTTCTAGTTGCACCAGCGCAATAGTTAGATAACCTAGGTGGAAAACAACCAAGAGATCACTGCAACTCACACAAGTTGGAGAACTATCTCTCTCTCTCTGTCTTGCTCTCACACACACACAAGGGAGCCGCATGTGATTGGTGGAGGCGGGACCCTTACAAAAAACTGCTAATCATTGACACATGCTAGCCTGTAATAATCCCCCCCAGAAAAATCTACTTTGCATTTGATATATTGCAAATCTATGCCATCACACACACTGGCATTTAAATGGTTAGAATTATAAAATTAATATGTGGTGTTATGATCAGGGCTGAAGTTGAATAAGATTGTATATTTTATCAATTACAAAAAAACTGAAAATCCATAAAAATCTGTGTTGTTGCTAATCATACATATGCTAGCCTGTTTTTTAACAATAATTTGTGATGCCATCACAAACACTGGCATTTAAAGGGTACAAATAAAAGAATTCCTGCAACAGAATGCAGGAAATTAAGTCTTTGTAACAAAAAAAATCCTGGTGGGGGGCTTAAAAAGTGGCCTGACTGGGGCTATATTTTGCACTATATTTCCTGGCCTGAATGATTTCCCCAGTCCGGCCCTGGTTAAAAGCCTCCAATGCTTATTAGTGTGTGTGCGTTTGAACGTTTGGATGTTTCAACCATACATTTCCATTTATTAAAAAAAAAATATATATATTTTTTTTCTTATTATAATTTTTTTTACCTCCTATAATAGTGGGGGTCGCAGCTCTCTGACACAGTTATTTGGGGGTCGCGGCCTGAAAAGTTTGGAAACCCCTGCTCTAAATATCAAGAGGTTTCAGAGTTAAGTGGTACTAGAAGCAAACACAGCACAGCTCTGAAGTCTATGTTTGCGAGACGTGGAGTACCTGATGAACTCCTGACCATGGTCCCTCATCTGCACCTTTGTTTACACCATTTATTTTTCTCTTTTTTATATTCAGAATTATATCATTTACACGTTTTTTCCCCTCATCTTTTTATATTCAGATCAAATTGTATTTCCTGTTTTTTTTATGTCTTTCTAGTACTATTAACCTGCCCATACCTATACCTGCCCTCCCCCCTCCCCCATACTGCTATGATGCCCCGAGTCTGGGTGTTCAAACACATGACCTCGAGCCCCCATTTCTGTAGAGTATGATGTCATGTTGTGATGTCACAGTATAATGTCATAATAGAACATTCTAGAACATTTGTGTATCCAACAATTCTCTCAGAAGATATCATTGCGCATTTTCGAACAGGACTTAACTGTTAAACAACATAGATTGAAACCTGCATTTCTCAAACAAGATGCCTTGCCTACCGTTTAGCCGTGGAAAGGTGAGTGTCCACTAGGGATGAGCCCAAACGTTCGAACGTTCGTTACGTTGGCATTCGAATTCTAAATCAACATTCGAATTTTTTATTAATTTTCTTTTCTTCTTTTTTACATTTTTTTTCCCTATTCATTCTGTTAAACCAATGGGGTTTTTCTTCACAGTTGCAGATAAAGATTAGGCTACACTAATATTATAGTATTAAAAGAAACTGATTAGTTATATTCATTAGAAAGTTGATTTAATTGATTTAGATGGGCTGGGGCTTCTCCCTGGGCAGGGTCTGGGGCTGGAAAGTTGATTTAATAAAAGAAAAAAATACTAATTTAATCAGATTAGTCACTTTATTCAAATTGAGGATTTAGTTTGAGGATAAAAAAAAAAATATTAACACATTCAGGGCCATTTGGGGCCGTCTAATATCACTAGACAGCCAGCATTTCAAAATAGACTTGCATAGTTTGTGGGGCTGTTTGTAGAGCTAAATCTATACTTTATAGTATTGCTATCTGTCCAGTCTCATTGTCAATTGAGACCATAAACCGTCCCTTCAAAATGGCTTAAAGAAATAATTTTTTCATCAATACGTTCTCATTTTATAGCCTCGTGAATATAAGTGTTATATGGGATTTGGACTAGTATATTTCCTGGAAGGCGAGATACAGGCCGCTAAGCTAATAACATTAAATCGAACAGTGTTTCGGCACTACAGAAGCTAAAGCTAAAACGCAAAATGCATATTGTCGGTATTGATGGTCCACCATGCATGCATGACGGGGGGGGCGGGGGACATTGTTTCTGAATATTGATTACCAACACTGTATCCTATATAATTGTATTTGAATTCACCTTGTTTTTCTGTTTATTTACATTGAGTACAGCTTGTGTTATATTACGTTTTAGTGTATTTTCTTGTATTCTTTTATGGCCATCTTGGTCTATGTCATTTGTTAAGTAATTGGTAAAGTATATTATTATATACTTATTGTTATGTGTCTTGTAAGCCCATATGGGCTGGGCATACATAAGACACGAAAATAAAAAATATCAAATCAAAACCAACAACCGCGTCAGCCTCAATAGTCACATTCGCTGATCGGGTGGATGGCTATCAAGGCCTGATCAGCATGTAATTTACGTGAAAAAGATCTTACCGTGGGCCGGTTGGATCCCCAAAATGATTTCCATTGATCGATTTGTCCATTGGCTGATCATAATATTCCTTTACTGCACACTGAAATTAGAGCCATATGAAATCCATTTTATTATTTTCCAAATTCCATTAAATTCTTTCCCAAATTCAGTTTTTTCCATTTTAATATTTCAGAATTCTGTATTTTGCCTTTTACGCCCATTTTACCATCAGAAATAGTGTCTAATAAGTGGGAATGAATAAATGTCCACAATTTAATAAGATATAACAGTCCATTTAATGTTTTTAAGTGCTGCAACTCAGAAATACAGTTACATTTGACACAATATGCTTCAAATAATATTGTGACAAAATAAAAATACACATTTCAAGTGTAAACAAGATACAGCTAGCTACTTTTATAACAATGTCAGTAGCCTAGCTATATCTATTCTATTGTGATGGAATATAGTAATGCATAATTTTATGCACCTTTAGTTTATTTCATTTATAAAGGACAGTGTGTAGGCCTACTGACAATCATTTGCAAATAGATGGGTGCACCAGATTTAGCAAGAAGCTATAATTTCCATAACGTTACATAGCTATTTAAATCACAATAGTGTCAGTGATTAGCCTCGCCCTCTAGCTGTATTTATTGTGATCACCAGATATCATCGTTAGAGAGTTGGTGTGTTTTGGGAAGCACAGTCCTTGTTCCTGACATGGTTTTTGAAGTGATCTTCGCATGTGTTTTTGCAGGTCCAGTTCCCACGGTATGATGACAGAATTTGCAAAACACCTTATCGACTGAAGCATAAAAGTCATTAGGATACTGCTCTGCTCTGAATTTAGGGCTTATTGCGGAATTTCGTAGCTTCTTGACGGCGTTAACACAGAAGCAGCGAAACGCTTGGTCACCGCTGTGTTGTGTGTAACACGCAGCGTCCCCGCCTCCCCGGTCATGTTTGCTTTGCAACAAACGTTCCACCCAAAAACGGAATTTCAGTCCAGATTAGGCCAAATTCTGCAATATTCCACATTTTGCAGTTGATTACATTTGTATTGGTAAATTCCGTGATTCCGTCCGTGATTCCGTGAACGCGGATTTCATATGGCTCTAACTGAAATCTGCGTCCCAAAACGTATTCCGTGCTATAGGCATAGCTTCAGAAACTACATTGAAGATCCAGAGAAAACAAGACAACTTCTGCCACAGGGAATACTGCATTATCAAGATAGCGCCCCTAAGAGGATCTGGCCGGTAATGCACTTTATTGAATTCAAAGAGTAGGCTACTTCTGCAGTGCTGCTCGGTGACATCGAGTGGGATATTAAAATGGAATAAAAGCCAAAACAACCTTGCCACAGACATGTCCGTGGATGGCCCTCTAGCGGTGTATCCGAAACACGGACATCTCCGTGGTTGGCCGGGAAACGGTTAAAAAAATACATTTAGATTTTTTTTTTTTTTTTTTTTTCTTAGATACAAACCGTTCGAAAAACCCTGACAAAGTTTGAATCCCAAAAACAGGCTTCGGGGACAGCCTTACCATATTATTTATATTATTCAAATGGAACTCAAACATGTTCCGTTGTGATGTCCAGTATGATGTCATAATAGTACATTCTAGAACATTTGTGATGTCACAGTATGATGTCATGTTGTGATGTCACAGTATGATGTCATAATAGAACATTCTAGAACATTTGTGTATCCAACAACTCTCTCAGAAGATATCATTGCGCAATTTGGAACAGGACTGAACTGTTAAACAACATAGATTGAAACCTGCATTTCTCAAACAAGATGCCTTGCCTACCGCTTAGCCGTGGAAAGGTGAGTGTCCACTAGGGATGAGCCCAAACGTTTTAATGTTCGTTA
The DNA here is from genome assembly GCF_963971535.1 of Notolepis coatsorum. Taxonomy (NCBI): domain Eukaryota; kingdom Metazoa; phylum Chordata; class Actinopteri; order Aulopiformes; family Paralepididae; genus Notolepis; species Notolepis coatsorum. Next base: position 7,639,766 of record NC_140180.1, on the reverse strand, counting down.
CGTTGGCATTCGAATTCTAAATCAACATTAGAATTTTTTATAAAAATCTTTTTACTTCTTTTCTTTTTTAAATATTTTTTTCTATTCATTCTGTTTAAACCAATGGGGGTTTTCTTCACAGTTGCAGATAAAGATTAGGCTACACTAATATTATAGTATTAAAAGAAACTGATGAGTCATATTCATTAGAAAGTTGATTTAATTGATTTAGTTGGGCTGGGGCTTCTCCCTGGGCAGGGTCTGGGGCTGGAAAGTTGATTTAATAAAAGAAAAAAATACTAATTTAATCAGATTAGTCACTTTATTCAAATTGAGGATTTAGTTTGAGGATAAAAAAAATTTATTAACACATTCAGGGCCATTTGGGGCCGTCTAATATCACTCTAGATGGCCAGCATTTCAAAATAGACTTGCATAGTTCGTGGGGCTGTTTGTAGAGCTAAATCTATACTTTATATTATTGCTATCTGTCCATTCTCATTGTCAATTGAGACCATAAACCGCCCCTTCAAAATGGCTTAAAGAAATAATTTTTTCATCAATACGTTCTCATTTTATAGCCTCGTGAATATAAGCGTTATATGGGATTTGGACTAGTATATTTCCTGGTAGGCGAGATACAGGCCGCTAAGCGAATAACTTAGGCCCCGTTTAGACGGAAACGCTAGCCGGTGAATCCGCCAAAATATTTTTTCGGATGTGCCTTTCGTTTATACGGAAACAGCGTTTTTACGGGGTGAAACCGCAAAAAAGTGAGACTACCTTCCAGGGTGGAATTCCTAGAAAAACGCTAAACCTTTGCGCTCTCATCTAAACTGTCAAACCGCATAAAACGATGACGAAAGGGTTGTCACGGCTCTGGTCGCGCGTACTGCTTACATCACAGGCATGCGCCAGCGCCGCCAGTAGCCTAGAAGCGTAAACAAAGCATGTCTGATTCTATCCATGGCGATCACCTGAAGGCTACATTGGCAGTACTTTTAACCCTTTCACTGCCACACGACAGAAGTTTAACCCTTTACTATCACACAACCGGCTGTCGTGTGGCAGTGAAAGGGTTAAATACGCAAGAATCTGTCCCGCGGCGTGAGTGGACCCACTGTCTGTGAGTGACTCTGCTTTGGTCCAATCACATTCCCCATCCACAGTCTGTGAATCAGAGGCAGAGTAGGGCGGGTCTTCACAGCACGTCATGTGACATATGCGCCAATCGTGTGACAGCGGGGCTCCGTCGTTACAGCCTCGTCTGCACGGAGAATTCCACCCCAAAACGCTCGTCTAAACGCAAAATTAAAAGTGAAACCGCAAGACGACTTTTGCGGTTTCTGTTCAGACTTCCATCCCAAAACGCTCGTCTAAACGTAGCCTAAATCGAACAGCGTTTCGGCACTACAGGAGCTAAAGCTAAAACGCAAAATTCATATAGTCGGTATTGATGGTCCACCATGCATGCATGAAGGGGGGGCGGGGGACATCGTTTCTGATTATTGATTACCAATAACCGCGTTAGCCTCAGTAGTCACATTCGCTGATCGGGTGGATGGCTATCATAACAAGGCCTGATCAGCATGTAATTTACGTGAAAAAGATCTTTGTGGGCCGGTTGGATCCCCAAAATGATTTCCCAGTTATCGATTGCCATCGATCGATATGTCCATTGGCTGATCATAATATTCCTTTACTGCACACTAAAATTTGAGCCATATGAAATCCATTTTATTATTTTCCAAATTCAATTTTATTTTTTCCCAAATTCATTTTTTGCCATTTTAATATTTCAGAATTCTGTATTTTGCCTTTTGCGCCCATTTTACCATCAGAAATAGTGTCTAATAATTGGGAATGAATAAATGTCCACAATTTAATAAGATATAACAGTCCATTTAATGTTTTTAAGTGCTGCAACTCAGAAATACAGTTACATTTTGCACAATATGCTTCAAATAATATTGTGACAAAATAAAAATTTCAAGTGTAAACAAGATACAGCTAGCTACTTTTATCACAATGTCAGTAGCCTAGCTATATCTATTCTATTGTGATGGAATATAGTAATGCATAATTTTATGCACCTTTAGTTTATTTCATTTATAAAGGACAGTGTGCTACTGACAATCATTTGCAAATAGATGGGTGCACCAGATTTAGCAAGAAGCTATAATTTCCATAACGTTACATAGCTATTTAAATCACAATAGTGTCAGTGATTAGCCTCGCCCTCTAGCTGTATTTATTGTGATCACCAGAGATCATCGTTAGAGAGTTGGTGTGTTTTGGGAAGCGCAGTCCTTGTTCCTGACATGGTTTTTGAAGTGATCTTCGCACGTGTTTTTGCGGGTCCAGTCCCCACGGTATGATGACAGAATTAGCAAAACACCTTATCGACTGAAGCATAAAAGTCATTAGGATACTGCTCTGCTCTGAATTTAGGGCTTATTGCGGAATTTCGTAGCTTCTTGGCGGCGTTAACACAGAAGCAGCGAAACGCTTGGTCACCGCTGTGTTGTGTGTAACACGCAGCGTCCCCGCCTCCCCGGTCATGTTTGCTTTGCAACAAACGTTCCACCCAAAAACGGAATTTCAGTCCAGATTAGGCCAAATTCTGCAATATTCCACGTTTTGCAGTTGATTCCATTTTTATTGGTAAATTCCGTGATTCCGTCCGTGAACGCGGATTTCATATGGCTCTAACTGAAATCTGCGTCCCAAAACGTATTCCGTGCTACATGCTATAGGCATAGCTTCAGAAACTACATTGAAGATCCAGAGAAAACAAGACAACTTCTGCCACAGGGAACACTGCATTATCAAGATAGCGCCTCTAAGAGGATCTGGCCGGTAATGCACTTTATTGAATTCAAAGAGTAGGGTACTTCTGCAGTGCTGCTCGGTGACATCGAGTAGGATATTAAAATGGAATAAAAGCCAAAACAACCTTGCCACAGACATGTCCGTGGATGGCCCTCTAGCGGTGTATCCGAAACACGGACATCTCCGTGGTTGGCCGGGAAACGGTTAAGAAAATACATTTAGAATTTTATTATTTTTTTTATTAGATACGAACCGTTCGAAAAACCCTGTCAAAATTTTGATTCCCAAAAACAGGCTTCGGGGACAGCCTTACCATATTATTTATATTATTCAAATGGAACTCAAACATGTTCCGTTGTGATGTCCAGTATGATGTCATAATAGTACATTCTAGAACATTTGTGATGCCACAGTATGATGTCATGTTGTGATGTCACAGTATGATGTCATGTAGTGATGTCACAGTATGATGTCATAATAGAACATTCTAGAACATTTGTGTATCCAACAACTCTCTCAGAAGATATCATTGCACATTTTGGAACAGGACTGAACTGTTAAACAACAGAGGCCCTGTCCACACGAGAGTTTGGATTTAATATGACGTTTGAAAAAATAAAACTCCGTCCACACGGTGAACACAGGTGGACAACCGTGTATAACTGCGTACTCACGGGCAGAGCTGGAACCCAGCAACCGATACATTTAGTACAATGTAATACAATGCCAAAGCAGTAGGCGGCGATGTTGTTCAGACATGAAGGCCATTTCAACCAATCAGAAAAGACTGAACGCTCACTAAACTTCCTGTTGGGTCGCGATCTGCCATTAATTAACTGAAGAAGAAGAAGTAACGTTACCGATATGAAATGGATGTAAACGTTATTTAACAGATTGCAGAATGGGTACAATACAATACGGCTCAATACAAACAATTGTTAAGGGGATGCAGTCTGGACTGGGTTCCTTATAAGTTATAACAATAACTTGACAACACATGAGTTTAGTTTAGCTGCAGCTACATGTTTACTCTGAGCGTCAACAGACATCAGTCGATCACAACACTCTTCAACACAGACGATACGTTTTGAACAAAAGTTTGTTACAATCATTTTCATATAACGCTACTTGGGACAGCTCTGCTGTAAACACTGGTGTAGTTGGCTCTGCTATAATCTCTCTACCCCGCGGTCTGCCGTGAACATGGGGAATAATTGCGACAGCTCTGCTGTAAACACTGGGAATAACCTCGGTTGCTATGCCCACACGCAACTGCAAAACCGCACAACTCCACCCTGGCCACCGGTTTCAAAAGACCGCGGTTGCAGTGTAGCAAATCCCCGGTTGTGTGTGGCCGAACAGTGCAACTGCGCACATACAATCACGGTTACATTAAACCCAGCGTTCGTGTGGACGGGGCCATAGATTGAAACCTGCATTTCTCAAACAAGATGCCTTGCCTACCGCTTAGCCGTGGAAAGGTGAGTGTCCACTAGGGATGAGCCCAAACGTTTGAACGTTCGTTACGTTGGCATTCGAATTCTAAATCAACATTAGAATTTTTTATAAAAAAATGTGTTCGTGGTTGTGGCTGTTACAAATAGTGGTTAGCTTTAGAGATGAATGGCTATGATCACGGAGCAATAGTGTTAGGTGAAACAGATACATTTTCATTCATCACTCCTCGGCTAGTAGTAGCAAGGCTCTGGTTCCTGCCACTACCTGCCTGTGACTCTCAGAGCCCCTCGCTGCCCTCCACCTGATGTGACATCAGCGTTCAGCATCAGGACCAGGAAACTACCCCCCCCCCCCCCCTCTTACCCTGTCACGTGCCGAACAGCAACGTGATAGGAACCTTGAAGGACAGGAGGTTTTAACCCCTGACCAATCAGAAAAGGGGAGGAAAGGATTACCAGTTCACCCCTTTACGACCCCACACCCATGATACGATGTAATGACAAATAGAGCATGACACAGTCATAGTCTGCTACATGAAGTATCTAACAGCTTCACATAGCTCATGTGCTAACCTGCTATCTGATTTTTACTAAGGAAAAAACACAGAATAGAGAGGGCCCCCTTTAAGAGCCCCGGTACCAGACTTACACATGTGCTTCTGTGGCCAAACCTAACCCAGTTGTAGATCACAAGACACACACAACCCTTCATCACAACAAAAAATGGCAAGTACACTCCTGCTACAGAGGAACGCCGTTTTTCATAACGAGAGAATACAGAATCCTTGATTATGTATTGGCCACAGGCCTTGCTAAGCACACATGATAAGTGACCAAACAATCTTTTCTTTAGGAAAATATAGTTTCTCAAGCGGAAAGCACAACCCCAGCAATTAAGCTGAGGGTTACATCGTATCCCCACAAACACAGTGACACAATATATTGTAAACAACATGTCTGAGAGGAGGGTGGGGAAGCCCCAGGGAAACCGGGGGGATCACCCCTCCTTCCTTACCCTTGATACGACCAAGTTGAACAGGTAACCCTGTTAATATGTGAACACACTGTTCATTGTCATTACAGGCTGAGAAAATAATTCATTCCTCAATCATATGTCACTAAGCATAGCTTTATAGGTTAATTAACCCCCTTAGTTGTGAGTTCACGTTACATGAACACACATGTTCTCATCACAACTAACCAGATAATTTTTACACATGTAAACAACAACCCGATTTCTATGGAGAGAGAAGCTATACCAGTGACAAGACAATTCACACACAACACGCGTCGTATCCTCAATGTATTGCAGCAACACACGTTATAGAAAACATTGTTATTACAAAACATTTAGAAGAGAAGGAAAGAAGAAGTGTTTAAAGTCCGGTCGGGACCTTGCTACCCTGAGCGCAGGCCAAGAGAACTGCAATCTGGCTAACGGGACACCGAAGTTGAACACAGCATGGTAAATGGTAAATGGCTGCTTTTTTATATAGCGCTTTTATCCAAAGCGCTTTACAATTAGTTACTTACATATTACCCATTCACACACCGACGGCGGAAGCAACCATGCAAGGTGCCAACCTGCTCATCGGGAGCAATTAGGGGTTAAGTGTCTTGCTCAAGGACACAACGACACGCTGCCCAGGAGGAGCGGGAATCGAACCGGGAACCTCCGGATTGCCAGACGACTGCTCTACCTCCTGAGCCACTGTCGCCCCCGACATCTCCTGTGTCGGCGACGAGGGTAGCGTTGCTGCGCCACCCAGCCTCTACGTTTCTCCATGTTGACGCAGTCCTCGCTGGCAGGGCTCCCGGTGTAGGTTCGACTAACATCCTCTGTCAAAGATGACGTCGTAGTCAGAGTGTTTAAGGCATGTTATAGTCATAGCAATGTTCAACAGTGTAGCATCAAGCTAACAGCCGCTCTCGACTGATAGCAACAAGCTAACATTTCCTAGCCTAGTGACACAACGGGCTAGCGCCGCAGCTAACAGCTGACTGGCTAACAGGTAGGCCACAACTAGCACGCAAGCTAAGCAGCTATCACCTGAACTGTACACAACGACATAACAAGCCACACTTCAGACAGGCCGCCGTCTGAAACCCTCCTCATCCTTTAAGAGAGAAGAGAAAAAGAGATGTCAACACAGTTTACAACGGTGATTTTACCAGACATACGGCGGGGCCGGCACAAGTCCCATCTGGGCTGCAGCCGACTTGAACATGGATCTTCCGATAACGAACATCCATGCCCACATTTCCTCGTTAGGGTGTACTTTCACTTTTATGTGAAAGATGGGGCCTGCACGGGACAGAGAAGCATCCGCTTGTCCAGAAAATCCTGGGATCACCAGGTCCTGGTCGCGGCCCACTAGTTGACCATAATGGGCTTCAGACCAAGATCCTCCGCCGTCGCCTAAGAGGCCGAACAGAGGACCCTAATCTGGGGCCGGCTTTCGTAAAAATGGTCAGCTAGCCCCCATAGCACTAACAGACAACTGGCGCTCGCAAGCAAACATTACTCACCCAGGCTCGAAAACCAACCAGTCCCTCACAACAGACTTCCACAGTCCAGCTGCATAGCCGGAGGGCCAAACCCATCCAGCCGCAGCAAAGGAGGACTGCAGATTGGGGAGTATATCAGCGACGCGAGCCCCTAATACGAAAAAACCGGTGGAGGTTTAGAATGATCATCATCTTCCAGACACTCCAGTGATGAAGACAATATCGCCGTATTTTCTCGAAAATAGTGAGAGAAAATAAAGATATAATGTCAACGTATCTCCTTGTTCTTCTGTTTTCCTTTCCTCAGACTAATATTTTCTCCACGTCAAGTGGTGTATACAGGCACTTCCTTGTGGATGAAATTTGAGAAGGAGATGAGTGTGTGGCCCCACCCCTGCTTATGTAGGCAGCAGATGGGGGTGTGGTCAGACGGATGTTGGTATGTAAAGGTACATTTTGAAATGTATTCAGTGCATATCCACTGAAGCGAGATATTATGCAACTGGTGCTGAGCGAAGCCATAACGAAATAGAACTTTATTAACAGATTGCAGAATGGGTACAATACAGTACAGCTCAATACAACTGCTAAGGTCGCTTTCACACAGGGGCTGTTTGGTCCGGACTTTCGGACCAGAATTCGATAGTCTGTGTGAATGCGCGTCGAACTCGGTCCACGGACCAAGCAGGCGAACTCTGGTCCGCCTGAAAACGTAGGTCTCGGTTCGGCTTCAGCGGACCAAATGCGAACCAAATATAGGAAGTGATTATTATTACCACTGCTCGCAGCACTCACTGCAAAACAAGCACACTGCATCTAATCTCTCTATCTATCTCTCTCTCTCTCTCTCTCTATCTATCTATCTATCTATCTATCTATCTATCTATCTATCTATCTATCTATCTATCTATCTATCTATCTATCTATCTATCTATCTATCTATCTATCTATCTATCTATCTATCTATCTATCTATCTATCTATCTATATCTATGTCTGTGCATCTTGGGAAGAAGGAAGAAAAAACGCGGCTTATTATTATTACCGAGGCGCGCGGCTTATTATATTATTAAAACAGCTACTTGTGGGCACTCATAAAAACACAGTGGTCTACAAGTTGTTTAGCGAGAGGATGGTGGTAATGTGCTTCAATAGAACAATGGATCAATGCCATGTCAAAACTCGGCTCCGCTGATCTGGGCTCCGCAGTACACACACAGACACACACACGCGCGCGCGCGCACACACAGGATCGCAGCCACACACACATTTCCACTGTCCAATAGACAAGCGCCCTTTTCGACCGCGTGACATTGTTCAGAAGGTCTCGGTCCGCCTCACAGAAACCTGTGTGAAAGCAGGCGAACCAAATGAAGAATGCAACAATGTTGCAACTTCACCCCCAGAACCGCACCGAGTCCTCCAAAACTATATGTGAAAGCGACCTAAGACTGGAGGATGAAGACCAGCAAAATACTTTCAGCTTGTTTACATAAGGGTCCTCCATTTTCAATTCATCAAAACATTTAGAGCAGCGGTTCCCAAACTTTTTTTTTAATATGAAACCAAGTAAACATTATCCTCGCCTTAGCAAGCACACAACAATTAACCAGCTATATCAATAAGCAGCAGTTATTAATGAAAATGTTGGTAACTCCAGTCATTTTACTCAAATTGCAACAAATAAAATACTTCACCACACGAAAGAACAAAATGAGAATTGCATGCATAGGCTCAGAAACAGATGACTATTAGTTATATTTATTAGTAAAATAACACCATAGCACCGCCATTAGCCTTTTCATGTCACGCACCGCCAAAAGGGCGCTTGTGCACATATACAGTAGTTTCAAAAAAAAAATATATATAAATATATATATATATTTTTTTTTGCCACAAATATCGGTATCGGTATCGGCCGATTGTGTTAGTTGAACAGTCGGTATCGGCGGCCCATTTTCATATCGGTGCACCCCTAGTTTTGTGGTTGTCTTGTATTGTATAGGTTGCATGGTTTGAAATAAATAAATTAAACTGAAAAAAGTTGCCAAAATGTTGACCCTGCAAATTGTTTACTAAAGGTTTTTCATGGAAATGTGTTCTACTGTATATAGTTACATGAAAAACTTTACAGTAGTAAACATTGCAGGGTATCATATGGACACATAGGGACGGCCAGACGGCAAAACAAAAGAAGAAAACTGGACCAGATAATAGAAACATACCCGATAGCTTAATAATTGTATACATGCAAGATGATATATCTATATCTAATGATATATTTGATCCGTTTGTTTGGCTGAGACAAATGACTCATTGCTCCTGTAATGTCTGTGTCACCACCCTCAGCTCACTTCTTTCTCTGTCTCCTCCCCAGGGTGCCCTTACCTGCTCCTGGCTCCTCCTCCTCCTCTTTCACGCCGCCAACACCACCATCCCAGATGAAACTGAGAACGAGTTTACCAACAGCCAGAAGCCGGCCAAGTTGCCGCAGGTGTACCATAAGCCCTTCATCGCCATCTGGAACGTCAAAGTGAGCTGCGGCAACAATAAAGCGGACCAGGACAATGTCAAGGTCATCCTGAACAAAGTGTTCCATCTCCAAGCCACTCCGGGGGAAGACGACACACAGCCCGCCGTCTTGTTCAACAAGGATACGCTCGGCAATTTCCCGTTTATAATAAAAACTAAGAATAAGAATATATCTCTGGCGGATATGAGGAAAAACGCCATATTTGGGGGCGTGCCCCAGTTCCAGTCCCAGCTCCAGTCCCAGTTCCAGTCACTGAAGAACCACCTCTACAATGCCAGCAGGCACATCCGTCACTATATCCCCCGCCAGGACTTCCTCGGCCTGGCCACCATCAGCTATCAGGGCTGGCGCCCGCTGTGGGAACACAACTTTGGCGTGCGGGACGTATACAGGAAATATGTGGTGGCGCTGGTCAAGGAGGAGTTTAAGGGCAAGGAAATAGACTTGGACTTCTGGTTGAAGGCCATTGACGAGGACGACGAACATTCCATTGGCACGGCCGACGACGACGCGGTCGTGGATAAAGACGTCACGCACGCGGAGAAGACGAGGATGCTGGCGAGGCTGAGATTCGAGCGTAGCGCCAGGCGGTTCATGCAGAAGACGATCCAGTTCGGGGTGAAACTTCGCCCCAACGCCCTGTGGGGTTACTACTCCTACCCCGACTGCTACAACTCCAATTACGGGGACAATACAACGGTAGTGGTCGACACAAAAGGCTCCTGCAGCGACAACACGAAGGAGTCCAACGACGATATGCAGTGGATGTGGGATAGCAGCACGGCGCTGTTCCCCACCATGTTCCTCAAAAGGAACAAACAACAAAACCGCCTCATCTCCCACCATCGGCTCCAGGAGGCCATGAGAGTCTCCGACCTGAGCTCCAAGGAGTACGAGCTTCCCATCTACCCGCATTTGAGACTGAAGTATATCGAAGGAAATAAGGACTTTCTCGTAGAGGTAAGAGTTGATGTGAAACTGAAACACGGGCTTCTTGACTATGCATCTGAAATATATATTTTCTATTTGTATTACTGCTGGCAGATTCAGATTTCTTTATTCCCCATATTGTACAGGTACAAATGGAACGTGATGACATTTCAGTGCATGATTGATTTTTTCACAAATAGGAACAACATAATAATGATAATGATAAATAAATAAGTGCAAAACAGGACAGAACAGTGAGACAAGTAAGACAGTAAAGTGCAGTGGTGGGGTACATGGATACAGTGCAGCACAGTTCAAGTCCAGAGGTCCAGCCCGCCATAGACGGGGGGGGGGAGCAGGGGGACACCTGACTCATTTACCAGGCGAGCTGCTGAGGGGAAGAAGCTGAGTCTATGGCGGGACTTTAATGTCTTGGGGCGCGTGTATGCTTTCTATAACGCAGTTGCGTTTCCGGGTTGCTCTGATTGGCCGCTGACCCCACGTGACCATACGCTATTACGCCCCCCTTATCTAACGCTCTACAGCTCTCCGTAACTTCCTCGCAGAACACCTCTTTCCGTTTCCGTATTTATAATATTGGAAACGCCGTGCTGTGATAACAACATTAACGAGACTCATTGTGTCTATTCTGCTAACCAGGGAACAAACTTAACTTTTTGACTTACCAGCCATTTGGCTGGTAGATTTTAAAAACTACCAGCCGGGCAGATTTTTTACCAGCCAAAAATCCTATTAGTATTTATATTGTAACGTTTGGCCACTTTAAATCATTGAACAGAGAGAGAGAGGTAGATAGATAGATAGAGAGAGAGAAGGAAGGCCTGAAAACCTACCTGTTCAAAAAGGCCTTTGACTGTTAGCTTTTTATTTTAATTTTATTGCGCTTTTGTTTTTAAATTGCCTATTTATACTATGTTTTTAATTAACTGTTCTATTTTTATCTTATTTTTATTCTGTATTTTATTTTATTTGTTTTACTAATAACTATTTTATTTCTATTTTTTTAACTGTTTTAACCATGTAGTGTAGCACTTTGGGATCCCAGTGAACAAAAAGTGCATTACAAATCCAATCTATTATTATTATTATTATTATTATTATTATTATTATTATTATTATTATTATTATTATTATTATTATTATTATTATTATTATTATTATTATTATTATTATTATTATTATTATTATTATTATTATTATTATTATTATTATTATTATTATTATTATTATTATTATTATTATTATTATTATTTGTGGCTGCCGCCCTGGCGGACATCTGTGCTCTACTGAGTGCACCTTTCTAGTCTAGAGAGAGAGCGCTGATTCTCCGTAGCTGAGCAAGGTTGCATTTTGTCAACACAAGTTGGAACCCTGGAGGAAGCGATATAAGGAAACGAATTGCCAATAAATGTGAAGTTATCTTTGAACCTGTTGCAGGGAATATGCCTCCACATATTTGGTCAAATCAAATGCGAAATAGTAAAATATCAGAGCACAATCAAAAACACGATTGCAGGGTTTTCTTGTAGGCTAAAGAACGAGTGATGTAAGACCTCATGTGCGTCTCATGTTACAAACTTGACCTCGTGAGCAGAGTGCATCTCATTTACATTTAAAGGTTCATTGTTTGTAAACATTAGAACGGACACGTGACACACACACACACACACACAGTTTCAACTCACCACCGCCGCATCATATTGACGCCGAGCACAGACAACCCATTACCTGCCGGCCGAGGTAGATGCATGCAGTGTATTTTGTTAGCTGCCAGGTGGCGGGCAGACCTTAAATTCTAATCGCCAAACAATAAATCTACAAGCCAACGGCGCTGGGCATCTAACTATTTTGTACCCTGCTGCTAACGCTAACGTTATGTCTATTCTACAAGCTTTAACGTTACCTAGGCTCTCGTGTCTATCTGCTAACGTTCTCACGTCTATCTGCTAACGTTGGCATTAGGTAATAACCGGTTTAAAATGGATGGTGATTACCTCACGTTGTGTCTATTCTACTAGCATTAACGTTACTAGTACAAACAATCAAACCAAAACATTGACATCTAACTTATCTTTAGATATTTACTCAACCTCTAATGTCTAACTATGAATGAACACAACACTAACTTAACATCTTTAGCTAATAAAGTACTCAACCTCTACTGTCTTTAACTATGAATGAACACAACACTCTAACTCACCATCTTTAAATAATAAAGTACTCAACCTCTACTGTCTATGAACACAACACTCTAACTCACCATCTTTAAATAATAAAGTACTCAACCTCTACTGTCTATGAACACAACACTCTAACTTACCATCTTTAGATAATAAAGTACTCAACCTCTACTTGTACAGCAATTTCTGAAGGAAAGAATGATATTCTAAATGTCCACCATAAACATCACTCAGCTCTGCAGAACAGTCCCTGTGTCTCTTACTGAGGCTGCAGCTCCTGCTGGCATTCTGCTGGGAGAACATTCCTTTAACCCTTTCACTACCAAAGGGTTAACCCCTTTCACTGCGACAATACAGGTTAACCCTTTCACTACCAAGTGGTTAACCCTTTCACTGTGACTATCCAGGTTAACCCTTTCACTGCCACACAACAAATGTGTTAACCCTTTCATAACCCTTTGCTTTCACTAAACCGTCTAGTGTGGTAGTGAAAGGTTAACCTTCTGTAGTGTGGTAGTGAAAGATAAGATAAGATATTCCTTTATTGTTCATAGTTAAAGACAGTAGAGGTTGAGTACTTTATTATCTAAAGATGGTAAGTTAGAGTGTTGTGTTTGTTCATAGTTAAAGACAGTAGAGGTTGAGTACTTTATTATCTAAAGATGGTGAGTTAGAGTGTTGTGTTCATTCATAGTTAAAGACAGTAGAGGTTGAGTACTTTATTAGCTAAAGATGTTAAGTTAGAGTGTTGTGTTCATTCATAGTTAGACATTAGAGGTTGAGTAAATATCTAAAGATAAGTTAGATGTCAATGTTTTGGTTTGATTGTTTGTACTAGTAACGTTAATGCTAGTAGAATAGACACAACGTGAGGTAATCACCATCCATTTTAAACCGGTTATTACCTAATGCTAACGTTAGCAGATAGACGCGAGAACGTTAGCAGATAGACACGAGAGCCTAGTTAACGTTAAAGCTTGTAGAATAGACACAATGAGAGGTAACGTTAGCGTTAGCAGAATAGACACAAAGAGAGTCTCGTTAATGTTGTTATCACAGCGCTCGTTAATGTTGTTATCACAGCGCGGCGTTTCCAATATTATAAATACGGAAAGAGCTGTTCTGCGAGGAAGTTACGGAGAGCTGTAGAGCGTCAGATAAGGGGGGCGTAATAGCGTAGGGTCACGTGGGGTCAGCGGCCAATCAGAGCAACCCGGAAAGGCAACTGCGTTGTAGAAAGCATACACGCGTCTTGGGCAGCCGTAGCCGCCTGCCGTGGGGGAGCCTAATGAAGAGGCCGTGACCCGGGTGGGCGGGGTCTGCCATGATCTTCCTCGCCCTCAAGGCCCTGCCCTGGTGGAATGTAGGGACTCGAGGGAGGGAAGGGGGCAGCCGATCACCCTCTCCGCTGATCGTATCACCCGCTGCAGCTTGGCCTTGTCCCTGACCGTGGCTGCAGGGAACCAGGTGATGATGGAGAGGGTGAGGATGGACTGGATGATGGCAGTGTTGGTGTACAGGGAGAATAGTAGTGGGGACAGAACGCAGCCCTGTGGAGAGCCAGTGTGCAATGTGAAAAAGAATATTGGCTAAAAGATAAATGCCAGAGAGTGTTGGGTTGAGTGGTCTTTGAAATACAATGTTCATACAACTGGTTTGTTTAGTTCATTCATGGTATCCTTCCGAGTGAAGTGAAGCATCAGTTAATACAAGGACGGCAGCCCTGCCTTTGGCAGTAGAATCTCATTAGCACCACCATGTGGTGAAACAGAGTTAACCACTCCATTCACCAGAGTCTATCGCTGTACTCACAGCCACTAACAGCAAACAGTATTCCTTTGGTGCAATGGATGCGTATTAGTACATACTCTTGTCATCCCTTATAGTAGTAGCCTACACACTTGATACTGTCTCTGTGCCAAATGTTACTACGAGCAATCTAATATAAATAGAAATTAGGACTGTCAAAGTTAATGCTTTAATTTTGGAGATTAATTTAAATTATTTAAAGCATTAAAATAAATGAATCTAGATTAATCTATGGAGTGAAACATCTTCAATATTAGCGCCGCGGATATAAAAAAGAGGTCTAGCTGAGTCAATGTTGATGGTTTTGTTGAACATTTGTATTTCACAGGAGAGAAACTGTATTCAAAGAAAGCTATTAAAATAGTCTTTGAATCTAAATATACTTTCTTTGTGTTGAGTTTACATTAATTCCATTATTTTACTCAAGTAAATATCTGTTACAAGCTTCGGTCTTAATGCATTTTTTTTATCTAGATTCATCTAGATTAATTACAGCAAATTGTGAGATTAATTAGTAAAAAAAGAAATTATCTATTGACAGCACTAATAAATATAAATGCATTATTTAATCTTAAACCAATTCATGAATTTCTTCCAGGATGACTTGCTCTACACCATTGGTGAGAGTGCTGCCTTGGGTGCGGCTGGCTTCGTGATTACTGGAAACGATATCGCCTCATCCACCGTAAGTGTACAGTATTTCCTATCCATACACAGAGGTGGAAACTAACCGAGTATTTTTACTCAAGCACTGTAATAATAATAATAATAATAATAATAATAATAATAATAATAATAATAAACGTTATTTGTATAGCACCTTTCATGAAGAAACTGCAGCTCAAAGTGCTTCAATCACAACAGATAAAATGAGCACATAAAGTGCAGACATATAAAATCACAGTTGTTCACATTAGGATCTAACATCCCAACAGGCCACCTATAGTTTATGGTTTGATTCAGTTTTAAATAGACAATAATAAAAGGAGCAAGATAAAATAGACAGAGTAAAATAGTGTAATAGTGCAGTGCAATAAAATTGAATAGATTAAAAAATATATATATATTACAGTGCAATAAAATAGTTCTGGATTACTGTTCAACAGTTCAATAAAAAACCTGACAGTTTTGAACCTGTAATAAAATGCAATAGAGAGAGTAAAATAATACAGTGCAATAATAGAATAGTAGAATAGAATAGATAGTAAAATTATGCAATAGAATGGACAGAGTAAAATAGTGCTACAGTACAGCGGAGTGTACTGTACTTAACCTTATGTAGTGTGGTACTTACATTCACTTACTCACTTAAACAGCCTGTTCTCACACAACCCCACTCTTTTCATGCCAATTTAACTTGTTTCCCCTTTCCCCCATCGCCTGTCCACAGGACACATGCACCACGCTGGTGTCCAACCTGAGAGGAACTCTGGGCGATTTCATCACCAAGGTCACCCGGGCCGCCGAGCACTGCAGCGAGGTCCTGTGCCAGAACAACGGGCGCTGCGTCCGCCAGGAACACCACCTCAAGCATTACCTGCACTCGAGTACCGGCGTCCAGCTGGAGCTCCAGGTGCTGAATGACACGTTCCACTGCCACTGCTACGAGGGATATAAGGGAATGAATTGCGACGGCGGGGCGAGCATGTGGTGGTTGTGGTTGTCGTTGTCGGTGTTGTTGTTGTTGTTGGTGTTGTTGGCACTTTACATTAGACACTTTAGAAGAGACAGAGCTGCAGTAGAAGCGGGAGAGGTAGAAGAGGGAGAGGTAGAAGAGGCAGAGGTAGAAGATTTGGTTTGATTTTATTTTATTAGGGATCCCCATTAGCTGGTGCCATAGCAACCAGCTAGTCTTCCTGTGGTCCACACACAAAAAAACATACAAAAACAATTATTATTGCAAAAACAAAAGTATTAAAAGTCAGTAGTACACACAATGCATAATGAAACTACTGTAACACTTAAGATAGCTAAAATTACATTACAGTGTAAAACAAAAACAAAAAATTACTTTACTTTTAAAAGTGAATCTACTGTAAATGCAGCAGAGGTTTTGAGGCAGGTTATTCCAAAGAGTTAATGCTCTAAAAATAAAAGATCTCCTTAAAGCGTTGGTTTTAGGACCTGGCAATTCAAGCTGCCCACTTAAGATCGCTAAAATTACATTACAGTGTAAAACAAAAACAAAAAATTACTTTACAGTGTTAAAAACAATTAAAAAAACGATTTAAGATTATTTTAAAAAGTGAATCTACTGTAAATGCAGCAGAGGTTTTGAGACAGGTTATTCCAAAGAGTTAATGCTCTAAAAATAAAAGATCTCCTTAAAGAGTTGGTTTTAGGACCTGGCAATTCAAGCTGCCCACTTAAGATCGCTAAAATTACATTACAGTGTAAAACAAAAACAAAAAATTACTTTACAGTGTTAAAAACAACTAAAAAACGATTTAAGATTATTTTTTAAAGTGAATCTACTGTAAATGCAGCAGAGGTTTTGAGGCAGGTTATTCCAAAGAGTTAATGCTCTAAAAATAAAAGATCTCTTTAAAGCGTTGGTTTTAGGACCTGGCAATTCAAGCTGCCCACTACTGGAACCTCTAGTGCAGTGGTTCTCAACCTTTTTACACCAAGTACCACCTGAGAACGTAGCTGGCTCTCCAAGTACCACCATATGACCGACGTTAAAATACAGTATATTCAGCTATGCACAGTTCACGCAGGAGGCAAATGTATTCCTAATAGCATTATATTGTTAACTTTTGTCATCAGACAGCCACAATGTACAAAGGGGTAGCACTAGCACTAGCAAACTCTTCCACACAACTCATACAATGCAATGGGCATTGAGAACATAATAATTAACATTCTCACATAGCAAGTGAGAAAATTAAGAACAACTGTTTTTCAGCAAGTGTACTTAATTCTTTCTCTCTCTCGCTCAGCAAGCAATTGTCCTTCATTCACACACACACACACACACACACACACACACACACACACACACACACACACACACACACACACACACACACACACACACACACACACACACACACACACACACACACACACACACACACACACACACACACACACACACACACACACACACACACACACACACACACACACACACACACACACACACACACACACACACACACACACACACACACACACACACACACACACAATTTTGTTGTCCATTGACAACTCACAAAAGCAGGGCCGGACTGGGGAAATAATTCAGGCTGGGAAATATAGTGTGAAATATAGCCCCAGTCAAACCACTTTATTTTGTTACAAAGACTTAATTTCTTGCATTCTGGTGCATGAATCTTTTTTAAATGTACCCTTTAAATGCCAGTGTTTGTGATGGGCATAAAACATTATTGTAAAAAAGAAAAAAACATATTCAATACATTTTTTAATTGTAACCCTTTAAATGCCAGTTTGTGTGATGACATCACAAATTATTGTTAAAAAAACACACAAAAAGAAAAATATTTTCAATATATCAAATGCAAAGTACATTTTTCTGGGGGGGGATTATTACAGGCTAGGCATGTGTCAATGATTAGCAACAACACAGATTTTGATGGATTTTTTAGTTTTTTGTAATGTCAGATTTAACAACAACTCTTCAGAATATTTCAGAGTATTTCATTTTCTATCTGACATTACAAAAAAATCTAAAAATAAAAATGGTTATGATCAGGGCTGAAGTTGAATAAAAGATGTATGACTGTTTAGACTGCAATACTCTCTGTCACAGTGATCTCCTGGTTGTTACCTGTAAAGTGTCACAGCCAACTAAGTGACACTGGGTATGACATCCTGATCTTATATATGATTATGGGGAATGTCTGTAGATTCTTCCTGGACAATGGAATAGAAACACGTTATGTGTAAACACATGTTAAAGTGCCACAAGTCAACGAGTGACACTTTGTATAATATTCTTATGTTTATTATATATGATTGGAGCTATGTATATGACCTGTATACTCTTTATACACTTATAAAACTATGTTACAGTTAATGTGCAGTCGGAGTGAAGAGCAGGATTGAGCTGAGAGCAAGTTGGCACAGTTTAAACCTGTCCTGTCTGCATAGAATAAAACCAATGATTGGTACAGGTGTATTGTATATTTATATATATATATATACAATATATACAATGCAATATACAATAGTATATTGATGTATTACAGGTATGTAGTATGCAGTACAGGTATATTGTGTATTGTAGGAACACAGGCCAGTTATTCCCTCTCAATAATGACTACAGCCCAGAGGAATGTACGGGGGCCTCTTCCTGGAGCTCTCCGGCCGGCAGACGCATTAAACTGGTTAACCCTTTGTGGGGTCTGAGTGAGATGGGGAGTGAAGGGACTTTCCACAGCAGAGAACAAAGGGAGTCTGTTCCAGCGAAAAACGTTACAATTACTTTCGAGTTACGGCCTAGTGGAGTAAAATGGGAGGAGAGCCAGTCCCCACGAGCCGTGCATTGACTGGCTGGTGAAATGACATCACGGTGACAGCGCTGTATTTGGACCAATAAGCAGAAGAGACCCTGGGGCCCTTTATAAGGGCCAACTGGCGAGATCACGGGCAGATTTTTACACTGAGCTGGAGAGAGAAGAAGAATGGTGCTTAGAGACTTTTTTGAGAGATGAGAAGAATGGTGCTCGACACTGGGCACAAGCCGTGCATGATGAGATGTTTTGTTCTGTGCTTATTTTAAACTGAATTGGGTGCTTTCCACTTCAGTATCTTTTTGTAACTAGCTTTTTCTAATTAAAATTACCTCTTTATAAATATGATTTGTGTCCTTTCTTCTGACCAGACGACCGGGTAAGCATGAAATGTGTTTTGCATTGTAACTTCACCCCATGCATTTTTTGATTAATGATGTAAAATAGAATAAGTGGCTTTATCCCTGCATTAAGGACTAAAGGTGGATTCTGATAAACCTGGTTTTATCAAGTAAAGCCATATAGTGATAATATGTGTAAGTGGCTTTATCCCTAGCTATAATGGGGATATAACCATAACTATAGGCTTTATCAAGTAGAGTAAAAGGAGACTTATGATTATGCATTAAGGACTAAAGGTGGATTCTGATAAACCTGGTTTTATCAAGTAATGCCATATAGTGATAATATGTGTAAGTGGCTTTATCCCTAGCTATAATGGGGATATAACTATAACTATAGGCTTTATCCCTACGGAGTAAAAGGAGACTTATGATTATGCATTAAGGACTAAAGGTGGATTCTGTATAATGGGATTATCAAGTAAAGCCATATAGTGATAATACGTGTAACGGATTAGGGAAATGGACCTCCTCTGAATATAGAGAGTCCTTCCCAGTGCAAATAAAATAAAAGATTCCGCAACTTCAATCACTCGACGTTAAAGGTCGATGACTGACGGGGGTCGGAACGGTGCATTCGCTGTCTCTTGTCGGTCAGTGGTAACAACAACATTTTGTAGACTCGGTTAGTTCTGCGTGTCAACCACTTCACAGGACGCTGTTTGAGGTGTAGATAGGCAGACCAATGAGTTATGAAGTTATCGATCTGACCTAAGAGCGAGCGTGGGCATTCAACCTAGGTTATCTAACTATCGCGTCGCCGCAACTAGAAACACTGGCCTGGCCTGCTTCTAAGTTCAGTGGCCTGACTGCACAAAAAAAAAAAAATTATTATTATTATTAATATTATTATTATTATTATTATTATTATTATTATTATTATTATTATTATTATTATTATTATTATTATTATTATTATTATTATTATTATTATTATTATTATTATTATTATTATTATTATTATTATTATTATTATTATTATTATTATTATTATTATTATTATTATTATTATTATTATTATTATTATTATTATTTTTATAAATCTTTTCAAGTACCACCAGCAGTACCACCAAGTACCACTAGTGGTACGCGTACCACAGGTTGAGAACCACTGTGTAAGGGTGCAACTTGCACCGTGCAATCCATTCTTTGTGGATCTAGCCCACAGTATTTCAGACACTGGGAATACATTCCCTGAGATCCATAGATGTCCCTAGAATCAGATACCAAGATGTGGACCATATTAAAAAAAAGTCTGGAAATGTCTATTCTACGTTCTTATGGAATGCATGAGATAAAAAAATATATATTATAAAAAAAATCAATTTAATTTATTTTTAGTACATTTTCATAACGCGATAATTTACTGTGTAATTAATTAATCTAATTAACGCGATAAACTGACAGCCCCAATTAAAAGACAATCTATTTTCAACGTTAAGCCAAGAGAGGCGGGCATGCATACGGCTCACATTAGACCTTAGTGAGCAGCCCAGTACCAACCGTGCTGCCCTGTTCTGGACCACCTGGAGCTTCCTGAGGTCACCACTGGCAGCAGAAGACCACATCGCAGAGCAATAGTCAAGATGACATAAAAACTAAACTTTGCATTATCTGACATAAAAGGGGACGGGCAACAAAAGAAGCACATTTCCTGGAAATACCAATTGCTCTTCCCATTTTTAAAACAATATAATTAATATGCTGAGAGCAAGACGGAGTGCAATCCAGCATCACTCCAAGGAGTTTAGTACTTTCAACTTGTTGAACTGCCGAATTACACAAGTTTAAATAGAGGTGTGGTAGAAGAGGTAGTGGTACAAGAGGCAGAGGTAGAAGAGGTAGTGGTAGAAGAGGTAGTGGTAGAAGAGGTAGTGGTAGAAGAGGTAGTGGTAGAAGAGGTAGTGGTAGAAGAGGCAGAGGTAGAAGAGGTAGTGGTAGAAGAGGTAGTGGTAGAAGAGGCAGAGCTGGGTAATACTGTGAAAATTAAGCTTTTGTGGGCGGCTGGGTAGCGCAGCGAACTAAGCGCCTGCCTACCACCGCAGAGACACTGGTATCGAATCCAGCTGTTGGCGGTACCTCCGGCTTGGTCGGTCCATACTAACACGATTGGCAGTGTTAGCAGTGGGAAGCCGGTGGGGTGTGTATCCTGGTCATTGTAAACAGCGACTCCTACAGATCGGTCAGGGTGCCTGCTCAGCGAGGAAGGGAACTGGGGGAAGTAGTGTGAGCCTCCCACGCATTACGCTCCCCCAGTGAGAGTCCTCGCTGGCAGGTGAAAAGAAGTGGCTGGCTGACTCCACATGTATCGTAGGGGACATGTGATAGTATCTATCAACCCTCCCTAGACCGGCAACTAAGTGGGGGGCAAATGCGCGCAACGACCAGGAAGGGAGGGAAGAGAATTTGCATAACGACTAAATTGGGATGGGAGCAGTAGCCTCATTGCACACAGAATCATTCTAATGGAATGGAAATCCAACAAACACCCCCCCTTCAGGAGGTGGATACAGGAGGTGTTGTCTTTGCTATAGCTTGAAAAAATAAGACATACACTGAACGGGTCTTATGACAAGTTCACCAAAGTATGGTCTCCCTTTATTGAACATGTAAAGGGATTGACTCTTTGAGATAACACCAACCTGATTGATACTGTAACTCCCTCCTCACTGGCATCACCTCCCGCTCCCTCCAAAACTCAGCTGCCCGCCTCCTCACTAACACCCGGTCCCGCGAACACATCACTCCTGTCCTCCACTCCCTCCACTGGCTCCCGATCAGGGAACGCATCAACTTCAAAACATTACTCCTCACCTTCAAAGCCCTCCATAGCCTGGCCCCCCCCTACCTGACTGACCTCCTTCTCCCCTACTGCCCCACCCGTTCCCTCCGGTCCTCTACCACTCTTTCCCTCACTGTCCCGTCATCCAAACTCAAAACTTTTGGTGACCGGGCATTCTCACGAGCTGCACCCCGACTCTGAAACTCCCTCCCTCAGACCATCAGAGACTCTCCCTCACTCTCCACCTTCAAATCCAGACTCAAAACCGAAAGGTTATCCTATAACCTAGTTATATGAATACTGGCTGAGCGTTTCGCTCTTCGCCATTATGAGATATCTCTTATCTCCTAGCATATAATGTGCTCACGAAACAACAAATGCACTCGCATGCACGTGACCAGGCCACGCCCCCGCGTCCCACTATATGACACCGGACATGGTCACACACTACCTTCCTCAGAAAGATTTCCAACACTGAAAACCCAACCAAGGGACCTCAGGGCGCTAAGAGCGAGACGCTCAGCCAGTATTCATATAACTAGGTTATAGGATAACCTTTCGTTATATTATCATACTGGCCAATCGCGTCTCGCTCTTCGCCATTATGAGATATGGGGCAGAGCAGACGCGTGGCCCGACAAGTGTACCCCCTGAGGGCCCGTAAGCCCCAACCAGGGAGGAGGGGAGTCCCGTCCACCCGCCCGTCCTAACGAAGGGGGGTAGGCAGTCAACTCCACCAAAGTGCGAAAAAGGGGGAACCAGACACCCCTGAAAAACACACAGCACAGGCGGGACCACGTGTGACACAGCACCCCGTGGCACACACCCACACACCCCTGCTAGCCCACCAAATGGCGGGACGCAGGAGAGGTCCCAGACCTCAGAACCGCCTGGGAGACAGAACTCTCAGTCATGTCCACGAGGTAAAACTTAACGAAAGGACCCGGGGAGGACCAGGAGGCCGCAGCAGATGTCCTCCACCGAGGCCCCCCCTAACAGGGCGGCAGAGGCCCCCACTCCACAAGTGGAGTGTGCCCTGACGCCCCCAGGGGGGACCTGTCCAGCCAACGTGTAGCAAAGGGCAATGCCCTCGCACAACCAATGTGACAGGCGCTGCTTGGACAGTGCCTTACCTGCGCGAGGGCCACCGTAACAAACAAACAGTTGATCGGAAGCCCTGAGATCCTGCGTCCGACTGAGGTAAACCCCCAGTGCATGGACAGGACACGACTGATGAAGGCTCGCCTCTAACTCACTAGCGTGAGGAGGCGGATGAAACGCCTGAACCACAAGTATGGTTTTGTCAATATTCCAATGTACAGTTTTGCTTGTACAGCTGTACAGTGTGTCCCCCACCCACCCCTCCTACCCAACCTAAAAACGGAGGGAGGGGTTGTGCAAACTGCAACACAAGTCCCCGCCTCAGCGTTCTCTCCATCCACCTTGACATATGGCACTGCTGTAGCCATATGATGATAATCCCAAAGCGCACCCGCCGCCACTTGGCGCTGGTCCGCCAGGAACCGTAGATAGCCGGCCCGGTCTTACCCGCTGTGTGTTGCCAACCCTGGACTCGCCAACCGCGCAAGCAGGGCGTCTCGCAGAGCCGGGATATCGCACCCTGACACTACCAACGAGGCAATCGCACCCAAAGGGGGACCCCGACAGAAAGGGCCGGTTTGATACGGGGGAAGCTGACATCACACTGGGTGACATAAGCTCCCCCACTGAACATCTCCCCGGCATGGACTGCTGAGGATCTGTTCTACAGCTGGACATGCAAGGCGTGTGGTCCCCACACTGCCCGATAGGGTGGGTTCCTACACACCGTAGCCCTGCAGTGATATTACTACCACCCAAATCACCCGTGCCTGACTGACCACCGCCGGTCTTCCGGCCGTGGGAGGCACTAAAGTGATACCCGGCCTGGCGAGGGCGGGGCTGGGGGAACTCACGCTGCGACCCCCTGGGCCTCGAGTTCCCCCCCTGACAACCTTTGTCATTGACAGACACAACACCAGGCTCACCAAACACAGACGCAGAACGTGTGGCGTGGGAGCCGCTTGACGGCACAGCATTCTCATAGGCAGACCCAGGCCTAGCCAGCAACTGGTTGTCAGCCCCTGTCCCCATGAGAAGCGAAACGTGGGGCCGCTTGCGCCTCGTTGAAGGCATGCGGCCCGCAGCCAAAGGGGACAAATCAGAGCCCATATCCCTCTGGTGTTGGGGGGGGGGGGAGTGACCGGAGAGTGAGCTAGACACAGCTAGACGGCTATGGTTTTTTAGGGCGTGCTCATCTAATGTAGCCGATCCCTCGGCTGCCAAGGCTGTCGGCCTTGTGATCACCTGTTGTCTTTGTGTCCAGGGTACCTCAGGCGGGGGAAACATGGCCGCTGGTCGGTGCCTCACCACAGTCGCTGGCGAGGCCGCGCCCTCACCTCTGGCTGCGTGGTGCGAGGCGGTGTGGGGCCTAGGTCAACTACCGCCTGCGCTCCTGCGGAAAGACCAAAGAATCCCTCGGCGGAGAGGGGAGCCCTGAGGAGGAGAAGCCTCTTCTCCTCCTCAAAGGAAGACTGCTCCAACCAAAGATGTTTGTGAACAAGCATTGACAGCATCCTAGTTCTCCCTGCGGTTATAGCTTGCGACTAAAAGCTGTATAACCCCAAAAACATGCGCAATGTTTTCGACGTCGGCTGGCCCTAAGGCCCCACTACCTGACACCATTGTGGACAGAAAAGCAGTCAACTGAGCAATGACACTGGTCGCCGCTAAATTCCGTCCTGCGGCGGTATAAACTTCATCAGCCCATACAGCCACCTGCCGAGCCGACTCGCCCTCTGGCGTCGGCTTCCGGGTGGGACACCGTTCAACCATGCCAGGGCAAAGGACCGATGCTACTTGGCCCTCACGCCACGGCACACCTTCCTTGCGCCCTTTTGTCAGCTCATCCACTCGTATAAAGGGTAAATAAGCCTCAGCAAAACCCCCCACATTAGACACCGATTGACCTTCAGCAATGAAACGGTTAAGAGAAGGGAAGAGTGGCGACAGCCCACGGCGGGGAACAAAGGAACGGCGTCCCAGCATCGTAGCATTAGCATTAGCCACGCGCTCCAGGATAGCTGGGAAAACATCCAAAACAGAGTCATGACGACCATGTTTACCCAAATATCCTGCGCCTCTCGCCAATACATAACTCTGATGTCTCACGGGACAACGAGCAGTATCACTCATGCTAGTATCAATGCCTGTTAGCGCAGGCCCTACCTGTGCACGACGTAGCTCGACTGCTAACCGTCGCGCGACGTCCCTCGATCCGCTGTCACGAGATGAGGAAACCCCAGGACAGGCCCTATGCGCTGTTAGGATGTGCCGAGAAGATTCCAGGGGCTGGTGAACCTCTGGCTAAAACCAAACATTGTGTAATTTCTCCCTGCGTTTCATAACAGCTAGTTCACGGAGTGCACTGCTACTTCCGTGTTGGAAACAAAAAGAGGAAGGTAGAGTGTAACCATGTCCGGCGTCATATAGTGGGACGTGGGGGCGTGGCCTGGTCACGTGCATGTGAGTGCATTTGTTGTTTCGTGAGCACATGTGCTAGGAGATAAGAGATATCTCATAATGGCGAAGAGCGAGACGCGATTGGCCAGTATGATAATATAACTACCTGTTCTCCCTAGCATTCAACCTTCCTTACCCATAACCACCCTCCTCCAACCCGCCACCATTTTCCCCTGCCCTACGTTCTCTCCTCTCCTGCCCCCCCCACCCCCCTTGGTTCTCCCTTACTCTCTTCCCGACTGTCCCCTACTCACTCCCGTATTTGTTATCCGTTACTCATGGTTTTATGTTCCTGTGTATTCTTATTGTTCTCCGTTTCCCTGTGGTTCTTCTATGTTTCTTTGTTTTCTTTGTTTATTTTTTGCCTATTGTCAGCGACTTTGGGTCTTTGAAAAGCGCTATACAAAATAAATGAATTATTATTATTGATGATATATTTACTTTACAAACAACACCTATACTACGAATCCCCTTTCTGCGTATATGTATGTATGTATGTGTATATATATATGTGTATATATGCGTATGTGTATATGGATATGTACCTTTCTCTTTTTACGGTCAACTAGGATGAATACTTATTTTATTTTTATCCTTTCTCCCTCTCCTCTCTCTCTTTCCTCTTCTCTGAGTGTGCTCTTGATCCCAGGGGTGGTAGGGAGGGATACATTTTTTGGACCTTATGGTGGTCTTGTTTTGTTCTTGACTTATTGTGATGTTTCTTCTTGACTTGTTTAAAGAAGACATGTATGGCCCATGGGGACATTAACGTGTGTTGTCGGGCCTTACAAATAAATTTGATATGATTTTGATTTGATTCCTGATGACTTGTTGTACAGAACTTGTAAGTCGCTTTGGATAAAAGCGTCAGCTAAATGACTAAATGTAAATGTAAATGTCACTGGAAATCTTGACACCAAAACTCAAACACAGAGAGTCAATGCTCTGGTTCAGTCATTTAGTCAGGACATAATATATGCTGTGACATGTGGTCAACACAAACCACCTTCTACTTCCTTATGCAGTAAAACATTGACAGGTAACACTGAGCTCGTCCAAACACTGAACAAGCTTGGGCATGGGGTCTCTTACTCCCAACTTGAAGAGAATGACACTGCTCTGTGTCTCCAAAAGCTAGCATAGAATAGAATAGATAATACAGGTGCAACTCGATAAATTAGAATATCGTGGCCAAGTTATTTTATTTCAGTAATTCAATTCAAAAAGCGAAACTCTGGTAGATAATAGATTCATTACACACAGAGTGAAATATTTCAAGCCTTTATTTGTTTTAATTTAGATGATTATGTCTTACAGCTCATGAAAGCCCAACATTCTGTATCACCAATAAATGTTTTTAAATAGATGTATTTTTCTTTTGTATATAGAAATGTCGGCCTTCTGAAAAGTATGTTCATGTATGTTCACTCAGTACTTGGTTGGGGCTCCTTTTGCACAAATGACTGCATCAGTACAGCTAAATATATAGACTTTTCCACGATATTCAAATGTATTGAGCTGCACCTGTAGAATATAAATACTTTTATTATCCCGTTGGAAATTTTACTGCAAATCGCTCAACATTTAAACATTTAGACAGAACAGGTCAAGTTGCCTAAGATAAGAGTAGAGTCAAATAGAATAAAAATGGAATAAAATATACAGTAAATAAATACAGTAAAAATATACTGAGGTCTACAGTAGGTGTAATATTGCACAGTGCTGTTTCAAACTAAGTCCAGGAAGATGGTAACTGCCACTCTGTGCTCAGTGATGCAGTGAGCAGTGTTTGGCAAGTTACTTTTAAGCAAGTTACTACAGTTACTAGTTACTTCTTCCAAAAAGATACCAAATTACTTACTCAGTTACAAATGATAAATAACTAGTTACTTCAGAAAGTAACTTGCGTTACTTTCAAGTATTTTTTTTACATAAATAACATACACAAATCTAAACTATTTTAATGTTGCTGTGGGACAAAGTGAGACTAGCCTCCAATCAAATGCCATGTATGTAGATATTATAATTACTATGTTTATATAGTGGATTATACAAATACAAACACAATAGATGTTTTGCAACTTTTGATATGTATTGCCCCCCAACAGGCCACAACTGGGCAACATTAAATTATGCTTGTGTAACCGAGGTACCGCAGTTAGTAAGCGGTACTGCAAGTTAAACTCACTCCCCAGAGGCATCCAGACCCGGAATCAAGAGGTGGATTCACCTCTTGGTACAGTGGTCTGTGCTGTCGGACCGGGTTCAATTCCCACTCAGGGCGATCCCTTAACAGGGGTCGAACGAAATACACAACGCAGTTAAGATCACACCGGCTACATGTGGTGCTGTGACCCGGATGTGTCTATATTTTCTACAACGGAGTTCGGCGATTTGCGAATCTGATTGGCCACTGACGTTTTTGGTCATGTGACATGTGCGCCCAATAGCGTGACGAGCTGTGTCTTTGCCCATTTCCGCGTCGAACAGCCTGCAAAGCACCTGGCGTTCTATCGCCTAACCCTAACCCTAACCCTAACCCTAACCTTAACCAACTTCGAAAGAGTGCCTAAGCTTAACCGTCAGAATCAGGGCAGGCGTTCTATCGCCATGCTCTAAGACAAACTAACCTTAACTGACTTCGAACGAGCGCCTAAGCCTAACCAGTGTAGAAACTTGCGGTCCCACGATTGGGCGTACATGTCACATGACCAGAAATGACACTGCCCAATCAGATTCGCAAATCGCCGAACTCCGTTGTAGAAAAATAACAGGCGACCCACCCGGATGCCCTGGGTGGAGTGAGTTTAGAGGGGTGAGTGTAACCGAGGTACCGCAGTTAGTAAGCGGTACTGCAAGTTAAACTCACTCCCCAGAGGCATCCAGACCCGGAAGCAAGAGGTGGATTCACCTCTTGGTACAGTGGTCTGTGCTGTCGGCCCCGGTACAGAGAGACCGGGGTTCAATTTCCACTCAGGGCGATCCCTTAACAGGGGTCGAACGAAATACACAACGCAGTTAAGATCACACCGGCTACACTTGTTAAGCACTACAAAAAATAAATAACATATATACTGATTGATTGAACATTTTAATTAACAGATTGCAGAATGGGTACAGTACAGTACTACAGCTCAATACACACAATTGTTAGGGGGATGCAGATTAGAGAAAGGCTTTCGTCTTTGTTTACATCAGGGTCCTCCATTTTCAATTCATGACATTTATTATGACATACACAACATACAGATATAAGAATAATCTAATCATCTAAACAAATCTAATCATGACATTTAAGACATGCATGACATACAGATATATATATCTCTGAGCAGCTGAAGACTGCTATTAAACCAGGAAGTGCAGCACTATGTCAGCAGAGTAGAGCCTCCACTACTGCAGTTTCCTGCGCTGCAACACAACTAACAAGAGTGAACAAAAAACGCTCATGGACTGTCGTTGACTGCTCGCTTGTGTTCGTTGGATTCGTTTTGGATTATTGGATTATTTGGGCTCGTACACGGACCCGCGGTCTCACGTTGACTTAACTCGGTTGTGTTGTGACTTGTCGCTGTGTGTCAGACTCTGGAGGCACTCGCCCACCTCTACCTCTGATTGGCTTACCATGACATTTTACTCAACCTCAGCCAATCGCGCGCTGCCCACTAACCAACCAGGAACAGTATGCCTCTCGGCGCAGAGATCTGTCTGATGAAAAAAAACAGCTTCAATCATCATAGTAAAGCGCCGCATTTTTTGGCAGTAACAGTAACGCGTTATTAAGATTGGAAGAGTAATCCGTTAGATGAAAAAACTAACGCCGTTAGTAACGCCGTTATTCCCATCACTGGCAGTGAGGCACAGTGATGCATTGTATAGTCTGATGGCTGTTGGAATGAAGGACTTCCTGTGCCATTCAGTGCTGCATTTAGGTAGTGTGAGCCTGGCACTGAACCTGCTCCTCCTGTCCGCCAAGTCTGTGTATAGACAGCCTCAAACCAGAGAGGTGTACTTCCAGCATCCACCAATCCTCATGTCTTCACCAATCTTGCATGGGACAATATGGATAGACTTGACTGAGGAAACTCACTGGAAAGGGCACATCACATAGAGTCAGGGGTGTAAAGTACTTGAGTGATTGTACTTCGTTACAATACTAAAGTACTGTTTTTGGGGATTTATACTTTACTCAAGTATTATTAGGTTTGTATACTTTATAATTACATTTATAATTACATTTCAGAGAAAAAAAACATATTTTTTACTCTTTACATTTAAAATGCAGACCTACAAAGTACAAATCTCGCAGGTCCAACCATTTGAATTAGTATACCGTAAATCCTCAAATATAGGATGGGTCTTCTAGTTACCTCAGCTGCAAAGAGCACCAGGCCTTTATTAGAGAGAGGCTTATATAAGAGGCAGGCCTTAATTTCTAAAAATGACACTCATGGACATAATCCCTTCATTTTCAGACTGTTATTGCATTATTATTATTATTTTTTTATTTTTTAATACGTACATTGTCTGTCTACATTTATTTAGACTAGCATTGGTATTTAAATATTGAGTGCAGTTGAGTAATTGTGGCATTAACGTAATTCACACACTGAAGTTGGAACTGTATAGGTTGCGGGGTCCGGGGACGTTTTAGCGTGTGGTACCTACTCGACTTCCTCAGTCGAATCGAGTTGTTGACATGCAGGGAATAGCTTTAGCTACTAATGCTATCATAGCATCATGATCTGTAATGTTAATGTGTCAACTGGACAATGCCAGCCTCGTCTGCCAACGCCATATAGATAACTATGATTTTGTTATATTATAATAAAATAGAAATTAGATAGTATATAGAAGTATAATACATTATATAAGTGTGTGTGTGTGGGGGTGTGTGTGTGTGTGTAAATGAATGAACCTAAATATGTAGTTTGACTGATAGATAGACAAAATGGGTTTATTTATGTTGATTTAATTTGGTTGTGTTGATGTTACATTTTTATTTTTTTTGCAAAATGGGTATATTCTGTTTGGTTTTACACTGTCTATCGGTGTGTTGTGTGTGTGTAGGGGCAGGTATATATAAGATTTTTTCTTCTTCCTGTTCCTTTCGGCCATGGTATTTTTGGTGAATTATATGAATATGTACTGTTGGACTGTGGTAATTCCATGTACGAATAAATAAAATGATGATGATGATGATGAACGTCATCCAGCTGACACCACAGATCTAGATATTATGACAACGTTAGCTAGCGCTAAAGCTAACCAGAGGGAAACGTTAATGTACGGTAGTCAGTGTAGCGGGAGGCAGCACTTGATTTCCATTGGCAAGAGACTATCCCTTACCTACCTTTACTAGTTACGCTGCTGGCCAGTATGACTTAGTACCATAGTGTCTTTATACCTGTATCACTGTACATATTAATACTACAACTCTGGGCGGCTGGGTGGCGTAACGGAGACTGCGCTCGTCACCAATGCAAGAGACTCCGGTCTCGAATCCCGGTGTCAGCATTGCCTGCGGCTTGGGCCAGTCGTCATACTATCAATTGGCAGAGGTAGCGGGTGGAAAGTCGATGGGTGGGGATTGGACGTTGTCGACAGCGACTCCTACAGGTCGGTTGGGTGACGCCTGCACAGCAGAGACAGGAAGTATCGGGGGCAGCGTGAGCCTCCCACGCGCTACTCCTCGCCACTGAGAGTCCGTGCTGTCTGGTGAAAAGATGCGACAGGCTGCCTCCTCGTGTACCGGAGGAGGGGACACGTGATGCAAGGCTTCTATCCTCACTACAACCGACCAGTGGGGGGCATAGTCTAGCAACGTTCAAGACAGGGGAGGGGAGAATTGGCAATACGAAATTGGGATGGGAGAAAAATAGAAAAATTTAAAAAGTGGATACAAAAATATATATTTTCTACCCAGTATACCTAGCTGCCCTGGCGCCATGTTGGGATGGTTCTCCTGCCTCAAGGCCCTGGCTTGGTTTCTGTTGGAGCTGAAGAAGAGGAGAAAACAGTATGAAATGACCCTTTTCTCTCCCAAGTCTCCTTTCAAATCCTCCAGTCGACGAGCGCTCGGTGCTGCCCCCACTGGTCGCCAATAAGATCAGCACCTTGACCCGATAGGTTAACAGTGATAGTAACGTGTTTCACTGGCGACCAGTGGTGGCAGCACATAGCGTTGGGAAATGACCATCTCGGCTGGAGGATTTGAAAGGAGACTTTGGAGAGAAAATGTTCATTTTGTACTGTATTTCAAAAGCTCATCAATACTGTACAGTATTTCAAAAGCTCATCAATAGAGCTAGATTACATTCTGTGTATGCCGTCTGGTTTGCATAGCCGAGTTGAAGCTTGAAGAAACAACCTTTAAATGGTGAAATCATCTTAAGTGCCGGTCCAGTCTAACACGATGTCGCCCACATAATTCGCAGTGTTTAGCTCTGGCCATTGTTGCCTTGAAATGACTGCTTTTAAACTGGCTTGAATACCCAAAATGGTTGTTTATCGGGCATAATCAGTGACATACACGCATAAATGCTTAAAGCCCCGCCCCCCCTTAAAAACATTTAGGCTGGATAAGATATTCCTTTATTGATCCCCTTGGGGAAATTCGGCTGCCACAGCAGCATGGGGGAGGGGGAGGTACAGGTATGGGCAGGGAAATAGTAGAAAGACATAAATATAGACAATAAAATTAAATCTGAATGTAAAAATATGAGAAAAAATGTACTGTGTAATCCATGTAATTAACTCTGAATATATAAATATGAGAAAAATAAACAAAGGTGCAGATGAGGGTCTGTATGCCCTATTGGTTATATATATATATATACATATATATATATATATATATATATATATATATATATATATATATATATATATATATATATATATATATATATATATATATATATATATATATTATAGTTACAATAAATATAGTCAATAAATAATTAGAATCTGAATATATACTATGAGTAAAAGTAAGCAGTATACACAAGATACCCTAACTGTCATGATATACGTCATACGTTGTAGTCCGTGCAGGTTTTTGTGGTTAAGAGTCAGACACACTTAGTGGTCAGACATTCCTAATAGTTCTGGGGTTCAGAGTTCACAGAGGCTTAAGAAGATCTTGTTAGGGGTATCCTAGTGGCCCCAAAGGTATTTTACATTTAGTCAGTAGTAGGGGTGTGTAACGATGCGACCTCACAACGAATAATTTCAATTATTCAGGCAACGATTCAATGCATCATGAAATCTCTTCATTTGACCACGATTCGATTTGATTGGATTGGATTCGATTAATTTTCGATAAATTTTCTATCGGTTAATTCCCCAAATTTTTTTGAATACACAAATGTGGCTGGGGGAACTGATTCACTCAGCATGAATGGACTACAGCCTCTCCCTGAACGTCAGCAAAACAAAGGAGATGATTGTGGACTTTAGGAGGTTGGGGTCAGGGACTACAGCCCCCTCATCATCGACGGGGCACCGATTGAGAGAGTGAACAGTTTTAAGTACCTCGGAGCCCACATATCCGAGGACTTGACATGGACCACACACATTGACAGTGTTGTGAAGAAGGCACGACAACGCCTCTACTTCCTCAGGCGCCTAAGGAAGTTCCAAGTCAGTCAGAAGATCCTTAAGAACTTCTACTCATGTACAATAGAGAGCATCCTGACTGGCAATATCACCTCCTGGTTTGGGAATAAATCAAATTTATTTATAGGGCCCGACAACACACGTTAATGTCCCCATGGGCCGTACAGGTCTTCTTTAAACAAGTCAAGAAGAAAACATAACAATAAGTCAAGAACAGAACAAGAACACCATAAGGTCCAAACATTTTTAGATGAATGCAAATAAATGAAAGAATGCAAGCACTCCCAGACATACCCCACGCGAAGGTAAGGAAAAACTCACTAAAACCTAACAATAGGGAAAAAAGCTCCACAGGCAGTGTGGAGGAGAGAAACCTTAGAAGGGCCATTCAAGGGGGGATCTCCCTTCTTAGATGTTGGTGATAGTAGTGTTGCAGACGGACAGTTGGTAAGCATGCACTCATGTGCGTAGTGAAACACAGATGAGTGCATGCAATAGCAACTGAACATTTTGAAAGATTAAAGATAGAGCTAATAGCGATAGCAACTGAACATTTTGAAAGATTAAAGATAGAGCTGATAGCCGTTCTATTTGAGGCACAGGGGCGGCGCAAAGAGGGTCACGTCCTCCCCGTCTTAGTCACGGGACATTCAACACTCCGGTCATTGCTCAGGGACAGCCGGAGACAGGGAGATAGGGGGCGGCGCAGAGAGGGTCGCGAACTCCCCGACATCATCGCGGGACATCCGGCACTCCGGTCACCACTACGAGACCTCCAGAGACAGGGGGGCACGCAGAGGGGGTCGCAACCTCCCGGCCTTCATCACGGGACGTCCAACACTCCGGTCAACACTCCAGGACAGCAAGTCATAGGGGGACAGGGAGACGGGACAGGCGTTAGACAGCTCATGAGATTGTAGTGGGCGGACATAGCAATAGATACAAGTGGTAGGCATATATGTGAATGGAGTAGATATATGAAGTAAGCGTATTATGTGAATAGAATAGAAGTACTTAACCCAGCAATGAAACCGCGTTGACTGTTAATCTGTTAACAGTCTGTTAATACTGTTAATCAGTTGACAGGACCACGGACAGACGACGGTGAATAACTGATCCAAGGCCTCGGAGGTGCATGTAGAGCAGTCACTACAATCTTGGCCAAGACCCCGAGGCATCCATCACCTTAGTCAGCGCCAGGAGACGGGCACTCAGAGAGATAGCACCGCACAAGACCGTAGCAGACTACAGAGAGTGGCACGTTCAGCCGAACGCACAATTGGAGGGGGGCTTCCCACTCCAGAACATTTACAACAAGCGGTGCAGGGGTAAGGCTGAGAGAATTATCAAGGACTCCAGCCACCCAAACAACTGCCTCTTTGAACTGCTGCTGTCAGGCAAGCGATACCGGAGTCTCATGGCAAGCACAGAAAGACTCAGAAGAAGCTTCTATCCCCAGGCCATCAGGTTGCTCAACGAACAATAACACTATGCAACAACCATCAAATGCTTTAAACAAAACACACTGCAGCACCCACTCTCCACACTTTAGAACACCTAAACACACTTTATATTTATTGGTAAAGGATTTGCACTACAACCCATACCTCAGTACACCTTACTGTAAATTGTACCTAAATTGTATCTCATCCCATTTCTGCTTTGCACTATATAGTATATTGTATATTAGTATATTGCATAGTATATTGTATATTGTATGGTAACTCAGTTACTTCTATTCTGCATTGAACATTGTACATATGTATATACTGAACACTGTGTCTATGTACGTGACTTCTATTTTTTACTTCTATTTTTAGATTTTCTTTTTTGTATTTTTTTTTTTTATTATTTTTTAAACAAACATATAAACAAACATGACAACACACGATAAGATATACAAGCATTAATTGTCAGGGCACATCCAATGAGATCACCTTTTGGTTAGTTGTTTTATATAAGATATACCCATAATACCTGTTATCTAAAAAAAAAAAACCCTACACACATATGCTCAGCTCGAAACCCCCCCTCCCGGACCCCACCTTGAGAAGTACCTCCACTATCCCTCGCACCTAACCAGACACTACCATTATAAGCTAGCTTTTATTCTCTCCACCACTTCTAACCACATTGACATTTTGGATTCATTGAGACCCAGAATTCTTGCTGTAGATATTTCATGGTAAATTACATCGAGATATGTAAGAAACCAAACTTTACGGCACATTTTTTCCGGTTGAAACCAGCGTGATGCGATCAGCTTTTTGGCTACTGTGATACCCGATAAAACCAATCTCTTTAGCTGTGGATTCACTGCAAACTCAAAAACATCATTCAACAGCAATACCGAGGGGTGTACAGGTATATTCCAAGATACGAGTTTTGATATTTGTTGGGTCACATCTTTCCAGAATGCCTTAACTGGTGAGCAGTCCCAATACATGTGCATAAATGTCCCTTCGTCCCCATTTGTACATTGGGTGCATTTGGAATCTTGTTTGAGCCCCATTCGGCACAGTCTTATAGGAGTCAAGTAGGTCCTGTGAATATAGTTAAGATTGATTTGTTGATGATCCGGGTTCCTTGATGTAAGTCGGACATTTGCCCAGGCTCCTTGCCAATCAAAGTCATTTTCCAGGTCTGGTATATCCCTCCTCCAGACAGAGTCAAGTTGGAGGGTTTCATACGAGGACGTTAGTAATTGATGATAAAATTCTGAAACAAAACCTCTCGATGTCTCTCTTGAGTAGAAGAATTTGTGGTATCTGTGGTGTTCAATTGGTCTGTCTAATGGAACACCGTGAGACTTCAAACATAGCTCTAACTGTTTGTGAAAAAGCCATGTGGACTTGGTGAGATTAAATTTTTTGCGTATTTCTTTATCACTACAAAAACCCTGTTTGTTAAAAACATCCCCTAATGAGTGTATGCCTTGCTCTTCCCATATAGGGAATCTTATAGGTCGTTTTCCAATTAAGAGAGCATTGTTATTGAATAAGGGAGTATGATTGTGCCATTCTTGTGGGTTAGGATTTTTTTTTTGTGATTCACGCCATATCCGGATCGCATGAGTAATTATGGGGCCAAATTTTCGTTCACAGTGCTTGATTGGTAGTTTAGTGTATGCTATGTCCTTCAGTCTATTTTTAGAATTTATAGATACGTTAGCGGATAACATATACCATAATATATTAGTCACTCTTCTTTTGGTACGAGAACTCGAGGTGTAGCCATAGTCGTCAGACGTAAATTAAATATCGAATTAAAAGGGGTATGGTCGGATGCTGAGGGGCGTATAACTATAGCTAGGATTGTACATAATAACAGGAAAATAGCGTTGGCAGCGGTATATGCCCCAAATTTGTACGAAGTGGGTTTCTTCACTTCACTAACCGATGAAATGTTAAACCATCCCGAGTACTCATTTATAATAGGTGCGGATTTTAATGCCATTTGGAATCCAAGGATGGACAAATCTTACCTCGCCTTTTCCAGCGAACAAAAAAAATCATCTAAAGCATTAAAAGATTGGTCAAAGACTACAGGGGTAATTGATTTATGGCGTTCACTTAATCCCACGACCCGAAAGTACTACTGTCGATCGGCGAGACATAACACATTATCCAGAATTGATTACGTCTTTGCATCCCCGAGACTATTTGATAAATATGAAGTGGAAATGATACCCAATGCGCTTTCAGATCACTGTTATTTAATCCTAAAAGCAACATTTGGTATACTATCTTCCCGGGCCCCAAGATGGCGTTTTAATACTATGCTGCTTAACAACAAGGAATTCATTACACAACTCAAAGAAGCTCTCACAGTATTCCTACGGGAGAATGCAAACGCGGTGCAAGACCCCAGAATAATATGGATGTCGGTAAAGGGTATGATCAAGGATTTCACGGATAGATTTTCCTCCATATTGCGCAAAAATCAATGCACAAAACTGTCTGAACTGGAAACGCTTTACTCAACGTTATTTAATTCTTTAAAATACAACAACTCAACTAGACTAGAAAATCAAGTTAACGTTCTAAAAACAGAGATCAATGCAATATACAGACAAAAATCGGAAATGCAAATACGCAGCACAAGACAACAGCAGTATTTCCAAGGTTCTAAACGTAGTCACCTATTAGCCATGCGATTAAGAATTAATGCAAAATTTGCAGATATAACTGCCATTAGAAAACAACAAGTACTTGTAACAGACCCCAAAATAATAAACGATACATTCAAAGAATTCTACTCCGACTTATATAATTCAAAAACAACCTTTGATCAAAACAAATTGGACACATATCTTAATCAAATTATTTTCCCTAAACTTTCGGAGGACGACGCTAAACAGTTAGAAGCACCGATCACATTAGAAGAACTCAAGAAGGCCATATCCGGAATGAAAAATGGTAAGGCTCCGGGAAGAGACGGTATACCATCAGAAATGTACCTTTCTTGTTGGGACATATTTGGACCCTTATTACTAAATATGATCTTATACTCAGTCAAGGAGGGGAGCTTCCATAAACACCACAATATCGCACTCATTTCAGTCCTTCTCAAAAAAGACAAAGACCCCACAGAGTGCGGTAGTTACAGACCTTTAAGCCTCCTCGGAACCGATGTCAAACTGTACTCTAAGGTATTAGCCATCAGATTGCAAAAGCATATGACGTCTTTAGTTCATCCGGACCAAACTGGCTTCATAAGAGGTCGCCTGATCAATGATAACATAAGACGAATACTGCACGTACTAGATGCAGACAAAGAGGACACCACACCTAAGGCGATGCTATCCCTGGATGCTATGAAAGCATTTGACAGGCTGGAATGATCGTTTCTATGGGCAGTATTAGAAAGGATGGGGTTAGGAAAAGGATTCATTGATATGATTAAAGTATTATACAAGGACCCATCGGCCATGATTACAACAGGCACATTCATCTCCGAAATCTTTCCGGTATCACGCTCAGCCAGACAGGGTTGCCCTCTTAGTCCCGGACTATTCGATCTATCATTAGAGCCTTTAGCACAATATATAAGACAATCCCAATACATAGAACCAATCGTAATCAAGGGCACACAACATAAAATTAGTTTATATGCGGACGACGTAATATTGTTCATGCAAAGCCCCAACACCACATTGCCTCATCTACTCAAGTTGATAGAGAACTTTGGTGATTTATCGGGATTTAAAATAAATTGGCCGAAGTCGGCTTTCCTTCCACTTAACATCCATGCAAAAAAAGACACAACCCTCCCAGGTGCGATACCCATGGTAAAACATTTTAGATGCTTGGGTGTGGAAATATTTCCCACCATAAGACAAACGGTGAAGCACAATTACACAAAAATACAGAACAAAATCAAAGACGACCTGGACAGGTGGGCAAAACTTAAAAACTCAGTACAGGCAAGGGTATCAATAGTTAAGATGGATGTATTACCAAGAATCAACTTCATCAGCTCAATGCTACCATTACCCCCTCCAGAGGGCTACTGGAAAAGATTACACTCCTCCACATACAAATTTATTTGGAATAACAAACCACCTCGCATAAAAAGATCCACCGCACAGAGAAATAAAGCAGACGGTGGCATGGCAGTTCCAGATTTTTTACAATATTTTAAGGCTTTCACATTAAGACCATTGACAATATGGTTTGATCCCCAGGCTTTGGTATCTTGGAGAGAATTGGAAGAAAACATAGTAGCCCCACAGAGACTGAAGGACATGGCACACACTAAACTTCCAATCAAGCACTGTGAGCGGAAATTTGGCCCCATAATTACCCATGCAATCCGAACATGGCGGGAAACACAAAAAAAATATCCTAACCCTCAAAAATGGCATAATCACACTCCCATATTCAATAACAATGCACTCTTAATGGGAAAACGTCCTATAAGATTCCCTTTATGGGAAGAGCAAGGCATACACTCATTAGGGGATATTTTTAATAACCAGGGCTTCTGTAGTTATGGAGAAATATGCACAAAGTTTAACCTCACCGAGTCCACATGGCTTTTTTACATACAGTTACGCCTATGTTTGAAGTCTCACGGTGTTCCATTACACATACCAGTTGAACACCACAGATACCACAAATTTTTCTATGAAAGAGAAACATTGGGAGGTTTTGTATCAGGTTTTTATTATCAATTACTAACGTCCTCGTATGAAACCCTTCAACTAGACACTGTCTGGAGGAGGGATATTCCAGACCTGGAAAGTGACTTTGATTGGCAAGAAGCATGGGCAAATGTCCGTCTTACATCAAGGAACCCGGACCATCAACAAATCAATCTTAACTATATTCACAGGACATACTTGACTCCTATAAGACTGAACAGAATGGGCCTGAAACAGGACTCAAAATGCTCCCAATGTACAAATGGAGACGAAGGGACATTTATGCACATGTATTGGGACTGCCCACCAGTTAAGGCATTCTGGAAAGATGTGACCCATCAATTATCAAAACTCGTATCTTGGAATATACCAGTACACCCCTCTGTATTGCTTTTAAATGATGTTTTTGAGTTTGTAGTAAATCCACAGCTAAAGAGATTGGTCTTATCGGGTATCACAGTGGCTAAAAAACTGATCGCATCATGCTGGTTTCAACCGGAAAAAATGTGCCGGAAAGTTTGGTCTCTTACATATCTCGATGTGATATATCAAGAAATATCTACAGCAAGAATTCTGGGTCTCAACGAATCCAAAATGTCAATGTGGGTAGAAGTGGTGGAGAGAATAAAAGCTAGCTTATAATGGTAGTGTCTGGTTAGGAGTGAGGGATAATGGAGGTACTATCCAAGGAGGGGTCCGGGAGGGGGGGGGTTCGAGCTGGAGCATATGTGTGTAGGGTTTTAGAAAATAGGTATTAGGGGTATGTCCTATATAAGCATTTGTATAATTGTTAATTTCGCTGGATATACACTGTATACGGTTAAAATATTATTATAGACTTTTTTTTTTGTCTTGTTTCTGTACTTGCATGTAATTTTAACCACCTTGACTGTTAGTTTCATTATGCATTATGTGTTGAGTACTGACTTTTAATAATTTTTGTTTTGCAATAATAAAAAAAATATAAAAAAAAAAAAGAGAGTGCCACGTTCAGCCGAACGCACAATTGGAGGGGGGCTTCCCACTCTCCAGAACATTTACAACAAGCGGTGCAGGGGTAAGGCTGAGAGAATTATCAAGGACTCCAGCCACCCAAACAACTGCCTCTTTGAACTGCTGCTGTCAGGCAAGCGATACCGGAGTCTCATGGCAAGCACAGAAAGACTCAGAAGAAGCTTCTATCCCCAGGCCATCAGGTTGCTCAACGAACAATAACACTATGCAACAACCATCAAATGCTTTAAACAAAACACACTGCAGCACCCACTCTCCACACTTTAGAACACCTAAACACACTTTATATTTATTGGTAAAGGATTTGCACTACAACCCATACCTCAGTACACCTTACTGTAAATTGTACCTAAATTGTATCTCATCCCATTTCTGCTTTGCACTATATAGTATATTGTATATTAGTATATTGCATAGTATATTGTATATTGTATGGTAACTCAGTTACTTCTATTCTGCATTGAACATTGTACATATGTATATACTGAACACTGTGTCTATGTACGTGACTTCTATTTTTTACTTCTATTTTTACATGCTATACTATTTTATTTCATACTTATCTTTTGTCTAGCACAGTCTCTGGAGCGTAACAGAAAGAAGCATTTTGTATAAAAGTATTCTGTACTTCTGTATGACAACTATTAACCCTTTATTCGCCAATGACGTGTTACCACGTCATTCTCCGCCTTGCGTAATCTGCCAATGACGCCGTAAGGCGTCTTTGAGATCAATATTTCAAAAATCTGTCATGTCAATCATATTTTACCCACGGAGACTTGAGACTTGCTGTTGATCTCCTATCAACTCTCCAACGGTTCAAGACCCCCATCTGGTGGCCGATCGGCGAATCGCCCAAACCGGAAGTGACGCGGCAGGAAATGGTGCTCAACCATATTTCGTCCGGCCACTCGCTATTGCTCCCGGGACTCGAGCTTGATACACTGGATAGCGATCCGTTGCCAATAACTCGATAAACAACCTGATTTGGACGTATATACTATTATACAACCTGGAAATGGATCGCATATATCAACATCCCATAATCGCGAACTTTCTGCTCCACGCTGACCACCCAACGGTCAGAGGAAGCTGCGGTAAGTTTCAGCGTGTTTGATTATTATGATCCATATAAACTGCTGTGATCTATGTATCGCCCATACTACATGAATGTCCCTAAGCATTTCAAGTGAGACTTGAAGTTTGTCACATCAGACATCTCGGCGGTAGATATCTCCAAAACACACCGGGATGATCTGGATGGATAGATAGCACTCCAGGTAAGGGGAAAGATATATATATATTTTTTCT
Source organism: Notolepis coatsorum (assembly GCF_963971535.1). Classification (NCBI taxonomy): domain Eukaryota; kingdom Metazoa; phylum Chordata; class Actinopteri; order Aulopiformes; family Paralepididae; genus Notolepis; species Notolepis coatsorum. Next base: position 7,598,206 of record NC_140180.1, on the reverse strand, counting down.
TTTATTATAATCTTTTTTAATTTGGGTGAACTTCCCCTTTAACATTTGTCTTTTACTATTATGCACTTTGCTACTAAATAATCTACCTTGCCTATATTACTACCTACTATATTAATATCTCTATACTACTATGCATTCAAGACTGTAGCACCTAAGTTCAACCCTGTTTGACGAACAATCTTACTTACCCTAAGCTGCCAAAGTTCTACCCTTCCTGCTGACTTGCACAAAACTTCATAAGTCGCTTTGGATAAAAGTGTCAGCTAAATGACTAAATGTCAATGGGGAGTGAGACAGTTAGGGACATTAGCTGTTGTAGGCCGGCCCTCCAGCCTACAGTAAAACAACACCCCTGATAATCAAAGTTGTGTGGCCTTGTGACTCTCTCTCTCTCTTATGATCCTCCAATAAAAACGTCAGTTTCTCTTCGGGACGTGCGACGCAGCTCGTCACCAGAGAGAGAGAGAGAGAGGAAACCTTTGAACTACTCACAGGGAATTAAGCAGCGCTGTGGCTCCGCTGATGAGCTCATCTGTGACTCAGTGTCTCTCTCTCTCCCCCAGCGAGGATCATAATAGTCAGCACTTCAACAGCTCGCCTGCGGCCTAATCCAGTCTTCTTAACGGTCCCATGTTGTGAAAAACTCACTTTTCTTTTGCTTGTGTGTCTCTGATGGGCCTACTAACACACAAAGTGGTAAATGGTGCATTTATCCAAAGCGCTTTGCAATTTTGTTCCTCACATTTTACCCATTCACTCACACATCCACACACAGACGGCGGAGGCTGACCATGCAAGGTGACGACCTGCTCATCGGGAGCAGTTAGGGGGTTAAGTGTCTTGCTCAAAGACACTTTGACACGCTGCCCGGGAGGAGCGGGAATCGGACCGGGAACCGAACCGTGAACCTTCCGATCACCAGACGACCGCTCTACCTCCTGAGCCACTGTCGCCCCACCAGAAAATGTGAAATGAGACAACCCAATCAGATTTAGCACACGGCTTCGCATTCAGAAAAGGTGCGTGCGTGCGTGCTTGCAAAAAACGCGTGTGTGCAAAATGGCAGCTTGCTTAAATACGGTTCACTAAAATATGTGTCTGACAACATTTATTTTTACAATGCCTGGTTTTACAGTTTGATCAGAATTTCGCTTGATCGTACGCTTGATCGTACAGCATCGACAGATGTACAATTATTATTATTATTATTATTATTATTATTATTATTATTATTATTATTATTATTATTATTATTATTATTATTATTATTATTATTATTATTATTATTATTATTATTATTATTATTATTATTATTATTATTGTTATCATAATTATGGTAATGATTATTATATTATTATTATTATTATTATTATTATTATTATTATTATTATTATTATTATTATTATTATTATTATTATTATTATTATTATTATTATTATTATTATTATTATTATTATTATTATTATTATTATTATTATTATTATTATTATTATTATTATTATTATTATTATTATTATTATTATTATTATTATTATTATTATTATTATTATTATTATTATATGGTATGAAGCTGTAAGGTGCACTTGAGCTGACCATTATGTTAAAATAAATATGAAGTTTGTAAGGGGGCAGGAAACATACGTTTTCTTCATCCTGCTCCTTTTCGGCCATGGGTGAATCATGTTAAAAATAAAAATAAAGATGTTGGTGATATTGTGCAAAGATGAACTGTACCCCCATGTACGAAACAAAATAAAATGAATGAATGAATGAATGAATGAACGATCGTGGCGGCTCGCTCGTTCTTTCTCCACAGACACAGAACTAACCAGTCGAGAACCGGACGGAGACAGAGGGTTATAGAGGCTCCTAAAATGTATAATCTTGTATTTTCAGCAATTCAAGGACATGTTTTGGGGACCTCGGAAAGGAGGTCAATGTGAGTGACGTGGCAGTACAGATGAGAGTGCCGTCCTTCGGATGAGATGCTAAACCGACCGAATTCAGGTTGTTAAAGAACTCAGGACGCCTATCGCAAAGAGTAGGTTCCCCGACGTTCCTGGTCAAATTCCCACTCAGGTCTCTGCAGGGCCGGAGTGGGGAAATAATTCATACCGGGAGATATAGCGCGAAATATAGCCCCAGTCAGGACACTTTTTAAGCGGGGGGTCTGGGGGTCCCCCACCAGGAATTTTTCTTTTTACAAAGATTTCATTTCCTGCATTCTGGTGAATTTGAGTGCATGTGAATCACAAACTAATGAGCCAACAATTGCTTAGTACAATGTACTGTTATGAACCTCAAATAAAACTGTTGTGGCACTAGCAATGCTACTCTCTCCACCTTCAAAAAGAAAAAAGCAAGAGCACAACATATTTTTCTATTTACTATTATAATACAGTTAACCACTCTCTCCACCTATTCAAACAGAGCAAGAGCACAATACCATATTCACTTTACTGATGCACTACCCATCAACAGTTAAAATAGCCCTTTACACAAACATTAAATAACAGACCTTTCATTACAATACTATAATAACAGTAGCCACTGCCAGAATAGTGACACATGTATCGCGTGTGGTGAGCACACGCATGCATGCACAATGAAGACAAGATTACGTTGTCACTACCCACCTTCAAAAACACTCTCAAAAAACACCTACGTGAGACTGCAATTCGAAACTGGCCCCTACAAATGTCCTAACCTAGTTGTACAGTAAATGACCAAGTAAGGCTTTGTCAACATTCCAATGTACAGTGTAAAATGTGTGTGTGTCCCCTACCCAACCCCCCCCCCCCCCCCACCTCCAATGTACAGCCCTCACCCAACCCACCCAACCCCACCCCACCAACCTCCTCCAATGTACAGTTTCTACGCCAAATGTATATACACTCCTTTTCTGGACACTTTTGTATCACAAACAGTACTGTATTTGCAAATCTGATATGTCATAAATGTATAGATGTAGCAGTACTGTCTATCTGTATGTCATGTATGTCATATATGTTATGATGAATTGAAAATGGGGGACCCTGGTGGAAACAAGACGAAAGTCTTTCTCTGGTCTGCATCCCCTTAACAATTGTATGTATTGAGATGTACTGTACTGTACCCATTCTGCAATCTGTTAATAAACTTTTCAATCAATTCAATCAATCAGTCTCAATCATTTTAACTATAAAATGAGCTCAAAGTATGAGCTCACTGACTGAAATTTCCAACAAAAAGCATCAATTGTCAAATAATATTGATCACATTAACTAGACTAGATGGTTTTGAGGAAATTAGAAAGGGAACAACTTAACCCTTGTGTCTGATCAGATTATTATTTCTTTGATAACTTTGCAGTGATTATGTTTGTAGCCAATATATGTGGCAAAGGTGTGTAATCTTTGAATTATCTTGGAATTATTTTGACTTTCTCTTTCATAAATTGTTTATTCAACTTCAGCCCTTATCATAACCACCACATATTGTTTTTTGTAATGTCAGATTTAGCAACTCCTTTCAGAAAAGTGGGAGTATTTCATTTTTAATCTGAAGTTGAATAAAATATTTATGGAAAAGAAAGTGGGAAATGATTACAACATATAATCTTTTTATGGCGTTTTTCAATTTAGTCCCCTAATATGGTAAGAGTATAACACTTTAGTTTTCAGACACAAGGGTTAAATTATTTATTTGTTTCTTGGCAGATTTAACATTGGGCCTTTGACAGGGGAGATGATGCATTGCATGGTAATGTTAGCTAGCTAACATCCACATGTTTATTTGTATCACTGACTAACCTGCTGGTTCCTTGACCTTGGTGCAAGAAAACATTTGATAAATGTTGCCGGATTTAGCAGCATCTCGTGTAAGGGCCTTTCTTTTTCTTTGTTCTATCCCTCTCTCCTCCACCCTTTCTCGTTCTTCCACTGTCCATCTTGACATCAACGTTAATTGACTTTCGCTCTCTGATCTCTCCCGAGTCCCTCACTACCTGGCTCACTGCCTGGCTGTTATTCTATTAGTGCCATCTGCCATTCCATTCGCCACCTCCGCTGTCAATCAGTTGTATCGCCTGGTCCCGCCTCCACCAATCACAAGCGGCAGCACGGCTCCATTTGTCTGTGTGATCCGCGAGAGGGAGAGAGTCAGATCGTTTTCCAACTCTGTCGCAGACAGTGAAATCCTGGTTATTCCCCACCCACCTAGGTTATCTAACTATCGCGCCGCCACAACTAGAATCAATGGCCTGGCAAAAAATAAAATAAAAAATAAAAAATTACAATCAAAAAAAATATATACTTTTTTTAAAAAAATTTGCAGGCCAGGCCACCGGGAAAACTCCCGGTGCTCCCGATGGCCAGTCCGGGCCTGGGTCTCTGACACGAAGGCCACATAATCAGCCCTCCCCTTAATTGGCTGATACAAATCCTTGTCTCCCGAGCCGTTCAGCCATTGTGTAGTGTGATATTTATAGCAGTGTGTGGCAGCCATTGAGCCTGCGGAGCCCAAGGTTGGCTGCTACACAGTGGCGGTGAAGGAGGCAATTTCCAGAAAAGTCTAGAAAAGCGCTGTATACACACAGCGATCGTTCATTCACACAAGAGCGAGTACATTGTTGTCCCTGGGGGCGACAGTGGCTCGGGAGGTAGAGCAGTCGCCTGGCAATCCAGAGGTTTCCCGGGTTCGATTCCCGCTCTTCCCGGGCAGCGTGTCGAAGTGTCCTTGAGCGAGACACTTAACCCCTAACTGCTCCCGACGAGCAGGTCGGCACCTCGCATGGTCGCCTCCGCCGTCGGTGTGTGAGTGAACGGGTAAAATGTGAGGAACAAATTGTAAAGCGCTTTGGATAAAAGCACTATATAAATGCACCCTTTAACATTTATGAGTGGCAGGATTTGGGGGCGGGGCCTGTAGCCGAATTCCCTGCTGATCTCAGCCTTCACACCTGTCGCACATCTTGACCTTTCACGTCAAATGTATATACTCCCTTTTCTGGACTCTTTTTGTATCACAAACCGTACTGTATTTGCAAATCTGGTATGTCATAAATGTATAGATGTAGCAGTACTGTCTATCTGTATGTCATGTATGTCATATATGTCCTGATGAATTGAAAATGGGGGACCCTGATGTAAACAAGACGAAAGTCTTTCTCTGGTCTCCATCCCCTTAACAATTGTGTGTATTGAGCCGTACTGTATTGTACCCATTCTGCAATCTGTTAATAAAGTTTTCAATCAATCAATCAATCCGGATTCCTCTCCGCCTCGGAGCCAGACGGGAGATTTACGCATCTGGTTCCAAATATGAAGTGGATTAATCAGGAAAACGGAGGGCTGGACTTGTCATAAATATAAATGAGGGCTTCCGAGGAGAGCGGGGGCAGGGCAGGCTGTGTAGGCGAAGAGTTTATCAATGCAGTGGATTAAGCGAAATAAACTCGATTTAGAGGCCATGGCACACGTTCTATCTTAATGATGGATCTGAGCGGGGTCCAGCGGGGTCCAGCCGGCAGCGTTTATCGCTTTTTACTACTGGGGAATCGAACCCCGGGTCGGCCGTGCCGCGACGCAGCGCGTTACATGGTTCGCCACTTGGGCGCCCCCTGGTTTTCTAATAAATGGTAAATGGTTGCGTTTATTTAACAGCTTTTATCCAAAGAGCTTTACAATTTTGTTCCTCACATTTCACCCGTTCACTCGCACATTCACACACCGACCATGCGAGGTGCCGACCTGCTCATTGGGAGCGGTTAGGGGGTTAAGTGTCTTGCTCGAGGACACTTCGACACGCCGCCCCGGGGGGAGAAGCGGGAATCAAACTGGGGACCTCCGGATCACCAGACGACTGCTCTACCTCCCGAGCCGCTGTCGCCCCTAATACCTGCGCTATCTAGCAATCATCCAATCAAATGCCGTTACATCGGACGCATGCCGCCGACCGCACGTGTCAATCGGGATAGTCGGTCCGGCGCCGGAAGGAGCGCAAGCGTGGAGGCTGCCTCTCTAGGAACCCTCTCTCTCTCTCGCTCTCTTGCTCTCTCTCTCTCTCTCTCTCTCTCTCTCTCTCTCTCTCTCTCTCTCTCTCTCTCTCTCTCTCTCTCTCTCTCTCTATCTCACTCTCTCTCTTTCTCCCCCCCCCCCTCTCTCTCTCTCCCCCCCCCCCCCTCTCTCTCTCTCCCCCCCCCTCTCTCTCTCTCTCTCTCTCTCTCTCTCTCTCTCTCTCTCTCTCTCTCTCTCTCTCTCTCTCTCTCTCCCTCTCCCTCCACTAATGAATATGACAGTCACACTACGACTGCTTCGTCAACGGTAGCCCAGAGGATGAGGCTGCGTCAACACATCCCACCGATAACGGCTGGACACCCTCCGCCAAGCCCCGGGGAGGCGGCAGGGATGATTACCATATGCTGCTATCATCCTCCCTGTGTCCCCCCTGGCAGCAGTCTATGGGGGGAATGCAGGAAGTATAAACACAGATTATCGCACACACACACACACACACACACACACACACACACACACACACACACACACACACACACACACACACACACACACACACACACACACACACACACACACACACACACACACACACACACACACACACACACACACACACACACACACACACACACACACACACACACACACACACAGGCACACGGTGGGTAAATCTGATTTCAGACCAGTGATTCCAACACACATGAAGTGATCCATACCAGCGCTCATGCAGCTCACAGCCGTAAAGCAGGTCTGAGATCATTAGGTCTCAACACCGTGAGAGGGGGAAGAAGGGGGGGAAGAGGAGATGGAGCAGGGGAGAGAGAGAGGGAGAGAGAGAGGGAGAGAGATGGAACGATAGAGAGAGAGATAGCGAGGGAGATATAGAGGCAGATAGAGAGAGGGAGATATATATATATAGAGAGAGAGAGAGAGGGAGAGATAGTGGGGGGGGGAGAGGGAGAATGAAAGAGAGAGAGGGAGATAGAGAGAGAGTGAGAGAGGGAGATAGAGAGAGATCTATCTATCTATCTAGGTCGTCCTCAGTGCTTCCAGTCATCCCGATCCTCCATGCTCCAGTCATCCCGATCCTCCATGCATCTGGCTAGCTCGCCGGGGCTTTCTGCTGCCGCATTTCTCCTGAGTATGTCCATGTATGTTAGAGTGGGACGTCCTCGTGATAGATGCCCGTGTGTTGGCTCCCACAGCACAAGTTTTCTGGTTGGCAGCTCATGGTGTCTGGCAGTGTCCTGCCAGCCTCATTCTCCTGACTGCCACTTTCTTGCTCACCCTTAGCACCCCCCCCCCCCCCCCCCCCATACAAGTTTGCATTAGCGACATGCTCATCCCTGTTGATGTTGAGCACCACACGCATCATTCTGGTGTAGCACCCATCCAGGGCCTTCTGCAGGGTGGGCTTCAGGGTCCAGCATTCACTGCCAAACAGAAGGACAGACTCAACTGTTGCATGAAAGAAGTTGAGCTTGATTTGACGGGGGAGGTTGGATTTCCACACACTGGTCATGCCGTTCAGAGCCCTCCACGCAAACGCCTTCCTCACACGGTCTTGCTCGGACGAGTTGACCCACGAGCCCAGTGCCTCCTGTTGTCGTTAGAGGTGGATGATCCGATGATAGAGAGAGATAGAGGAAGATATAGAGAGAGATAGATAGAGGGATGAAGAGAGAGAGCGAGAGAGATAGAGCATGAGATAGAGAGATAGAGAAAGAGGGAGATAGAGAGAGGGAAATAGAGAGAGAGAGCGAGAGAGATAGAGAGAGCAAGTGAGAGAGATAGAGAGCGAGAGAGATAGAGAGAGCAAGAGAGAGAGAGATAGATGGTAACATATCTCTAATCGATCGTTTCTTAACTCGTATAGTGGAATTTCCTTTTCTCTGCGTTGTAGACACTTTGTTTACTTATTCAATAGTGAATAGTCTCTCTCTCTCTCTCTCTCTCTCTCTCTCTATCTCACTCTCTCTCTTTCTCCCCCCCCCCCCTCTCTCTCTCTCTCTCTCTCTCTCTCTCTCTCTCTCTCTCTCTCTCTCTCTCTCTCTCTCTCTCCCTCTCCCTCCACTAGAATGAACTTGACACGGACGAGAGCGCAGCGGTTTCAAACAGAACAGATCTGTGTTTTATTCAAGCAATAAAACCACAATTCAATTATAAGTTTAACAGCTTCTCGAATTACTATCTAATCGCGTCTTCAGGTTGTTGATGTGTGAGTCGCCAAGGCAACCCAGAAGCGTCTCGTGCAATCGTCTCTGTTCTCGAAACCATCTGGAGTGGAGGGATCTGCGTGTTGATTTTCCGTGTGTCTCGTCTCCTGCGAGTAGCCTGTTAAGAAACCAAAACCACGCCTCTAGTCCGGTTCGTCATGTGACGTAGGTTCTAGAAGTATGGCTTTCTCTGATTGGCTGAATTGTCTTGGACGGCATCCATTTTGTGGATACGTCAGTTTGTATTTCAGATCAGCTCCAACTAAGGAGATATTTGTTTTAGGGGACGGCTCTGTATTTAGATTACAGCTGCCACCCGTTTTTACTCCAGATTACTATTTTATGTTGTATTTTGCTTTTAAAGATTTGAAATTTACAGCTTACTTCTACTTAATTATTTTAGATTAATATAGCTCTTTTGCAGGATTTTCTAGGCTTCAGTATGTCTGAATTGGTCTACTTTTGGTTCTCAGATCAATAAAGATAATCTATATTTCTATTTTATTGTCTTACAGTTATTATTTATCCTGTTAGTATGTTCCTACATATTTTTAAATAGCTTAACAAGAATGTAAACCCTATGTTTTTTTCTAAGTTAGTTTCCAGATGGCCACAAACTTCCTATTTTATCTTAATATTATTGATATTCTATGGGCTGAATATTTCTGGTAATGTCCTGTACTTATTGTAACTATTTATGTATTAAAACCAAGTTAAATCCAAATTTACTATTCCCCTCTCTGCCCATGCAGACAGGCGGAGTTTCACCAGCTATGTTTTTACAGGCAACAGTAACATGAGACATTCTTTGAAGTAGATCGCAACTGAGTTCTATATCATACTGGCTGCCGCTCAGCGTCATCTGCACTAACCTCACTTCGTGCACATGCACTGAATAAAAATCCACAATGTACCTTTACATACCAACATCCGTCTGGCCACACCCCTATCCGCTACCTTCATAAGCAGGTGTGTGGTCACCTACTCGCCTCCTTCTTCACTTTCACCACAAGGAAGTGCCTGTTGTATACATCACTTGACGAGGTTGTTTTAGCTGAAGAAAGTTGAGTTACGTGTTTACATTTTTTCTTGCTTTTTTCTTTCTCTCATAAACTTTAAAAAGAAAAAAGCGTAAGGCGTACTCATTAAGTCCATTGACAACATGGTTTGACTCCCAAGCATTAGCATCTTGGAGGAAAATAGAAGAAAACATAGTAGCCCCACATAGACTGAAGGACATAGCACACACTAAACTACCAATCAAGCACTGTGAACGAAAATTTGGCCCCATAATTACTCATGCGATCCGGATATGGCGTGAATCACAAAAAAAAAATCCTAACCCACAAGAATGGCACAACCATACTCCCTTATTCAATAACAATGCTCTCTTAATTGGAAAACGACCTATAAGATTCCTTATATGGGAAAAGCAAGGCATACACTCATTAGGGGATATTTTTAACAAACAGGGTTTTTGTAGTGATAAAGAAATACGCAAAAAATTTAATCTCACCAAGTCCACATGGCTTTTTCACAAACAGTTAGAGCTATGTTTGAAGTCTCACGGTGTTCCATTAGACAGACCAATTGAACACCACAGATACCACAAATTCTTCTACTCAAGAGAGACATCGAGAGGTTTTGTTTCAGAATTTTATCATCAATTACTAACGTCCTCGTATGAAACCCTCCAACTTGACTCTGTCTGGAGGAGGGATATACCAGACCTGGAAAATGACTTTGATTGGCAAGGAGCCTGGGCAAATGTCCGACTTACATCAAGGAACCCGGATCATCAACAAATCAATCTTAACTATATTCACAGGACATACTTGACTCCTATAAGACTGTGCCGAATGGGGCTCAAACAAGATTCCAAATGCACCCAATGTACAAATGGGGACGAAGGGACATTTATGCACATGTATTGGGACTGCTCACCAGTTAAGGCATTCTGGAAAGATGTGACCCAACAAATATCAAAACTCGTATCTTGGAATATACCTGTACACCCCTCGGTATTGCTGTTGAATGATGTTTTTGAGTTTGCAGTGAATCCACAGCTAAAGAGATTGGTTTTATCGGGTATCACAGTAGCCAAAAAGCTGATCGCATCACGCTGGTTTCAACCGGAAAAAATGTGCCGTAAAGTTTGGTTTCTTACATATCTCGATGTAATTTACCATGAAATATCTACAGCAAGAATTCTGGGTCTCAATGAATCCAAAATGTCAATGTGGTTAGAAGTGGTGGAGAGAATAAAAGCTAGCTTATAATGGTAGTGTCTGGTTAGGTGCGAGGGATAGTGGAGGTACTTCTCAAGGTGGGGTCCGGGAGGGGGGGTTTCGAGCTGAGCATACGTATGTAGGGTTTTTTTTTAGATAACAGGTATTATGGGTATATCTTATATAAAACAACTAACCAAAATGTGATCTCATTGGATGTGCCCTGACAATTAATGCTTGTATATCTTATCGTGTGTTGTCATGTTTGTTTATATGTTTGTTTTAAAAAAGAATAAAAAAATAAAATACAAAAAAGAAAAAAGCGAAGTCATAATGTTTACCTTGGAGGTCGCGCTAGCAACGTTACCCTTCACCAGCGGTTCTCCATTGCCTCCTCTGTCGTGCGTCTTGGAGCGGGGTTGAGGCCTCTTTCGTGGTCAGCAGCCGCGCCCGGTAGGCGTCCGATAGGTATCCTTGGAGAGGTTTGCCTCTCCAAGGAGCTGGTGCACCAGCGCCGTCTCCTGTGCGATGGCCTGGTTCCGGCTCTGGTTCCTTTGCCTCCGGAGAGTCGTCCGCTGTTGGGCGGCCGGCTCCTCTGATGGCGGAGGATTTGAGACGCAAACTTTTTGCGTCGGCTCGCTCCCGTCGTAAGATGGTGGCTTGTAGACGCGAACGGCCTGGTTTTGGTGAGTTGCTGGAGCCGGATGAGGATGCGTCTGATTCTCCATGGCCAATGGAAACACAGGACTACATGGTAGAAGCGGACGGGTTCTTGTTTGACGCCCCGGTGGAGACATGTCCGCCGCCCGTCCAGGTAACACTGGAAGGGGGTGATAGGTCTCCTTGGGGTTCCTCGTACGCGGATGTTGGGTTAGAACCTCCGACTCGGCGGCGGGATGCCCTGCTATCAGCCACATCAGAATGTGGCTCTGTAACCAGTAGTCTGCTGCATGTGAGGGACGCAAGCTCGGTGGGGGAAAGTATGCAGGGGGAACTGCGTGCTTTGTTCCCCGAGTTCATGGCGGCGGCGGCAGTCGCAAACGGCGTGCCGCTGCCGCAGCCACTGCCTGTTCCTGTTCCTGATGATCTCATAGGTCATCTATGGCAACGCCATCCTGTGAGAGAGATGGCCGTTGTCTGTCCATTTTTCCCCTCGATGGAGGCCTACGTCCGTCAGGGACAGGTGGTCTCCCACATCATGGGCCTCACCCCCGCCTACGTGCGAGTCACGAGGGTGGTGGGTTTGGTAGACGGCATGAAGGAGGGGGTGCCTCGGCTTGATAGGGCGATGGCAGCTCTCCTTTGTCCTGAGGTGGTGTGGGAGCCGTTACGGAAGCCGGTTCCCCAAGGGAAATCGGCGAGGCGGTTGGCTTACTGGAGTGACCAGTCATTTATCTCCGCGACTCAATCTCTGGCTGCCACTTCTAACATCGCGCAGCTGGCGAGATTCATGTCCGGGATACTGACGGGCGGTACAGAGCTGACCGATTTGCAACATGATCAGCTCGCCCAGTCGGCAGGAGCCATCCTGCATCTGATCCAGCCGCAGGCCATCGCCGCTGGGAAAGTATGCGCCCTGGCCACTCTAGTCCAGCGCCACCTTTGGCTGGAGCAGGCACGTGTGCCGGAAAGGAAGAGGACTCCACTTCTGACGGTTCCCCTCTCCGATGCTGGACTTTTCGGGTCGGCACTGCAGTTGATGACCTCGACCTGCAGGGAGATGCAGGAGGAGCGTTCCGTGCACCAGCCTCATTTCCCCCCGCCCGATGTCGCCGGTGGAGTCAGACGGAAGGCTCGTCGTCGGGGTTCCGCCGCCGTAGCCGCCGCTGCTACCACCGCCACTGCTGGACCTTCGGCAAAGAAGGCCAGGAGGAAAGAGGGCGCCTCCGCCACTGCAGCCGACCCATCTACGCCCGGAGGTGACTGTAGGGATTGTCGTGACCAGCCTCCTATCCTTTACCGTCCCTCCGGGGCTCCCCGGGGTGGCAAGTCCCGAGCGGCTCGTGGCAGGCGTCGCTGAAAATGACTTTTTTCCCTCTGTGGTCCCCCCTGTTCCCTTCCCGGCCCAAACATATGATTTTGATTATGAGAAATAAAAAGTCCCTCCTGGGAGGGACTGTATTTTTTGTTACAAACTGGGTGTTTATTCACTAACATATGATGGGGATACGATGTGTGAACCTTTCGCTAGTGTGGGTTTGATAGAAGGGCTAGACTTTAAGTCTTGTTGGTCGCTACATTCATGTTAGAGCTTAAGCAAGGCCTGCAGCTTACACTCGGTTGAAAAAGGTTTTTTCTGCCTCGACCTGAAGGTTAGGTCTTCACATAAAGGTAGAGGTTAGTTGTGTGCTCTGTTGCTTAAACAGTGATATTGAGCCGCAACACTATTGTGTTGGTCTGCAGTAATGCTCGTGTGTGTAAAGGTACCGCGGCTCAGGCCGCTCTCTCTCTCTATCAGATTTTCTGTGTCTTGCAACATAAACACGGGTGTCGGGTTCACACATACATAACTTTGGCCTTGTTATAAACCCTGTTCACAGACTTGTCTGTGGCTAGCGTGCATTGAGTTAGCTTTGCGCCGTTCATTAGCATACTGGCTACTTAAGGTATCATATGGCTATTGTTGTTGTCGTATTCAAGGGTTGGGCTTGCGAGGGGGTACCGGATAAACCCCTCCTTCCCTCTTCTGATTGGTCAGGTTTTTTTTGGAACTCTCTTTTCATTCGGTCCGGCCAAGCTGTTAGGCAGCTTGGCACGGGGGGGGGGGGGGGTTCCCTGACTCCGCACCTATCACGGGCGGTTGAGTCATGGGTTTCCCCCCGTCATAGAAAACGTCACTAGGCACGTTTCTATTGGACGACGGCTTCCGTGAGTTTTTTCAGACTTGATTGATTGATTGATTGATTGAAAACTTTATTAACAGATTGCAGAATGGGTACAATACAGTACAGCTCAATACACACAATTGTTAAGGGGATGCAGACCAGAGAAAGACTTTCGTCGTGTTTACATCAGGGTCCCCCATTTTCAATTCATCAGGACATATATGACATACATGACATACAGATAGTCAGTACTGCTACATCTATACATTTATGACTAGGGTTGGGCATCGTTTGGATTTGAACGATTCCGGTTCCGATTCCGATTCTCCATATCGATTCCTGTTCTAAACGATTCTCGATTCCGATTCTTTGAGATGCAGGTCAAAACAGGTCACAGCTTATTTCGAATGAGATTTTTTATTTGTTTCTAATTTCAAAAAGAAAATCATACTATTCACATTTTCAGTTGACTTGATACAGTTTAATTTGGTTGCTGTACTGTAACTAGGGTATTAATTAACAAAGTAAAAAAAAAGAAGAAAAAAAAATCGAAATTTAGAATCGAAATTCAAATATGTTACTTCCGGTTCCAGAACCGGAAGTTAGGAACCGGTTCCTATTAGAACCGGTTTTCGGTGCCCAACCCTATTTATGACATACCAGATTTGCAAATACAGTACTGTTTGTGATACAGAAGGAGTCAAGAAAAGGGAGTATATACATTTGACGTAGAAACTGTACATTGGAGGAGGTTGGGTGGGGGGGGTTGGGTACATTGGGATATTGACAACCATACTGGGTAATTTACATTGGAGGTGGTTGGGGGGGGGGGAGACACACTGTATAAACAAGCAAAACTGTACATTGAGGGGGGAGGGGAGGAGACACTGTACAAACAAACAAAATTGTACATTGGACTATTGACAAAACCATACTAGGTAAATGACTGTACATTGGAGGGGGTTGGGTTAGGATATTTACAGGGGCCAGTTTTGAATTGCAGTCTCCCGTAGGTGTCCCTTGAGAGAGGTTTTGAAAGTGGGTAGTGATTCACATTCCTTTACAGCTTTGGGTAGGGCGTTCCACATTGATGTGGCATAATTGCGAAACGTGTTTAGTCCCTTATTTGAGCCGAATCTGGGTTTAACATGATTTGTGGAGCTCCCTCTGGTGTTGTGATCGTGGTATTCACTGACCTTTGGGAAGTATTTTGACATGTACATGGGTACCTTGGTCGTGTAGTGTATCTTGTAGACCAGGCCCATTGCAAGTTGCTGTACTCTGTCGTCTACTCTAAGCCATCCTAGGTTGTCAAAGTGGGCAGGGGTGAGGTGGGTTCTAGGAGTAAGGTCAAGCAGTAGTCTGACCAGTTTGTTTTGAGATGTTTGTAATTTTGTTTTTAGCGCCTTTGAGGTGCTTTGGTACCATGAGGTGCAAGCATAGTCGTAGTACGACTTAATGAGTGCTCCTGCCAGAGTCTTCAGGGTATTCTTGTTTACCAGAGAGGAGATCCGGTACAAGAATCGAGTTCGTTGGTTGACTTTTTTTATTACATTGGATGCCATTTTGTCACAGGAGAGATTAGCCTCTAGGATGGAACCCAGGTAGGTAATTTCATCTTTCCTTGTGACAATATTGTCACCCACTGTAACTGAGAAGCCGTCGGTCTTGCTGAGTTTGTTATTTGAACCGAAGAGAATGGACTCTGTTTTGCCCATGTGTAATGATAGTTTGTTATCAGCGAGCCATATGCAGATTCTGCCTAGTTCCGAGCTGAGGGTTTTTTCAACCTGTAACTTGTTCTTGTCAGAGACCAGCAGGGCTGAGTCGTCCGCAAACAGGAACAAGTTGCAGTCACAAGCTGACGACATGTCATTTGCATAAATTAGGAACAGTAGCGGTCCTAGTATGCTTCCTTGTGTTTACCTCCACCATCTGTTCCCTCCCCTCAAGGTAGGATTGCATCCAGCTCACTGATAGACTATCAAAACCAATTGCTTTTAGCTTGTCAATCAGAATGGAGTGATTGACCGTGTCAAAGGCCTTTTGTAGGTCCAGCATGACCATGCCGCAGTATTTGCCTGCGTCCACCTCTTGTTTGATATGGTCATTCAAATAGAGAAGGCATGTGTCAGTGGAGTGGGATGTTCTGAAGCCAGATTGGAATTCGTAGATTCGATTTTTTTCCGCTAGGTACTTTTCGACCTGTTCATAGACTATTTTTTCCATGACTTTCGAGATGGAGGTGAGAATAGAAACAGGGCGGTAGTTGCCTGGGTCTAATTTGCTGCCCTTTTTGTGCAGAGGGGTCACCCTCGCAATTTTGAAGTCCTTGGGGACGTGTCCCTGTTTTATGGAGAGGTTTATTATGTGTGTGATGATTGGGGTGATGGCGGCTGCTGAGTCTCTGAGGAATTTGGAGGGGATGTTGTCATGGCCAGTGGCCTTGTTAGGTTGGAGGGCGCTCAGTTTATTGAGTACCTCATCTGTTGTTACCATTTCCAGCTTGAAGTCGTCCTTGCGGACCCCTAGGTTTTTCTAGTAAGCTACTATGTGTTCTACCCCATAACGCCCTGAGTGGGAGGGTAGTTTGTTTACCAGTGTTGTGGCTATGTTTGTGAAGAAAATGTTTAAGTAATTGGCTACATCCAGCTTGTCTGTGATGAGTGTGTTTTCCGTTTTTATGTTTATGTTTGAGAATCTGGTTTTGAATTTTTTACTGCATCCTAGTTGATTATTGAGTAATTTCCAAAGTTCACATGGTTTGTTTTTGTTTTCCTCAGTTTTGTCATTGATGAAATTCTTTTTTGCAGTTTTGATCATGGAGTTTACGTCGTTTCTTAGTCTGTTTCTTTCTAGTTTGAGTTCAGTCACGTGGGCTTGGAGTTCACTGCTCGTGCTTTTAGTAAGCTTTGACTGACTTTTACAAAACTCAGAGCATTTTTTGTCTCTAGTTTTCATAGCGGCCAGTATTTCGGAGTGCATCCACGGCTCAGCGCGATTTTTTACCCTGGTGGTTCTTAGGGGGGCCATGTCGTTTAGTATTGTTGAGAATTTGGTTTTGAAGCCAAGCCATGTTTCTTCAGCCAGTGTACCATTGAATTCATCTGACCAGTCCAGACTCTCCAGTTCAAGGTTGAAGGCCTCGTTAGAGTAGGTTTTGAGGTCTCTAGATGTGACTGTTTTGTGGCAGCCAGCCTTTTGTTTTCGTTTTTTGCGGGTACAGAATATCATATAATGATCACTTAACCCGCATGCTATAACCCCTTTATTGGAGATCTTGGACTTGTCGGAGGTCAGAATGAGGTCAATGGTAGTCTGAGTTGATTCACATACACGTGTGGGTTGGGTGATTAGCTGGCTGAGGCCGTGCAGATCACAAAACCTACTGAATGACTTGAAGACGGGTGCATCTTTTCGTTGCATATCCGTGTTCCAGTCTCCAATAAGAATTTTGTCTACATCCTCAACTCCAGCTAAACACCCATCCAGTGTATCATAAAAGCCACTATGATCTGGCGGCCTGTAGATTGAGCCAACCAGTAGGGATTTCGCCCTTTCGAATAGGATTTCCACCCATACAGTTTCAATTGATTTATGATTCAGGTCATTTCTGTTGATGAATTTGGTGTCTTTGTGTATGTACATACAGACACCACCTCCATGTTTGTTCCTATCATTCCTGATTATTGAGTAGTTCTCAATCTCTATCTCTGGATCTTTTACAGAATCGTCAAGCTTAGTTTCTGAGAAGCACAGTATGTTTGCCTTACCATTTATGAATAATTGTTTGATTTCATCCAATTTGTTTTTTAAGCTGTTAATGTGGAAAATGTTCAGTCCATTGGCGTTGGTTATTTCATTGATGTTGGCAGGTTCGAAGTATTGTTCGTTTGTGATCTGTTCCTCTGAGTGGGGCGGGGGGGCTTTGTTGTTGTGGGTGGGAAGGGGGGAGGGGGGGGTCGGGTCCCGCGCCGTTCTGGTACAACAAAGGACTCGTTCCAGAGGACTTTGTTCCTGGATGTTTTAGCTGTTAGCTCTGCTGGCTAGCCGGCTATCGGGCGCCGAGATGTTTAAATCCCGCGTCGAGTTGGTCGTCATGGTTTCGACCCTCGGTTCACCTCCTCTCGTCTCTGCCTCACGTGTGCTCGTCTGCTGCGGCGTCATTGGGGGAGAGTCGCCGTCCGCGCTGTGGATGTAGCCACAGGTCGAGTTGTTGGTGTTGTTGTTGGTCGCGATGGAAACCTCCATCGCTTCTTGCGTTGCCAGACCAAGTCTTCTAGCCTGAGTTCTGGTCAAAACCGGGCCTGGGTTTAAATGAATGTCTCCCGAAAATAGCAGAACCAGGATGATCATGGTCCTACGGTCCAATCTGCCAGTCGGGGGTAAGTTTTTACGTACCGGGCTCGCTGTTAGTAACGTGTGTATAGCCGCCGTTCCGACGTGTAGGTGTTTCTTTTCCGAGCCATTGAGAAGGTAGAAGTCACTGTGGGTCTCGTTAAATCCGTTTTCACTTCTCTCCACTTCTGTTTGATGTTGCTTCATTGATGAATTGAGGTATAAGTCCGTAATCCATATTAGCAGGAGTAGAAAATTTCCACAAAACCTTGTTGTTTTGGTTGTTTGGCGAGAGCTCTCAGTAATGCGACTGCTCATGACTGCGC
Organism: Notolepis coatsorum; assembly: GCF_963971535.1. Taxonomy (NCBI): domain Eukaryota; kingdom Metazoa; phylum Chordata; class Actinopteri; order Aulopiformes; family Paralepididae; genus Notolepis; species Notolepis coatsorum. The sequence goes on along the minus strand of NC_140180.1, from coordinate 7,580,274 downwards.
CGGATGTTCTGTCATTGTAGGGTCTGTCATTGTCAAGTTGTCGGGGCAGAGCGTAGGAACTTACTGTTCTGCTACGCTCGATATACGTGTAACTTGAGTCTGTTTTTCACATGGCTCAATGTTACCGTGGCTTTTCAATCTGTGGCTCACGTGGGAAGTCTCTCTGAGGATTCCTGTCTCCTCTCTGTGGTGAGGGTGGCGGGATGTAAGAATGTAAAACATTTTTACCCTCGGCCGCGTCACGTGGGATTCATGTCAGTCTGTGTTTCTTTCTTTTTAATAAAAGAGGGAAGAATATGAGCACGACAACTCCTTGTCGTTCTCCCAGGCGACTTGAAGGACCAGTGTCTGGTGTCTGGTTAGACTATCCATTGATGTGTTTGGGTCTCGACGCGTACATAGTGCTGGCTCGGGGTGTTTCTGATAAGAATCACGCATGAGGCTGATACGCCTTGGTTGCTCGTTATTAAAACAGCGTTTTTATAGGGCAACTGGGATGGAGGTTTTCTCTTCCGAGCGCCTGTTACTAGGTCTCGACGGATTCTCGTTCATATCTGGGGGATGTTAACGGAATAGATCAAAACATAGGTAGAGGGGTTTCACGCCCTTGGGGTGGGCCACTGAGCGCGGTACGAATGGGACCGTCTGGGTGGCGCCCTCTTTTCATGTTTTAGATCGACACGCGTACCTACCCCCTCTCTTGGAGTGGGGATGTCGGCGTGGTTAGGGCACGGGACTGGTTCTGGTCCCGCTGGTCCAGGTCAGTTAACCCGTTGTCCGCCGGGGACGCATATCTGCTGTTCTGGTACCCTGAGGGACTTGTGCTTTTTTCGGGGGAAAAAATGCCGGGTCGGCCCGGGTGTCACAGGGTTGGGCGTTATGGAGACCCTTTGTTGGGTACATGTTGTACCCTGCGCTATCATGAAGGGGCTGGATCTCCATTCTTTTCGCTCCTCTCTCACGCATGGCGAAGAGGGGGCTGTTGGGGTGGTCTTATGGACCTCCTCTGGTAGTCCTGTGTGCTTCCAGAGCCACCGGGGCCCGGTCCGAAGTTGTGTTTCGTCGACCCGTAGGCCTGGAATAACCCTTTTTTTGAAAACTGAAACACTTGTACTGCGGTGTAGCCAGTGTATACCCGCAGGTGTGTTTTGGAGTTTTTTCTTGAGGGGTTATAGGAACAACCACCGCATGTGGTACCAAGAGGGTGGTTGATTCCCTGGTGTGTTGGAGCAGAGTCAACTCCCGGGTTACCCGGTTGATTGTGCCCCTGCACGTTCATGACGCCTGCCAATCGTGTCAGCTTTCTCTGCCTCGGCCCCTCTGGGTCGAGGTTTTTTGGTGGAGGCTTTGTCATGGTGCGCAACAATGCCAGCACACGCCCCTTCCGCCGGGGTGCTGTTTTCAGTTGACCCCTTTGGCGCCTGTCTCGTCCGCAGTGCTCCAGGCTCGGGTCAAACGCCTGCTGCCTGGTTTAAGAGATCGACCCCCCTTTGAGTGCTTCAAGTTACGGCGATGCTGACTGCCTGAGTTTGCCAGGGTCAGTGTGCCAGGCGGCGTACTAGTGGGGGGAAGGGCCCGCTCTTGGAGGGGCCCTGTCCGAATACGCTGGCGATGTGGGGGGCGGTGTCACTAAGTGACCGCCTGGTGAGGTCTTGATGCTGTGGCGTCATTGACCTCTCCGGGCCCCCTTTTTCCGGGGGATCCAATCCCTTCAGTGGGTCTGGGTCTTCCTTCGTGCTCCGCTGCTACGGCCTTGCCACGGGGTTGAGTTTGCTCTCGACCACGTGATTTTGGGGGTGGTAACGAGGTTTGTTCCTTCCGTTCGTTCCCTGGTGGCATGCGGGTTGTGCGTGTGCGTAGTCGTGGGGTCAAGCCACGGTCTGCTCACCCTGTGCGTTGAGTTGCTCGAGTTTCTTTTCGCACGGTCGGATCCGTCTCCCTCCCGTCCTCCAATAAGGGGGGTATCCTCCATTAGGGAGGGTCGGGGGGCTCGGTCCTCTCCGGTCTGATGGTTGTGGGGGGCCTCAGCGGGGTACATTTGTCGAGCTTCAGGCTCCCGCTCAGCTCCTGTAGTGCAGATGACGCTGAGCTGAGTTATATGAATATAACCAAGTTCTATGAATACTGGTGACGCTCAGCGTCGGGACGCCACTGCGGCCCTTGATCTCGCCTTGTGGTGAAATATTGGGAAGGAGGCGAGTAGGTGACCACACACCTGCTTATGAAGGTAGCGGATAGGGGTGTGGCCAGACGGATGTTGGTATGTAAAGGTACATTGTGGATTTTTATTCAGTGCATGTGCACGAAGTGATGTTAGTGCAGATGCCGCTAAGCGTCACCAGTATTCATAGAACTTGGTTATATTCATAACCTTACGTTATCTTTCACCTCCTATAAAAGGGGGGGTTCGTGTTCCCCATTGTTCTAGTTACAGTTGGCCTTTTCCATCACCATAAACTTCAGTTTGCTGACAAGACCTATTCATCGTCTTGCTGTGGTCAACCCGCCTAGGGTCTTAATGCTAAAAGCAGGCCTGAGTAACCAGTATCTTGTTGTATTTAAATTACCCTGTGGTCTCCTTAGAATGTATGATTGCGGTGGGGGGAGGTTTATAACCCTATAATCCTATAGTATGCAACCTAGGGTGTGTGTGTGTCTTCCTCTGACCTTTTGGTTCTCAGGGAGACAGACAATTTTGATTCAATTCAAATGACTACTGTCCAATCTTTTCCCTGATAAATACTATGTTTTTAGTTATTTTGTCATTTAGCTTAATCAATTTGAGTGATTACTTATGTCTCTAACTGAAGTCTATTGAATATTTAACCTTTTATAGTCGTTTTGCACTCTTTAACCTATGGTTTGGCCAGATATAAAAATACTAAGGCTGTCAAATATATCGCGTTAATATCGCGTTAACTCCCGATTCTATTAATGCCACTAATTTTTTTAACTCAAGATTAACTAAATTTTTTTTTTTTTTTACTAGACTTCACTCAGGTGTATTATTGATGCTCTCATTGATACTATGTTTGTTTCTGAAGTGTGTGTGTGTGTGTGTGTGTGTGTGTGTGTGTGTGTGTGTGTGTGTGTGTGTGTGTGTGTGTGTGTGTGTGTGTGTGTGTGTGTGTGTGTGTGTGTGTGTGTGTGTGTGTGTGTGTGTGTGTGTGTGTGTGTGTGTGTGTGTGTGTGTGTGTGTGTGTGTGTGTGTGTGTGTGTGTGTGTGTGTGAGATATAGAGAGAGAGAGGGGGGTGAGAGAGATGAGGAAGGGCCAAAAGAGAAAAAGATCTGGGAGAGTGTGTGTGTGAGGGAGAGAGGGGGGTGTGTGATTAATCAGCCCTTGTGTGTGTGAATGTAACAAGTTCCTAACGTTTTCTTTCCCCTATTATTTCATGCACACTTTATTCAAGTTCAAGTTCTTTAATAGTTGTCATACAGAAGTACAGAATACTTTCATACAAAATGCTTCTTACTGTTACGCTCCAGAGACTGTGCTAGACAAGATAGTATCAAATAACATAATAACATAATATAGCATGAATTTAGAAGAAGAAAATGAGGTCACAGTGTTCGGTATAGACATATGTACAATGTTCTGAGTTACCATATAATATACAATACACAATACTATGCAGTGTACTAATGTACAGTACTATCTAGTGCAAAGCAGAAATGGGATGAGGTACAATTTTAGGTACAATTTACAGTAAGGTGTACGAGTTGTAGTGCAATCCTTCATCCATAAATATAAAGTGTGGGGAGTGGGTGCTACAGTGTGTTTGTTTAAAGTGGGTGTGTGCTATAAAGTGTGTGGAGTGGGTGCTACAGTGTGTTTGTTTAAAGTGAGTGTGTGCGTGTGGATGTGTGTGCTATGTGCGTTTGGTGGTTGTTGTTGTGTAGTGTTCATTCATTGTTCGTTTAGCAGCCTGATGGCCTGGGGATAGAAGCTTCTTCTGAGTCTTTCTGTGCTCGCCTTGAGACTCCGGTATCGCTTGCCTGACCGCAGCAGTTCAAAGAGGCAGTTGTTCGGGTGACTGGAGTCTTTAATGATTCTCTTAGCCTTGCCCTTGCAACGCTTGTAGTAAATGTTCTGGAGGGTGGGGAGCCCCCCTCCAATTGTGCGTTCGGCTGAACGTGTCACTCTTTGTAGTCTGCTTCGGTCTTGTGCAGTGCTATTCCCAAACCAGGAGGTGATGTTGCCGGTCAAGATGCTCTCTATTGTACATGAGTAGAAGTTCTTAAGGATCTTCTGGCTGACTTGGAACTTCCTTAGGCGCCTGAGGAAGTAGAGGCGTTGTCGTGCCTTCTTCACCACACTGTCAATGTGTGTGGTCCATGTCAAGTCCTCGGATATGTAGGCTCCGAGGTACTTAAAGCTGTTGACTCTCTCAACCGGTGCCCCGTCGATGCTGAGGGGGCTGTAGTCCTTGACCCCCGACCTCCTGAAGTCCACAATCATCTCCTTTGTTTTGCTGACGTTCAGGGAGAGGCTGTTTTCCTGGCACCATCCCGCCAGGACCTTGACCTCTTCCAGGTAGGCCCTCTCGTCGTTGGCAGAGATCAGGCCCACCACCACTGTGTCGTCAGCAAATTTGACGATTGTATTGCTACTCCGCTGAGCCACACAGTCGTGTGTGTACAGGGAGTAGAGGAGGGGACTCAGAACACAGCCCTGGGGGGCCCCTATGTTGAGGGTGATGGATGAGGAGGTGCAGTTGCCTGCTCTCACCACCTGGGGTCTGCCAGTCAGGAAGTCCAAGACCCACTGGCAGAGGTCATAGCCCAAGCCCAGGTCCCTGAGCTTGGCTATGAGTATGGAGGGGACTATGTACTTCATTGTTTTAAATTATTATTTTCTTTTAAGTTATTTTGTGCATCACTCTGTTTTGAATTTGATGCAAATTTGCAATGCATGAGGGTCATCCTTTTGTGTTAAATGGCTGCACAAAGCAAGCATTTGTTGACTCGCATGTTGATAAGAGTATTAAAACTTGGAACTTGAAAAAGATCTGTTTAAGGTAATAAAAAAAAAATAAAAAAAAAAATGCGATTAATTTGCGATTAATCACGAGTTAACTATGGACAATCATGCGATTAATCGAGTTAAATATTTTAATCGTTTGACAGCACTAAAAAATACAGCTTAAATGTTTCCTATAACCTCTTACCGCCGAATCGTCCCGTAGATTGTAGACCTTGAGGGAAAGTAATGTTTCATTTTAACTAATTTACCACAGTGGGAAATTGATTTTCTTTCAGCTGCATTTACTAAAGAAAGGGCATTAGCAGATCGATGGATTATAGCGTATTGAATGAAGACAAAAGTGTGTCTGGCGGGAGGAGTTCTCTGTGACGTATGAGGAGAGGACGGATCTGAAATCCATGCTCATTTGGGCAACGCTAAGCATCTCAGAGTGAAATTGTGTGGAACTGCTGAAAACCTGGCCAGAGACATAGGGTTTGGATTCCCCTGTTGCATAAATGTGGGAGTGTCTGTATTGGGTGCGTCACGTGTTTGGATGTGAAGGTGTGTTTGAAGGAGCCACTCTCTGCTCCACTGCCGTGTTTGGCCGTGTCTACACATCTCTCTCTCTCTCTCTCTCTCTCTCTCTCTCTCTCTCTCTCTCTCTCTCTCTCTCTCTCTCTCTCTCTCCTCCCTCCCTCCCTCCCCCTCCTTCCCTCCCTCCCTCCCTCCCTCCCTCCCTCCCTCTCTCTCTCTCTCTCTCTCTCTCTCTCTCTCTCTCTCTCTGTCTGTCTGTCTGTCTGTCTGTCTGTCTGTCTGTCTGTCTGTCTGTCTGTCTGTCTGTCTGTCTGTCTGTCTGTCTGTCTGTCTGTCTGTCTGTCTGTCTGTCTGTCTGTCTGTCTGTCTGTCTATCTATCTATCTATCTCTCTCTCTCTCTCTCTCTCTCTCTCTCTCTCTCTCTCTCTCTCTCTCTATCGATCGATCGATCGATCGATCGATCTCTCTCTCTCTCAATTCAATTCAAAGGAGCTTTATTGACATGGGAAACAAAATGTTTACATTGCCGAAGCCAGTGTTAAAACAAACAAAACAAAGAAAAACAATCAGTACGTACAGATAGTGCAGGGATGTTTGTGTGATTGACAGTCTTTATGGTGGTTGTATTCCGTTGGATGTCCTTTTCTTCCTTTCTTTCTGGTCACAGCAGCTCACAAATCTTGCTACTGTGTTTGCACATTGTTGTATTTCACCCAGTAGGTATGGGAGTTTTGCATAATTTGCCATGTTTTCAAAGTCTGCAAGCCATGGTGACGGGTTGAAGTTGTGTACTTCTCAGGGGAGATTTAAAAAACCCTTAAAGGATAAAATAATTCAGGAGTACAGTTTTGAGTAAAACATCAAACATTTGTTTTTTCTTTCAAAAAAGTATATCTTGCAGCATATTTAAAGTTTTTCTTTCTTATATTAAAATATATTTAGTTTTTAAGAATTTGTAAAAGATAGGCAAAAATAAGCATGTTGAGAGAAAACGGGGTTTATTCAATGTATGTGATGTATAGATTGGGGGGACCACAGCTAAAATGGTAGATCGAAATGTGCATGGAAGCAGGAGACGGTGATATTGATGGTGGTGGAACCAGTGATTTCACAGGCACAAGCCGCGTCAGCGAGGGTTTTGTTATGAATTCCTTAGAAGAACATCTGAGATTAGAGTGTACTGTCTCCCAGGGCAGGAGGGAGAGAGGTTCATCTTAATGAAACGTGAGTTTATTAGTGTTAAAGGTTATGCAGTTGTCATGACAACACGTCGCATGACAACCAGAAGGCGGGGCCGTCGTTGCGACGACGAACATCTATGAGTCGAACGGTGTTTCCGGGTGTAAGGCAGACGAGAATCTGACCAAGAGCGAGTAGGACTGAGATCACACAGAGGAGAGACTCTTCCTCCTCCACCACGGAGGGGGGGGGGAAAGGGAGAATGCCACATCATCATTACAGTAGCTTCGGCTAACACGAGGAGGGTTCGGCTAACGAACAGGCCTGAACACTATTGGACTGAACAGCAAAAGGACGATAATCTGAACACACCGAAAGATCATTAGAATAAACTCTTCAAGGACGATACAATTTGATAACATCTGATAACATCTGATTATGAGGTTCTGTTTATAGCAATAAAACAACGCTTCTCCTCATAAGGTATTTCACGGTGTCGGAGTGTCGAATTCTTACGCAAGTGGAGAATTATTATGGTTTATGGATTGCACTTGGAGGTCCTGCATGACATCAACAAGCGTCAACCAGGACAACAGAGTGGGCCCGTCGCGGTAATGTACCATGCCGAGGCGGTGGCACCAGTACCAAAGATCCACCAGACCGCTCCCTACTGTTCCGACTGCTACAGCAGACACTGGGAGTCACGGTGCTACTCGGACGACCGCGAGTCGGCACCACCCCAGACGATCCAAAGCAACCGACCAACAGGAGTGCTCCACATTGACCAGCATAGCGGGACCCCCCGAGTGCTCATCAAAGTGGTCAGAGTGCTCCTGAGCTACGAGGACAAGGTCCTGGACACTTACACCGTCCTGGACGATGGGTCTGAAAAGACTCTCCTCCTCGCTTCCGCCGCAGCCCAGTTGGGCCTGCGGGGTGCCAAAGGTACCATGACAATACGCACCATCAGAAGGGACCAGAAGACCATAAAAGGTGAGAAGGTCTCCTTCAAGATAGCAGCGGTGGACCAGCCCGAGAAGCAGTATAGTATAACCAACGTCTTCACCAGCCACGACATAGGCCTGTCTCAGTACACCTACCCCATCCCACAGCTGATGGCCAAGTATGTGCACCTACGTCAACTACCTATACCGCTTATCGACGGCGCCACACCGACCCTGCTCATCGGCTCCGACCACGCGGACCTCATTCTCCCAATTGAGGCGGCCCACATCGGACCCAAAGGATGCCCAGTCGTGGTTCAGACCCGACTGGGATGGACGCTCCAGGGCCCCCTCTACGGACTTGACAGTCAACCCACGTCGACACGCTGCCTACACACAAAGGCGAGCGACACCGGCCACTCCCTCGTACAGCCCGTTGAGAGGCTATTGACATTAAGCGAGAGGCCTGTGAGAGAACTGTGGGCACCAGAGGGAGTTCGGAACTCCACCCCCCTCAGCTGCGCTCCAGACGTAGCTGACCTCGAACCCAGCACCCCAAGCGACTCCTTGACGGGGCGGCCGGCACCGGCCCCTCCTCAGACGGGGTACAGAGCAAACAGGAGGAACAGACGGAGGAGGAGGCACAGCCAAGCACAGATCAAAGCAGTCTCAGGCCCGCTTCCTCCTAAGCCCCCCTTCATCCCGTCCAGTCGTCATGACCATAGACCAGCCGGCCGCGTAAGCAAAGTGATCACTGGTGCCGACGGAAAGGTCAGAGCGGCAGAAGTGCTCGTCTAAGGGCGGACATACAACCGACCCGTGGCGAGGCTGATAGAGTTGCCAAGGCTCCCCGACTCGCTTAATGACGACCATGACCCACTGACTTTGTGAACTGCCCTACCCTCACAACGGACATTGAGTAGTGGACAGTGTGGTTAATCTGTCTCTGCTTATCTAATTAGGTGGGACTAATTAGGAGGCGGCTGTTACAAAGGGTCAGATTAAACCGAATATATGTATTTATTGATTGATATATATTGCATAGGATTTGTATATCGTCTGATATCCCTTGTGTATTCTTTGTACATATACACGGAATATCCCTTTAACCTAGTACAGACCATAATATTTCGTTCTCCTATTGGACAGCGTCCCCTAGGCGCCAGTGACCATACCCCCAATGCCGAGTTCAAAGTCACCGTCAAGGCTTGTCTGAACATGCCCGGCTTGGCGCTAGAATACGAGACAGGAATAAGGCTGGTACTAGTTTGTTCGCCTAACATATAAATATGGCGCAGGTGAATACAGAAGTAGTTCGAGTTACCCAAGTGAAGCCTCACCTACGATACAACGTGCGGTGAAGTAGGGCCCGTTTGGCCCCAAATAGAGCATTGAGACAGCAGCACTTAGCCTAAAGTCAAGTTACTCTCGAACGAGTTAACCTAGAAACGTGTTATCCTTACTAGTAAAGCCTTCATCACGAGTCAACGACCAAGTGAAGTGAGCAATCGTGCATCTAAATAGAGCACTTATAACCGCGTGCGGATAGGATAGTAAAAGTGTCAGAGCTTAGTGGAATAACGTCAAGTTCTACCTAGTTAATGTGAAGTACCGCGCACCGGAGAATCTACACCGGTGAAAGCAGAGCCCTTTTCCGGCTGGATTATTATTATATTGCTTTGGACCAGGCTGTTGGAGCGGAGGAGAATCGTCTACACCCCACTACTGTGTGGGATTTACCCGTGACGTGAGGAACATCACTCGAGCCCGTCTCTTGGAGAGGCTGGCCGGCTTTCACCTGTGCTGCACGCATACTTGGATTACAGCTGCTGCTTTCGTCTGCCGATCAAGGGAGTAATACCGCCTCCCATAGCAGGAGCTTATTGAGTCCCCGTTGATCCAGACTTTGCATTCGAACATTTCCTCCCCCTGCTGGCTTACAACCGGTGGGAACCCCCTACCAGTATCTCCCGCTGCCTCCCCAGAGTACCATAGATATAATTCCTAAGATTCAGGTTGTATTATTATCTCCTGCGTAATATGAGAATGGACATACGTTATTGATTTGCTTACGCACATTTCTTTGCCTTATAAGCGCATCCAAAGTAAAGTATATTATGTACTATCATTGCTGCTAATAAATACTTAAATCCAGTTTTGTGTGGAACCCAGTCATTGTGGAAAGTGTTCATCATAAGATACCTGTGTACTGTATGGCCAGTAGTAATGTACATAAGACGGTAGTGGTTTAATGATACCATACTTATTAATACAGTCAGGGAATTGTACCCCTCAGTTACAATTGGTCCTTCGAGCCCCGGATAAGAATTAGCGTAATATTAATATAATATTAATATTAACATGGCCGATGATGAACACTCCACAAACGGTTCTCCTAAGCTAGATCGCCCGGAGCGCAGACGGCAGCCACCTCTTCACCTAGAGGACTACGTTGTCAGTCCAATACCTAGCTTTAAAAGGAAGTTAAATACGGATAAAGTAACTAAAGCGGATAGTAAAATTATGTCCAACCCTACCGACCAGGCTACCCCGCCAGTAGAGACCCTAGTGGGTTCTAACGTAACTGACCAAGCTCACGGTGGGGACCAGGAGGGACCTGACATGACTTTACCCCCCGCCGACGCCAACGAGGTAGTCCCCGGAGAGCTCCAGGATAAAGAAAGCGCTCCAGGGACGGAACCCGACCCACTACCAGAAGAAACGCACACCCAGGAGATGGATCTCCTCGGAGCGCGACAGGAGAACGGATCTCCAACGAGCACTGCTAGAAGCCGATCTCCTCCGCCTGTGTCTTCCCCCAGCGAAGCGGACAAGATGCTGGCGCAGGCACTCATCGCCACCCTGGCAGCCTCCACCGAACGCGATCGACTTCAAGCGCAACAGACGAGCGAGCGCGAACAAGCTGCAGACCAACGAGAGCGCCTTCACGCGCAACTCCAAGCGCAAGCCCTCCGTGAACGCGAACATTCTGCAACCGAGCGAGAGCGCTTCCAGGCGCAACAAAAAAGCGAAGACGACCGCATAAGACTGGAGACCAGACGCCTTCAGACGGAAGAGAACATCGAAAGAAGCCGCGCCGATGCACAGTGCGCCGCCGCCAATGCACAGCGCGACGCCGCCCATGCCAGCGCCAATGCGCAGCGCGACGCCGCAAATGCCCAGCGCGAAGCAGTGCGCGAAGCCGCCCATGCCCAACGCGAGGCAGAGCGTGACCGGCTGCAGGCGCAGCTGATGGACAAATTGATTACCATGGCGACACCCCCTCACTCCACACGGAGCTCCCGGAGATCGTCACGACAAGGGTCTAGGACACATTCCCCTACCCGACCAAGCGACCCGGGACCCCGCCAACAGGAGGATCCTGTCCACGTCTCCGAACCCCCTCCCCGGCCGGTCCATACAAGACCCAGCAACCGGGAAGAACCGGACCACGCCGAGAGACTGAACAGAAGACTCCAGGACCTAGCAGAGGAAGAGGAGGAGGAAGAGGAGGAATGTCAAGCCGACCAGCAGCAACGTACTCTGGACCAGGAGGCCCAGTACAGCCCCGACCAGCAGCAACGTACTCTGGACCAGGAGGCCCAGTACAGCCCCGACCAGCAGCAACGTACTCTGGACCAGGAGGTCCAGTACAGCCCAGACGTCAGCCCCGAGGCACTGCGCTACAAACCCACCCCCGACTCAACTCACGGGTGAGTTTGACGCACCGTCAGCACCGAGGAACAGCACCTGGGTACCCGACCTTCGGTACCCACCAAGTACCAGCCCAAGACGACGCGTAAGAGGAGACTCGCCTAGGAGGCCTCTCCCCCAACGCTCACCGATGTGCCAGCCATCCATGGCATCGTACCTTGGCACACCGACGTTCCCGGACTTCACACACGAGAACAGAGCACAGTACACAGAGCTACGAATGTGCTTAGAGACAATGATGTCCGATGTAGCTGATGAACCGTACAAATATGCTATCCTACTCAAGCACCTCAACGTGCCCCGAGCGCACAATATAGCGCTGGCATATTCCACCTCTACTACCCCATACACCGCGGCTCTAGTAGCCCTCGACCAACGTTATGGACGCATATGGGACTACGTGATACAGGAGATAAGAGACATTGACCGTCTCCCCCCAGCCAGAGACAACAGAGCATTGGATGACCTCTCTATCAAGGTACAGTCCCTGGTAGGGATGCTAGGGTCCCAAAAGGAAAAAGGGATACACGAACTGTACGCTAACTCTAATGTAGAGAGAATATTAGAGAAGCTCCCTCCCGCCCGACAAGAGCGTTTTCGGCGGCAGAGAGACCACCGCGACCCCAACGGTCCAGAGGCATCCCTCCTAGACTTGTCTGATTTCCTCGCCAGGGAGGTCAGCAGCCTACGACTGGACACGTTCGTATGGAGTGGACCAAGCCCAAGACCAGGACCTCGGGGATCAAATGATAACCGCCGGTCGGTGACCGTTATGCACCAAGCCGAATCAGTACCGCAGCACAAGAACCACAACACCCCCTCGACGAAAGAGGACCAGTGGAAGATTGAGTGCCAGTACTGTGAGGGAGAACATCGGCTGTACCAATGCGACACTTTCGGGAAGCTGACCACGGATGAGGTGAGTCAGTGGATCAAGGACCACCGCCGCTGCTTCCGCTGCGCGCGCAGCCACCTGGCAGCTGAGTGCCGCTTGAAGAAGAAGTGCAGCAGGTGCGGTGGCACCCACTTGGAGGTCCTGCATGACATCAACAAGCGTCAACCAGGACAACAGAGTGGGCCCGTCGCGGTAATGTACCATGCCGAGGCGGTGGCACCAGTACCAAAGATCCACCAGACCGCTCCCTACTGTTCCGACTGCTACAGCAGACACTGGGAGTCACGGTGCTACTCGGACGACCGCGAGTCGGCACCACCCCAGACGATCCAAAGCAACCGACCAACAGGAGTGCTCCACATTGACCAGCATAGCGGGACCCCCCGAGTGCTCATCAAAGTGGTCAGAGTGCTCCTGAGCTACGAGGACAAGGTCCTGGATACTTACGCCGTCCTGGACGATGGGTCTGAAAAGACTCTCCTCCTCGCTTCCGCCGCAGCCCAGTTGGGCCTGCGGGGTGCCAAAGGTACCATGACAATACGCACCATCAGAAGGGACCAGAAGACCATAAAAGGTGAGAAGGTCTCCTTCAAGATAGCAGCGGTGGACCAGCCCGAGAAGCAGTATAGTATAACCAACGTCTTCACCAGCCACGACATAGGCCTGTCTCAGTACACCTACCCCATCCCACAGCTGATGGCCAAGTATGTGCACCTACGTCAACTACCTATACCGCTTATCGACGCCGCCACACCGACCCTGCTCATCGGCTCCGACCACGCGGACCTCATTCTCCCAATTGAGGCGGCCCACATCGGACCCAAAGGATGCCCAGTCGTGGTTCAGACCCGACTGGGATGGACGCTCCAGGGCCCCCTCTACGGACTTGACAGTCAACCCACGTCGACACGCTGCCTACACACAAAGGCGAGCGACACCGGCCACTCCCTCGTACAGCCCGTTGAGAGGCTATTGACATTAAGCGAGAGGCCTGTGAGAGAACTGTGGGCACCAGAGGGAGTTCGGAACTCCACCCCCCTCAGCTGCGCTCCAGACGTAGCTGACCTCGAACCCAGCACCCCAAGCGACTCCTTGACGGGGCGGCCGGCACCGGCCCCTCCTCAGACGGGGTACAGAGCAAACAGGAGGAACAGACGGAGGAGGAGGAGGCACAGCCAAGCACAGATCAAAGCAGTCTCAGGCCCGCTTCCTCCTAAGCCCCCCTTCATCCCGTCCAGTCGTCATGACCATAGACCAGCCGGCCGCGTAAGCAAAGTGATCACTGGTGCCGACGGAAAGGTCAGAGCGGCAGAAGTGCTCGTCTAAGGGCGGACATACAACCGACCCGTGGCGAGGCTGATAGAGTTGCCAAGGCTCCCCGACTCGCTTAATGACGACCATGACCCACTGACTTTGTGAACTGCCCTACCCTCACAACGGACATTGAGTAGTGGACAGTGCGGTTAATCTGTCTCTGCTTATCTAATTAGGTGGGACTAATTAGGAGGCGGCTGTTACAAAGGGTCAGATTAAACCGAATATATGTATTTATTGATTGATATATATTGCATAGGATTTGTATATCGTCTGATATCCCTTGTGTATTCTTTGTACATATACACGGAATATCCCTTTAACCTAGTACAGACCATAATATTTCGTTCTCCTATTGGACAGCGTCCCCTAGGCGCCAGCGACCATACCCCCAATGCCGAGTTCAAAGTCACCGTCAAGGCTTGTCTGAACATGCCCGGCTTGGCGCTAGAATACGAGACAGGAATAAGGCTGGTACTAGTTTGTTCGCCTAACATATAAATATGGCGCAGGTGAATACAGAAGTAGTTCGAGTTACCCAAGTGAAGCCTCACCTACGATACAACGTGCGGTGAAGTAGGGCCCGTTTGGCCCCAAATAGAGCATTGAGACAGCAGCACTTAGCCTAAAGTCAAGTTACTCTCGAACGAGTTAACCTAGAAACGTGTTATCCTTACTAGTAAAGCCTTCATCACGAGTCAACGACCAAGTGAAGTGAGCAACCGTGCATCTAAATAGAGCACTTATAACCGCGTGCGGATAGGATAGTAAAAGTGTCAGAGCTTAGTGGAATAACGTCAAGTTCTACCTAGTTAATGTGAAGTACCGCGCACCGGAGAATCTACACCGGTGAAAGCAGAGCCCTTTTCCGGCTGGATTATTATTATATTGCTTTGGACCAGGCTGTTGGAGCGGAGGAGAATCGTCTACACCCCACTACTGTGTGGGATTTACCCGTGACGTGAGGAACATCACTCGAGCCCGTCTCTTGGAGAGGCTGGCCGGCTTTCACCTGTGTTGCACGCATACTTGGATTACAGCTGCTGCTTTCGTCTGCCGATCAAGGGAGTAATACCGCCTCCCATAGCAGGAGCTTATTGAGTCCCCGTTGATCCAGACTTTGCATTCGAACATTTCCTCCCCCTGCTGGCTTACAACCGGTGGGAACCCCCTACCAGTATCTCCCGCTGCCTCCCCAGAGTACCATAGATATAATTCCTAAGATTCAGGTTGTATTATTATCTCCTGCGTAATATGAGAATGGACATACGTTATTGATTTGCTTACGCACATTTCTTTGCCTTATAAGCGCATCCAAAGTAAAGTATATTATGTACTATCATTGCTGCTAATAAATACTTAAATCCAGTTTTGTGTGGAACCCAGTCATTGTGGAAAGTGTTCATCATAAGATACCTGTGTACTGTATGGCCAGTAGTAATGTACATAAGACGGTAGTGGTTTAATGATACCATACTTATTAATACAGTCAGGGAATTGTACCCCTCAGTTACAGTTAGGACTATCTGATTCTTAATAATAAACACTGTTAGGACTATCTGACTCTTAATAATAAACACTGTTAGGATTATCTGACTCTTAATAATAAACACTGTTAGGACTGTCTGACTCTTAATAATAAACACTGTTAGGACTATCTGACTCTTGATAATAAACACTGTTAGGACTGTCTGACTCTTAATAATAAACACTGTTAGGATTATCTGACTCTTAATAATAAACACTGTTAGGACTATCTGACTCTTAATAATAAACACTGTTAGGACTATCTGACTCTTAATAATAAACACTGTTAGGAGTATCTGACTCTGATTGAATCCTGCCACTCACTACTGTTCACTGCTACTACTGTAATCACTATTAGCATTACTACTTGCACTTTGTTATATGTTCTATTATCTTATCTAATCAAATCCACTCTATCACACATTGAATTAGCTCTGCAATCTGATTTTAATTCCTTGCAACATTGGCTAGCTGCTAACAAATTATTACTTAACAAAAGCAAATCATATACAATGAACTTTGGTACTCCCCAGTGCATCAAATCTAAAGCCAAATCTCCTGTATGTGCTATTCATAGTTTAGATGGTACACCTTTGCAAAGAGTCGAACACACAAAATACTTGGGTGTTTGGCTTGACTCTGAATTATCATTTAAGTGTCACATTGATCATATTGTAAGAAAGATTAATCTTAGTGTGGGTATCTTTACCGCTCCAGAAACTGTTTAACTCTTTCTGTTAGAAAAAAGCTTGTAATTCAACTTATTTTGCCATTTATGGATTATGCAGATATTGTCTACCAGGTTGCATCCAAAACAAATCTCATTCCTCTCAATACATCTTACAATAAATTATGCAGATTTGCTCTTGGATGCCCTTTTACAACTCATCACTGTCTAATGTATGAAACACTGAATTTGCCCTCTCCCACTGTAAGAAGACAGCGCCACTGGTTACAATTTATTTTCAAATGTATTCATCTAAAACAGAGGTCATGGTGTTTGGTCCCAGCAATGGTCATGTGCCTCCTCCTGGTGATTTGGGCCCTCTTGGGCTTTTTGTGAAGCCAACAGTCACCAACCTAGGGGTGAAATTCGATTGTGACCTAAAGCTGGACAAGCAGATCAATACTGTGGTGGGAAGGAGCTTTTTCCAGCTTAGGAGGCTGTCCAAGGTCAAACCTTTTTTATCCCGTTCCGTTTTTGAAACGGTTATCCATGCTTTTATGACCTCTCGCCTTGATTACTGTAATGCCCTGTACGTGGGCGTCAGTCAGGCCTCCCTCTCTCGTTTGCAGTTGGTGCAAAACGCTGCTGCCTGTCTGCTGACGGGAACGCGAAAGAGGGAGCACATTTCCCCTGTGCTGGCTGCCCTCCACTGGCTTCCTGTGCGTTTTAGGATTGATTTTAAGGTTTTACTGTTTGTTTTTAAATGTTTGAACGGCTTGGCACCGGGTTACCTCTCAGACCTGCTGGAACCCTATGTTCCTCTAAGGTCCCTCAGGTCCTCTGACCAGCTCCTCTTGGCCGTTCCAAACTCCAGGCTGAAGCTTAGGGGGGACCGTGCTTTTGCAGTGGCAGCCCCAAAGCTCTGGAATGAGCTGCCACTGCAGGCAGGCCCCCACTCTGCAGGTGTTCAAATCACGCCTCAAAACACACTTATTTGCTCTGGCTTTTGTTTTTTAAACCGTTTTTGAGAGATTGGCCTTTTTATGTGACACATTGTACTGTTTTATTATGTGTTTTTATTACATTTTTATGTTTTATGTTTTATCCTATGTTTGTGGACTTGTACAGCACTTTGGTCAACTTTGTTGTTTTAAATGTGCTATATAAATAAAGTGGATTGGATTGGATTGGATCTTAATTATCCACAATATCTAAAACAATACTTGACTCCATATTATTCCAATTATTATTTAAGGCATTCTAGCCAACTCTATTTTTGCATACCTACACTTTCAACACTCTCAAAAGCAACAGCCAAGAAAGCCTTTTTGTTCAAAGCCCCTTCTGATTGGAATAACTTACCTGCAAATACTCGTTCCATCTCATCTTTTTATTTATTAAAAAATGCGCTGTCTTCTCACTTTCATAGGACATGTACATGTTTTTAGTTTATCATTTTTATCATTTTTAGTTTATCATTTTTAGTTTTATCATTTATATATTGCATACTATCATGACTTTCATTACTTATCTCGTACGAAGTAACGGTCCATTCCATATCCTTGCTGGATTTGTGTTTTGTTTTGTTTGTCCTGTTTATTTTGTGATCTTGTATGTTGGTTTACTTATTTTGTAATTTCATTTCTCAGTTGATTTTGTTGTTGTAGACTGTTTCGATGTCCAATTTTTTTTTGTGTGTTTTTTTCTTTTTCTGAAAATGTACATACGCTGTATTGTGTTAGGATCCCCTTGAAAACGAGATGCTACATCTCAAGGGGTTATTCCGAATAAAGAATTTCAATCTACCTGTACCCCCCCACCCTTCCCCCCTCCCATGCTGCTATGACACTTGAATGTCGCCAAGGGGACTAATAAAGGAACACTTGACCTGATGTCTAACTGGAGCTGGGAACCTGACGACACACAACATGGAGGCCAGAGTGAGACAGGGGGCCAGAGTGAGACAGGGGGCCAGAGTGAGACAGGGGGCCAGAGTGAGACAGGGGGCCAGAGTGAGACAGGGGGCCAGAGTGAGACCGCTGTGCACTCATTTGGGTTCGAGAGACAGGCTCACCCGGTCCACCTGGTCGGACATCCACCCAGGAGCCAGGAACCTCAGGCGACATTTCCAATTTCAGAGTTGTACTTACCGGTAAGCACCATCCTCGAGTGGAGATACTTTCTTACAATATGAGTGATATGTGATGGACAAATTGACCCCCCCCCCCATACTTTTAACCCTTCCATTACCACACTACAGAAGGTTAACCCTTTACTATCACACTACAGACGGTTCCGTCTGTAGTGTGATGGTAAAGGGTTAACCTTCTGTAGTGTGGTAGTGAGAGGGTTAACCCGCTGTCATGTGGCAGTGAGAAGGTTAACCTTCTGTAGTGTGGTAGTGACAGGGTTAACCCGCTGCCATGTGGCAGTGAGAGGGTTAACCTTATGTAGTGTGGTAGTGAGAGGGTTAACCCGCTGTCATGTGGCAGTGAGATGGTTAACCTTCTGTAGTGTGGTAGTGACAGGGTTAACCTGCTATCGTGTGGCAGTGAAAGGGTTAACCGTCTGTGTTGTGGCAGTGAAAGGGTTAACCGTTTGGTAGTGCGGCAGTGAAAGGGTTAAGGACCAGCAACTGTCACCTGGTCTGTTCTGCTTCATGTATTTACATACCGTGTCATTTTATTTGGTTGTTTTGTTTGATGTGTGTGTTAATAATTTCCCTTTCCTCTGTGATGTATCGCTTGTCTCTTTTCTATTTTTATTTAATTCATGTTAAATTACCTTTCCCTACAGCGGTACCTCTGGCGTGGTCAGTCGTCCCTACTAACACAATTGGCCGTGTTAGCAGGTGGAAAGCCGGTGGGGTAAGTGTTTTCCCTTACCTCTGTGACATATCGTCTGTCTCTTTTCTATTTTATTTAATCCATGTTAAATTAACTGTCCCTTTTGTCCTCTCGCCAGGCCGTCATTATAAATATTTGTTCTTAATTGACCTGCCTGGTTAAATAAAGGTTAAAATGGTCTCTAACTACACACCCTCAAGACTCCTACGCTCTGCATCTTCTGGCCGCCTCAGATCTACTCCTATCCGAGCTCCGGGAGGGTCATCAAAGAGAAGCCGCCTATTCTCGGTCCTTGCCCCACAATGGTGGAACGAACTTCCCACCACAGTTAGGACGGCCGAAACCCGACCAATCATTCACCGTCGACTAAAGACACATTTCTTCAATCAATATCTGAAAAAAATAATGATTATAATATACTAACCTACACTGTAGCACTCAACACTTTGATGGACATTGTTACTCAGCTGATAGAGTTGTACCCTTCCTGATGACTTGTCGTACAGAACTTGTAAGTCGGATAAACAACATCAGCTAAATGACAAAATGTAAATGTATATATATATATATATATATATATATATATATATATATATATATATATATATATATATATATATATATAAACTAAAAGGAGAAAACCTTCAAGGGAAAGAAGGGACCGCACACTCCACAGGACTCGTTTTTGCTTATTTATTGTTTGCACAACGCGTTTCGCTGTCGCTTCCTCAGGTGTATATATATATAATAAATACATCTTTCTAAGTGTGTGTGTGTGCAGGTTCTTTGTTGCAGGTACTGAAATGAGGACACACCAAACAGACACCGGACAGGACAGACAGACTTAAATTTATTCAGACAGACACTGTGGAACCGTCACCGTGGGAACAAGAGACTTTCAGCTCATAACATCAACATTCCATTACAACTCCAAAAAGGGGGGAGGGCTAGCGGTGGGGGGGGGCACTGAAAAACTCACTACACTATGCTTCCATAGAGAGATGTACAGGGATCTAGCAACATTAAAGACAATCAATTTGACACACGTCAGTCTTTTTTCTTCTTCTTCTTTTTTTTTTTTTTTAAATGCAAACTGGACAATGCCACATGGCAATACATTATATTACATCCCAAGTAGCATTTTCAATTTTTTTTCTCTTTACAAAGTAAAAAAAATATATAATTAACAAATAAGACAAGTTGCAAATATGGCCATCGATGTTTTGAGTTTCGGAAAATAGCGGAATGCGTAATCTCCGCGCGTTTCTTTTTTGCGTGTCCGTTTGAGGGAACAGGTCGGTCACCGCTGTGTGGATAGAGAGGGACGGAGTCAGAGGGTCGCGTGGGACTTTCAGAGCGCTCGTTTCGGCGCTGGGTCCGTCACGCGGGGGAGAGGGGCTTATATGCTCTGCCTTTTATACAAGCAAGTCAGGCAGGGGGGAGGGAGTGGATGACGTCACAAAGGGTGAAGGCCGGGATGAGAACGGTGCCTTTAGGGACGCGACTTCATGCACTCTGTACTAGAATGTTACCGTCGGTGGGCACGGCCTGCAAACGATTAAAAAGCTCACATTTGACAATGGATGCCTCTATTTTCGCCTCCTAAAGGTGCTGTAGGTAAATGTTTTGTTTGTTAAAATAAGTGGTCAACATGTTAAAATAATAGCTCTACACTCCGACAGCCATCACTGAAAAATAAATGTAGTTGTTCCGACTTTATCCAATCAGGAGAGAGAACTCCACACTGCAAAAAACGCAATGGAAATAAGTCTAAGGACTTTCTTGCGCTATCCTGATATATTTTTATACTGTAGGCACCTGTGTATTGTATTTTATTATGTCAAATAAAATCAATCAATCAATCAACACTTATTTTAACAAAAAAATACCACTTATAGCACCTTTAAAACTAGTTTTTTTTTTTTTTTTTTTGTCAGACCATTTGTGCAGTGCGGAGTTCTCTCACCCGAGTGAGGGAACAGGAATACCAGAGAATGTATTTCCTGTTTTACCACAGAGAGCGCGAGGGACTGCGAGAGACCCATGTTACTGAACCAAAAACACTCTATATATATATATCAGTGATGGCTGTCAGAAAAACGTAGAGGTATTATCTTAACACACGTAGAGCACTTATTTCAACAACAGAATACCCACTCGCAGCACCTTTAAGTCTCGGCGCAGACCTCCTCCTCACGGGGAGCGGCTCTGGGAGATGAAAGGCTGACAGGTGGCCCCCCGTGGAATACCCACAACACCCCACTCTCACACTCACAAGCTCCATTAGGGGGGCCGATAGGCGTAGCGGCGTGACGGGGGGGGGGGGGGTCTGCAGCTCGGCTAATGGAAATGAGACTGAGGGAGGGAGCGGCCCAGCAGTAAAACTCACACAGCCCCCCCCCCCCCCCCGGGGGAGACAAAGATGGAGTGAGGTGGAGAGGGTAGGAAAATGAGAATGATGAAGGGAGATTACACTGTGTGTGTGTGTGTGTGTGTGTGTGTGTGTGTGTGCATATACGTGCTCTCTCTCTCTCGTTCTCTCTCTCTCCAGAGAGAGAGAGAGAGAGATAAAGAAAGAGAGAGACAGGCAGAGAGACAGAGAGAGAAAGAGAGAGAGAGACAGACAGAGACAGAGAGGGAGACAGAGAGAGATAGAGAGAGAGAGCGAGAGAGCGAGAGAGAGAGAGAGAGCGAGAGAGAGAGAGAGAGAGAGAGAGAGAGAGGGAGACAGAGAGAGAGAGAGAGAGAGAGGGAGACAGAGAGAGAGAGAGAGAGAGGGAGACAGAGAGAGAGAGAGAGAGAGAGAGGGAGACAGAGAGAGAGAGAGAGAGAGACAGAGAGAGAAAGAGAGAGAGAGACAGACAGAGACAGAGAGGGAGACAGAGAGAGAGAGAGAGAGAGAGAGAGAGAGAGAGAGAGAGAGAGAGAGAGAGAGAGAGAAAGACAGAGAAAGATAGAGAGAGAGAGCGAGAGAGAGAGAGAGAGAGAGAGAGAGAGAGAGAGAGAGAGAGAGAGGGGGGGGGGGAGAGAGAGGACGGTAGGAGGACCGCAGTGGGCAGAGCGTGATGGCGTTTGAGAGACGGCGTGTGTGATATGGTTTTTTAACGAGCTTTGCGTCGGTAACTTTCTGCATCAGGAGAGGAAATGGAAACTCGGAACACAAGACACAGAAGTGAATAATAAAACACACGGTAGTTATTCGGTGGAACGCTGCCTCTTTTCGGTTTCTTTCAAAGGCTTTTATTCCCAGTGTTTACCTCCGCTTGAGTGACTCAGTATCTTTGCTCAGACGAGGAGCGAATGAATGTTTACAATAATGCGTTTACCTCCCACAATTAGTAGTAGCTTTGTTGATGACGGATGATCACATTATTTGCAAGCACCACTCCACCAAACAGGTACAACAGTTAATTTCAGGGGCGACAATTTTGGGACACAACCTCCACTCCTATAGTTAACTCCTCTCTGAGGTATGACCTTGACTATACAGATTGGTAAATTGTTGTGCATATTGAGAGGTCCTTGCATTCTCAATGAGGGCAAATGTGTAGTTTTTCGTTTTTTCTTCTCGTTTTTTGTAGTTTTCTTTGTAGTTTATTGAACATATTTGGTGGAAAAACCATATCATACAAATTGTTATTCAATATACAACCTTTTTTTAAAGTGTTAAAATCACGTGTGGAGGGAATTCATTACTCTTTTGGTGAACTTTGGACATCTCCTCAACAGGTTACTTAGTTAGGTTAGTGTTACTTGTATTTGAATAACGTTTCACTTCTACTTGAGTACAAGATGTCGCTACTCTTCCTCGTTAACGTACACGTTTTAGGCACCAAGCGGATGCTCTCATCCAGGACGATTTACGACAAGCGCAACAGTGAGAACAAGCTCAAGACTGTAGAATCACCGACGGAGGAGTACCGGGGGCCAAACACCGGGTGGCGCTGCCCAGTATGTAAAGTAGCTAGAAAGGAAGGTACAACTGCAACAGTCTGCTCGCAGGACCAGTAGAATAACAAGCCATAACCAACTACAGGCGTGACAAGACGTGTACCATCTATTACAATCCTTCATGGGTCTTAGAGAAGAGTGTACTTCCCTGCAGAAGCTAACCGCAGTAACTACAATAGTAGTAGTAGTAGTAGTAGTAGTAGTAGTAGTAGTAGTAGTAGTAGTAGTAGTAGTAGTAGTAGTAGTAGTAGTAGTAGTAGTAGTAGTAGTAGTAGTTTATTCAGTCATCATGTCACACAATACAATATGCACAATCATTTAACAATCTTACATTTTGTTGTTGTTAAGTGAAATTGAACTTCTCAGTATCCGTTTTATCTTGTGACAAAGTGTCAGGGATCAATCTCGCTCTGTTTTTAGAGAAAAAGGGGTATAAAGAATCGCAGTAACTACAAAATCACCGGATAGTCAAAGAACTTTAAAGCCATTTTTCTCAGTTTCACTGTTTGCGTGGTCACTGCGGTTAGCTTCTGCACGCAGGGCAGTACAGATTCCCTGACAATACGTGTACTCTGTAGGATAGTAGTGTTCATCAAAGTGTAATGTATTTTAATGAGGGTACTCATGTTGTACCAGTTCGTGATGGTTAACCTATTACAATCCTTGATAAATGTGTCTTAGAGAATGGTATAATAGAACAAAGTCTTGCTACTACCTGGAATAGTATAGTCAAGACACTGTAAGAACAGACTCTAGGATGCATGTTAAAGTTGTTAGAGTTGTTCGCTAAAAACCCCTACAGACATCTCACTCTATTACTAACAAACCCAACGCTTTCTTGTTCTTTTCAGACAAGCGGGAGCTACGGCTATTATGTTTCTGTGTTTTATTCCGAAGCCAAGAGTTAAGTGTGGAGTTAAGTGAAGTGTTATGTTATTTATATTCATGTCTGTCTAAAGGGGCGCGCGGGAGAGAGGCTGGATTATTGAGGTTCGGGAAAAGGTCAGAATTGATTACAGGCTTCCTTTATTCACGCTACTGAAATGAGATTTCAGCCAAAAACCAAGACAAATAATGTAGTCGTGAGTTGTTGTTGTTTTTTCCGAAAACATGAATCCATTTGCGCTCTCGAGGTGAGGAGAGGAATGCATGTCTGGCGGCGTGTGATCAACGGGATATTCTCTTCCTGGCGCCTGGGCTTGAGAGAAAGAAGCAATGGGACTCAAAGCACAGTAGCAGCCAAAAACAGGCGTCATCGTCGTGGAACTTAAAAAAACATTTGTTTCCCTTTCTGTCTTAAGATGCATAGAGGACTGACCGGCTCACAGACGATGCCAGCGGGGGGATCTTGCAAAAAAAATAAAAAAAAACCAAAGTCAATCTAACATCAATCTCATTGCTTCCAGGTTGGTAAGAGACATTCCAAATCAGAAAGATAATAAAAAAAAAAAACACAAAATACAATCTGCTAAAAAAGAGAGCTTTCCAGAACCTGGGAGTTTGGTGTCCATTGAAGAAACCTTTCTTGAACACTGTAGGGAAGCCAGCAGTGGAGCACAGAACATGAGAGAGTGGATGTGAACCTCTGATGGAAGGAAAAAGAGCAGAAGAACACACAGAATCTGGCCTTCCCGGGGAAGGGATCGTGTTTACATCCTACACTTCATCTGGTACCCCTGGCCTCGCAAACTAACCAGAAGCTCTGAGACGGAAAGAAAGAGAGAGAGAGGGAGAGAGAGAGAGAGGGGGAGGGGAAATATGAAAGAGCGAGGGGAGAGTCAGTTTCAGTGGAAGTCGAAGGTCGCTGGTCTGGAGACAGTGGGAGCAGGAAGAAGAGAGGTCGAGCTGGACTGGAAAAGGAGCTTGACGGTCTTAGTTGGAATCTAAAAGGGTCTTTGTTTTCTGACTGAGGGGAGAGACACTTGATATAGAGGCAGGAGACGGATTTGGATACAGGGCAGGGAGTAGAAGGAGAGGGGGTTCGGGAGCCGAAGATTGGACCAATACCGTGGTGGAGGCTGGAATGGCTTCAGGTCTGTGCTGAGTTAACAGAGGTCCCTGGTTGGCTGATGGCTGAGTGGAAGAGGGGGGGGGGGGGGGGGGGCGGTGGAAGCTACCAGACGTAGCCAATCTCGTCGTCTTTGTCGTCCTCTTGGTCCTCGTCGTCCTCGATGGCTCCGCGGGGTTGGATCCGGCCCCGCCTCTGTTTCTGTCGGCCACGCCCACTCTGTGCCGGCTCCTCCTTCTCCTGGTCG
This sequence comes from Notolepis coatsorum, assembly GCF_963971535.1. NCBI lineage: Eukaryota > Metazoa > Chordata > Actinopteri > Aulopiformes > Paralepididae > Notolepis > Notolepis coatsorum. The sequence goes on along the minus strand of NC_140180.1, from coordinate 7,555,480 downwards.
TCGAGGAGAATGACCCCCCCGCTGCCGAAATCCCCGGAGGTCTCCTGGTCCTCGTCTGCAGACAAACGGACAGACAGGCAGATTAGAGTCAAACAGGCAGATTAGAGACAGACAGGCAGATTAGAGACAGACAAACAGATTAGAGACAGACAAACAGATTAGAGACAGACAGAATAACAACTAAATTGGGTGATGGGAGAATGTTAAAGGAAGGGAACGTTTGAGACCATCGCCGTTATTAACTCCCAACCTGCGAAAGCGGATTACCAAAAGCAGAGAGTACCAATCAGAGACAACAGAGACAGATCTACAGGCGGAGAAATGAAAAGGCTCTGGAGACAGGTGTTCCTTTTCTCAAAGAACACAAAGCCTTCTGCAGCTGGAGAGGATTTTAATCTCTTCCTGAACTCCCACTTGTCACTGAAGATTTGCCGTCTCGGGAGTGAGTGAACGTGGGCTCACATGCGCCTACACACACACACAGACAGACACACTGAGAACGCCATCAAGATGCTTAATCCCCCAATAATGGCCAGGAGAGTCATTTGTTCTGCTGCGAAAGAACATCACAAACCCACCCACACACTATACACTGTGTCTGGGTCGCCTGTCTAGCAGACAGCTAGCTTGTGTGATCGCAATGCTCTCCACGTTCAGAGTAGTATCTCTTCCGTCGTATAAGCTCTGCGGGAACCGTCTCCAGCGGCCGATGAAACGCAGACGGAGGACCCGTCACACAGCACTCCACCTGAATCACAGAGATAAACTCTGAGACAGATGGACGGAGAGACAAATGGGATCCGGCGCGGGACAGAGACAAGGCTGCCGGGGCGTCCTCTCCATCTCTGGGAACATGTCGGGGGGGGGGGGGACCTGTCTGTTAGTATGGTAGATGTATGTAGTGTTTTGAATTACTATTCTCCTCAGGGGAAGTCGCTAAGGTGAGAGTAGACACCATTACTATTCTCCTCAGGGGAAGTCGCTAAGGTGAGAGTAGACACCATTACTATTCTCCTCAGGGGAAGTCGCTAAGGTGAGAGTAGACACCATTACTATTCTCCTCAGGGGAAGTCGCTATGGTGAGAGTAGACACCATTACTATTCTCCTCAGGGGAAGTCGCTAAGGTGAGAGTAGACACCATTACTATTCTCCTCAGGGGAAGTCGCTAAGGTGAGAGTAGACACCATTACTATTCTCCTCAGGGGAAGTCACTAAGGTGAGAGTAGACACCATTACTATTCTCCTCAGGGGAAGTCGCTAAGGTGAGAGTAGACACCATTACTATTCTCCTCAGGGGAAGTCGCTAAAGTGAGAGTAGACACCATTGTTATTCGTCTTTTTATTTAGAAAAACGTTGTGAATTTTGAGTTGTACGACTCTTGTGAGTGATTGCTTTTGGAGACACCTGAATTAAATCAATAGATATTGGCTGCTGATGCCACTAACCCTGACCCACGGTGCGTGATGGACTACTAACCCTGACCCACGTGTGAGTGAAGGACTACTAACCCTGACCCACGTGTGAGTGATGGACTACTAACCCTGACCCACGTGTGAGTGAAGGACTACTAACCCTGACCCACGTGTGAGTGATGGACTACTAACCCTGACCCACGGTGCGTGAAGGACTACTAACCCTGACCCACGGTAAGTGATGGACTACTAACCCTGACCCACGTGTGAGTGATGGACTACTAACCCTGACCCACGGTGCGTGATGGACTACTAACCCTGACCCACGTGTGAGTGATGGACTACTAACCCTGACCCACGTGTGAGTGATGGACTACTAACCCTGACCCACGTGTGAGTGATGGACTACTAACCCTGACCCACGTGTGAGTGATGGACTACTAACCCTGACCCACGTGTGAGTGATGGACTACTAACCCTGACCCACGTGTGAGTGAAGGACTACTAACCCTGACCCACGTGTGAGTGATGGACTACTAAGCCTGACCCACGTGTGAGTGAAGGACTACTAACCCTGACCCACGTGTGAGTGATGGACTACTAACCCTGACCCACGTGTGAGTGATGGACTACTAACCCTGACCCACGTGTGAGTGATGGACTACTAACCCTGACCCACGGTGCGTGAAGGACTACTAACCCTGACCCACGGTGCGTGAAGGACTACTAACCCTGACCCACGGTGCGTGATGGACTACTAACCCTGACGGGTAACAGAGCATGAGGTGAGGCGGACCTTTAAAAAAGTGAATATCAGGAAGGCAGCAGGTCCGGACGGCATCCCCGGCCGCGTCCTAAAAGTCTGTGCCGACCAACTGGCCCCGGTATTCACTGACATATTTAACCTGTCCTTAGAACAGGCTGTCATCCCCACCTGCCTGAAGAAGTCCACTATTATCCCTGTACCCAAGAAATCCAAGCCTGCTTGCCTCAACGACTACCGCCCTGTAGCTCTCACCTCCATAGCCATGAAGTGCTTTGAGAAGCTAGTAAAGGGCTACATCTGCTCCTCCCTCCCCATCAACCTGGACGCCCTGCAATTTGCATACCGCCCCAACAGGTCCACGGAGGACGCCATAGCCCATGTGCTGCACACAGCAGCATCACACCTGGACAAGAGGAAGGGGAACTATGTGAGAATGCTATTCATCGACTACAGCTCGGCATTCAATACCATAGTCCCCTCCAAACTCATAGCCAAGCTCAGGGACCTGGGCTTGAACTATGACCTCTGCCAGTGGGTCTTCGACTTCCTGACGGGCAGACACCAGGTGGTGAGAGCAGGCAACTGCACCTCCTCATCCATCACCCTCAACATAGGGGCCCCCCAGGGCTGTGTTCTGAGTCCCCTCCTCTACTCCCTGTACACACACGACTGTGTGGCTCAGTGGAGTAACAACACAATCATCAAATTTGCTGACGACACAGTAGTGGTGGGCCTGATCTCTGCAAACGACGAGAGGGCCTACCTGGAAGAGGTCAAGGTCCTGGCGGGATGGTGCCAGGAGAACAGCCTCTCCCTGAACGTCAGCAAAACAAAGGAGATGATTGTGGACTTCAGGAGGTCGGGGGTCAAGGACTACAGCCCCCTCAGCATCGACGGGGCACCGGTTGAGAGAGTGAACAGTTTTAAGTACCTCGGAGCCCACATATCCGAGGACTTGACATGGACCACACACATTGACAGTGTTGTGAAGAAGGCACGATAACGCCTCTACTTCCTCAGGCGCCTAAGGAAGTTCCAAGTCAGTCAGAAGATCCTTAAGAACTTCTACTGATGTACAATAGAGAGCATCCTGACTGGCAACATCACCTCCTGGTTTGGGAATAGCACTGCACAAGACCGAAGCAGACTACAAAGAGTGACACGTTCAGCCAAACGCACAATTGGAGGGGGGCTCCCCACCCTCCAGAACATTTACAACAAGTGGTGCAGGGGTAAGGCTAGGAGAATCATCAAGGACTCCAGCCACCCGAACAACTGCCTCTTTGAACTGCTGCGGTCAGGCAAGCGATACCGGAGTCTCAAGGCGAGCACAGAAAGACTCAGAAGAAGCTTCTATCCCCAGGCCATTAGGCTGCTAAACGAACAATAAACACTATGCAACAACCATCAAATGCACACATCACACACACCCACACGCACACACTCACTTTAAACAAACAACACACTGCAGCACCCACTCTCCACACTTTAGATCACATAAACACACTTTATATTTATTGATAAAGGATTTGCACTACAACTCGTACACCTTACTGTAAATTGTACCTAAATTGTACCTCATCCCATTTCTGCTTTGCACTATATAGTATTGTATATTAGTACACTGCATAGTATATTGTATATTATATGGTAACTCAGTTACGTCTATTCTGCATCGAACATTGTACATATGTCTATACTGAACACTGTGACCTAATTTTTTACTTTTTTACTTCTTTTTTACTTCTAATTTACATGCTATACTATGTTATTTCATACTTTATCTGTCTAGCACAGTCTCTGGAGCGTAACAGTAAGAAGCATTTTGTATAAAAGTATTCTGTACTTCTGTATGACAACTATTAAAGAAACTTGAACTTGAAACTTGACCCACGTGTGAGTGATGGACTACTAACCCTGACCCACGTGTGAGTGAAGGACTACTAACCCTGACCCACGTGTGAGTGATGGACTACTAACCCTGACCCACGTGTGAGTGAAGGACTACTAACCCTGACCCACGTGTGAGTGATGGACTACTAACCCTGACCCACGTGTGAGTGAAGGACTACTAACCCTGACCCACGTGTGAGTGATGGACTACTAACCCTGACCCACATGTGAGTGAAGGACTACTAACCCTGACCCACGTGTGAGTGATGGACTACTAACCCTGACCCACGTGTGAGTGATGGACTACTAACCCTGACCCACGTGTGAGTGATGGACTACTAACCCTGACCCACGTGTGAGTGATGGACTACTAACCCTGACCCACGTGTGAGTGATGGACTACTAACCCTGACCCACGTGTGAGTGATGGACTACTAACCCTGACCCACGTGTGCGTGATGGACTACTAACCCTGACCCACGTGTGAGTGATGGACTACTAACCCTGACCCACGTGTGAGTGATGGACTACTAACCCTGACCCACGTGTGAGTGATGGACTACTAACCCTGACCCACGTGTGAGTGATGGACTACTAACCCTGACCCACGTGTGAGTGATGGACTACTAACCCTGACCCACGTGTGAGTGATGGACTACTAACCCTGACCCACGGTGCATGATGGACTACTAACCCTGACCCACGGTGCGTGATGGACTACTGCACTATATTGTAGACTCTCAGTATACTCCTACATTGTCAATACTACGAACAGCTGGACTTTAATAATAATAATAATATCTTAGATTTATATAGTGCCTTTCAGGAGACCCAAGGCGCTTAACAGGAGGGGGCAGCTAAGGCAAGGGGATCAGGGAACAACGTAACAACAAAAACAAAAGGAAAGAAAAGAGAGAAATCAGAGTAATTTACAAATTTGGTGAAGAGGTGGGTGAATGAATGAATGAATGAATGAATGAATGAACGAATGAATGAATGAATGAATGAATGAATGAATGAATGAATGAAAACTTTATTTGACAGATTGCAGAATGGGTACAATACAGTACGGCTCAATACACACAATTGTTAAGGGGATGCAGGCCAGAGAAAGACTTTCGTCTTGTTTACATCAGGGTCCCCCATTTTCAATTCATAGTGACATTTATGACATACACAACATACATGGCATTTATGGCATAGGGACATATATGACATACAGGTATTTAGTACTGTTACATTAGTGACATATACGATATGCAAATATACAGTACTGTTATCCATAGATCCTGACAGAGTATATACATATGATGGGGAGGAGACTGTACATTAGGAGGGGGTGGGTGGGTGGGAGAGAAATATACATACTGTGGGGAGAGAATATATACATGCGGTAGGGAGGAGACTGTCTATTAGGTGGGGGTGGGGGGGTTTGGACATTTATGGTGGCCAGTTTCGAATTGCAGCCTCCCGTAGGTGCTCTTTAAGAGCGGTTTTGAATGTGGGTAGGGATTCACATTCCTTTACAGCAGGGTTTCCAAACGTTTTCAGCTCGAGACCCAAAAGAGAAATTTGGTGTTTCCCCGGGACCCAAACTTACAAAAATACATCATGAATTGCCATAACATGGGCGGCTTGGTAGTGCAGCGGACTAAGCGCCTGCCTACCACCGCAGATACACTGGTATCGAATCCAGCTGTCAGCGGTGCCTCCGGCTTGGTCGGTCGTCCATACTAACACAATTGGCAGTGTTAGAGGGTGGGAAGCCGGTGGGGTGTGTATCCTGGTCGTTGTAAACAGCGACTCCTACAAGTCGGTCGGGGCGCCTGCTCAGCGAGGAAGGGAACTGGGGGAAGTAGTGTGATCCTCCCACGCGTTACGCTCCCCCAGTGAGAGTCCTCGCTGTCAGGTGAAAAGAAGCGGCTGGCTGACTCCACATGTATCAGAGGGGACGTGTGATAGTATCTATCAACCCTCCCTAGACCGGCAAGTGGGGGGCAAATGAACGCAACGACCAGGAAGGGAGGGAAGGGAATTGGCATAACGACTAAATTGGGATGGGAGAAAAATACAGAAAAAGGGGGGTGAAAAAAGTAGATACACATTTTTTCATTTCATTTCAACCTTTATTTAAAATCGTAAGCATCTGAGGTTTCCCTCATTTACAGAAACGACGATTGTACAATACATAATAAAAACAATATTCACAGAAATTTAAACACCAGAGTAAAACAAATTAAAAACGTTTAAAAATAATTTTAAAATATCAACTAAAACAGTTTCAGACACAATGGTCTGAAATCATACATTTAAACATTTCAAAAGAAGGGAGAACCTCCAATTTTAGCGTGAGTTGAAGGACATTCCATGAGTTAGAGGCATCAAAGGAAAAGGCTGACTTCCCTAGCTCAGAACAAAATAAAAATGAATAGCCATAACATACATTTATAAACTACTGATAAAGAACACAACAAACCATGAATTTCAAATGTATATGAAATGTATTTATTTAATTATAAAAGTACATCACAGCAATAATCAGAGTGTAATGTTAAGTTGCTCACCACCTCATAACATATGTACATACAATTTTGTAACACTTTTAAATGAACAAACATGTTCTACTGTCCTTTCCATTTCTCACCCCTTTTTCAACTCTCCATTTCTTACCCCTTCCCTCCGTCCCTCAACATTAAACCCCAACATTGAGCAACATTCTGATTAATTTGTACTGACTTATTAAAAAATTCTACTGACCTGACATCATGCTAGAAGGGGTATAATATTTAATCTATGGCACAATGAAATCTAATGAGAGGTATGTCGTGGCTGGTTGAAATGTTCAACCAGCAGATCTATTCTGGGCTTGGGTTTTGAAAGTGCTATTCTGAGGTCATGCTGAGCATTTAGTCTGTTTCTGTATTTGTTTTTCAGGTATGCTAGAGTAGAAAACCCAGATTCACATAAGTATGTGGTGCCCAACTGAATCAACACATCTGCAGCTTTTTTATTTATAAAAAAATAATATATATAGGTTTATATAAAAATATTTCTTTATTATTCTTTTTTTATTATTATTATTGGCGACCCAATAAAAACGGGTCCGTGACCCATTTTGGGTCGCGACCCAGAGTTTGGGAAACACTGCTTTACAGCTTTGGTTAGGGCGTTCCACATTGATGTGGCATAATTGCTAAACGTGTTTAGTCCCTTGTTTGAGCCGAATCTGGGTTTAACATGATTTGTGGAGCTCCCTCTGGTGTTGTGATCGTGGTATTCACTGACCTTTGGGAAGTATTTTGACATGTACATGGGTACCTTAGTCGTATATTGTACCTTGTAGACCAGGCCCATTGCAAGTTGCTGTACTCTGTCGTCTACTCTAAGCCATCCTAGGTTGTCAAAGTGGGCAGGGGTGAGGTGGGTTCTAGGGGTAAGGTCAAGTAGAAGTCTGACCAGTTTGTTTTGTGATGTTTGTAATCTTGTTTTTAGCGCCTTTGAGGTGCTTTGGTACCATGAGGTGCAAGCATAGTCGTAGTACCCTTGAATGAGTGCTCCTGCCAGAGTCTTCAGGGTATTCTTGTTTACCAGAGAGGAGATCCGGTACAAGAATCTAGTTCGTTGGTTGACTTTTTTTATTACCTTGGATGCCATTTTGTCACAGGAAAGATTTGCCTCTAGGATGGAACCTAGGTATGTAATTTCATCTTTTCTTTGGGTTTTGAGTTGGTATTTGAAGGAGTGCAGGGATGTAGCCCTACAGATGTTTGGAGGGAGAGAGTTCCAGAGGGTGGGTGTGCGGCAACAGAGAAGGCTCTGGGACCAACAGTCCGCATGTTGGTGGTGGGGATGGAGAGGAGACCGGAGTCAGAGGGTCGCAGCCTCCGGGGCGGGATGTAGGGATGGAGGAGGTCAGCTAGGTACTGGGGGGCAAGGGAGTGAAGGGCTTTGTAGGTGAACATTACGTAAATGAACATTACGTATATCTGCAGGGGTCTCTTCGTCTAGCCATGTGCCTTGGACTGTCTACCTCAGACCTGGGCATTGTACGTATAAAGATTGTATAAATATTGTATAAAGATTACATGATAATCAGAAAAAAAAAGAAAAAAAATATTTAATATATTTTTTTTTAATGTTTAATTTTTAATTTTTTTTAACTTTTTTATTTTCATGTCAACGTTCACACGCACAATATACGCTTACCTAGGATTTGACTTGATTCAACCACAAAGCAGTCGGGGCAAGCCGAAAACGGTCGAAAGTGTGGTTATTTGAAGTTTGGATTTTTTTTTCACAACTGACGTAGGTAGATTACATTTTTAGAGACGAAAGTACAGAAAAAAGGTACCGTTGGGTACCGGTATCGTTTCACAGGTACCGGTACCATATCGTAATGTGAACGGTACCCATCCCTACTGAACACACAACTGCAGGGCAAGGGCATTTCTGCTCATGAAATGCATAGCCATGTGAAAGCCTTCATGACAAAGTTGCAATTAATTTCAAGGCAACTAGGCAGCAACAATCTCAAACACATGAAAACCCTGAAAGAAGTCAAACCATCAGCTGATCACCGGCACAGGTACTCATCCATGTTGGGAGCACTGCATGATGAATTTTCAAGGCGTTTTCAAGATTTCAAAAAGGTTGAGGATGAAATGCAGCTGGTTTCCTCTCTCTTTACCTGCAGTGTTGATAGTTGTTCAGCTTGAACTCATTGACCTGCAGTCTGATTCACTACTGAAAGAGCACTTTAAGTCAGCATCACTGCTAGAGTTCTACTCTGCTCTCAAGGAGGAGAACTTTCCAAACATGAGACATGCTCAGAAGATGTTGGTTCTCTTTGGATCCACCTACATATGTGAACAGACATTCTCAGTCATGACGTTTACCAAGTCCAGGTACAGATCCTCTCTCACTGATGAACATCTGGCAGCTGTGCTTCACATCTCCACCTCAGACATGCAACCTGACTTTGATGGACTTGTTAAAGCTCAACAGAGACTGGATTTATCACACTGAATGAAAAAAAAAGAACTGAAGAACACTAAAATGTGGAAATATAACAAGTGAAATGGGACACTTGATATTTTTTTTTCTTTTTTTTGCACAGTTCTGAAAACATTAAATGTTTAATATAGGCATGTAAAGTAAAAAAGGCTACAAAACTGGGACACTTTTCTTTACACAGTTCAGTGACATGTCTTGTTTATTTTGGCTATAAGATGATGTGATGTCTTTAGAAAGCTAAGGAAATCCTTGTTTAGATAGTATATGAAACTCAAAATGCCCTTTGTTATTAACGTTTCACATTTTGTTTATCATTTTGGAAATAAATTATATTTGAATAAATTATATTTTTGAAAGCTAACCTCACCTTTTAATTGCAAAATAATAACATACACTCTTAACAGGGGTCAAAACAATGCCATTTACTGCTTTTTATATAGAAATAAAATTTATATTATGCATAATTGAGTTTGGAATTTTGGCCCGGCCCTGGTAATATTTTCAGTTGCTCATTCGGCCCCCTGGGAAAAATAATTGCCCACCCCTGGTGTAACTGAGGGGTACAATTCCCTGACTGTATTGAGAGTATGGTATCATTAAACCACTACTTAGTTATGTACTTTAATTACTGGCCATACAGTACACGGTATATATGGTGAACACCCACACAATAATACGGCTTAACAAAGAAAGTCATATTTAGAAGTATTTATTAGCAGAGCAGCAATAGTAGATTACAATATTGAGAATTATGAATTGCGCTTATATGGCGAAGAACACTTAAGTAGGTCAAGAGCGTAAGTCCATGAGCATATTAAGATGGGTATAATTAATACCACCTGTAGCATAAGAATTATATAAGGCACACTCGTAGTCAGCTGGAGATACTAAGGGGGGTTCCCTCCGGTTGTAAGCCAGCAGGGGAGAGGAATTGTCGGGAGCAAAAGTCTGGATCAACGAGGAATAAAGAGACTCCAGATACAGGAGACGGTGCAATAATCCTTTGGTCCGTAGACAAAGCAACAGCTATACTCCGGTATGCATGGCAGCATGGATGAAAGCTAGCCAGCCTCTGTGGGTCCTAGAGGCGGGCTCGACGGTGCTCCTCACAGGGTAGATCCCACACAGCAGTGGGGTAGACGGTTCTCTGCTCCAGCAGCCACAGTACCAAAGCAATATAATCCAGCCGGAAAAGGCTCTGCATTTGTCGGTGTAGGTTCTCCGGTGTACATATCCACATGGTTCTCGTCTAGGACTCCTCGGATGGCGGCACGAGGTTAGGCCGCCCAGCCTGGATAAGTGCACTAGCTCGGTACGACGAACCGGTGGTAATGCTGGTCACTGTAGAACGGTAGCCGCACGATACACTATACATAATAGACTATTACTTTACAATAGAATAAGTCGAACTCGACGATACAGCGTTAAACTCTGACACTTTAGCTATCAATTCGCACGCGGTTCTCAAGGCTCTATTTAGGGGCAAAGGGGGCCCACTTCACGGCACGTTGTATCGTGGTGAAGGCTTCAACGTTTTGTCTAAGTCACTTTTAGGCTAAGTGCTTCTGTATCCACCTGCGACGTATTTATACGTAGGGTGAATAATCTAGTGCCAACCTCAGTTCTGTCTCGTATTACTGCGCAAACCTGGGCATGTTGAGACATGTCTTAGCGGTAGCTTTGAACTCGACATTGGGGGTATGGTCGTTGGTGCCTAGGGGTCGCTGTCCAATAGGAGAACGAATATTATGGTCTGGCCTGTACCTAGGTAAAGGGAGATTCCGTGTATATGTACAACGAATATACAAGGGATATCAGACGATATACAAATATTATACAATATATCTCAAGTAATAAATATATATATTCGGTTTAATCTGACCCTTTGTAACACCTGGTCTACCTGCATGTTGTGAGCTGCTGCACGTACCAGGTGTGGCAGTCATGTGACACCGCTGTGTGATCCAATCATGTCTTTAGTTGAGGACAGCCCTCATATCATAGTAATTGTTGAAAAGAACACAGAACACTTTACTAGTTCATTTTAGGGTTCTTTTGTCTTTTTTCCCCTTTTCTTTTATTATAATACATTTTTTAAATCATGTTCGAACAAATCCAATGTACAATTATAATCTATTCTAATTACATTCGTATTCTTCTATTACAACAGGCTCTCATCGCTTTTTTTGGCGGCCCTGTGCCTTTTCATAATTGCAAACATTTGCATAACAATTATTAATAGATTTGGTTTGGATAGTTTGTATAGTTGCGAGTGAGAGAGAGAGAGAGAGAGAGAGAGAGAGAGAGAGAGAGAGAGAGAGAGAGAGAGAGAGAGAGAGAGAGAGAGAGAGAGAGAGAGGGAGAGAGGGAGAGAGAGAGAGAGAGAGAGAGAGAGAGAGAGAGAGAGAGAGAGAGAGAGAGAGAGAGTGAGAGTGAGTGAGATATGGAGAGATAGCGAGGGAGAGAGAGAGAGAGAGAGAGAGACAGATGGAGAGAGAGCTTGTGTGTGAAAGAGACAGAGCTGTGGATACAGATTTCTGGTTTAAAAACGTCATAATTGATAAAAATTACTCCTTTGATCCATAATGGTGGACTACACTCCTGTCCATACAATTTGGTCATTTAGCACAACAGTGCCTGTCTGCCTATTAGTCTGCTGTGTTCAAGCACACACTCCAGAGAGAGAGAGAGAGAGAGAGAGAGAGAGAGAGAGAGAGAGAGAGAGAGAGAGAGAGAGAGAGATAGATAGATAGAGACTGAGAGAAAGAGAGAGAGAGAGAGAGAGAGAGAGAGAGAGAGAGAGAGAGAGAGAGAGAGAGAGAGAGAGAGAGAGAGAGAGAGAGAGAGAGAGAGAGAGAGAGAGAGAGAGAGAGAGAGAGAGAGAGAGAGAGAGAGAGAGAGAGAGAGAGAAACAGAGGGAGCACTAAATAGTTTTGGGGGGAGCATACTTACTTGTCAATAAACACAAATGGCACCTTTAGGAACATAAGGCAGGGTGCTTTTAGCATGATCACATTAAGGGACACTAACAAGCAGACTGTGAAATGAAAGGGTTAATTGCACTCCAAATTACAATTCGAACACATCACTGCCGTCTGGACATTTAACGTTTCACGGCTGGATTTGCAAACAAAAAGTGACAGCCCTAGTTAATTTCCCTACGGCATGTGTCGGCATCAAATTACCAAATCAAATTCATTGTGTATTCTCTGTACTTGATTGATTCCTTGCGATGCTCATGTGTTATCTATATAGATATAAACAAGATACATGCTAGGGAGTTGTGAACATGAAAATGCTTTCATTGTATTAATCCTAACTGGGATTTGCAACTGAGATTTGTGTGACCTAGTCAAAGTAGTGTATCAGTGTGAGATGGACATAATTGCCTTGCAGATATTGACTGTGTGTGTTGCAGAGTCTAAAACCTTGATCTTGAACCTTTGTCAAGCAAGTTGTATGTGTTTGAATTGTTTTGTTATCCTTGCTTTTGTCTCACCGTGTCTTCTTGTTATGATTCTATATGCTGTGTGATTTTATGCCTTATTTTTGTGCTAATTTCTGTATGTACACTCGATGTGACTGTAAATGAGGGAAACCTCAGAGACGAGATGAATTAATGAATGAATGAATGAATGAATGAATGAATGAATGAATGAATGAATGAATGAATGAAAACTTTATTTAACAGATTGCAGAATGGGTACAATACAGTACGGCTCAATACACACAATTGTTAAGGGGATGTAGACCAGAGAAAGACTTTTGTCTTGTTTACATCAGGGTCCCCCTCATCCCCTCAGAGATGAGATGAAACTAGATGAGATGAGAAGAGATGAGATGAGAGGAGATAAGAAGAGATGAGAAGAGATGAGATTAGATTCAACTAGATGATAGACAAGATGAAACTAGATGAGATGAGATGAAATGAGATGAGATGAAACTAGATGAGATGAGATGAAACTAGATGAGATGAGATGAAACTAGATGAGATGAGATGGAACAAGATGAGATGAGATGGAACAAGATGAGATGAAACTAGATGAGAAGAGATGAAACTAGATGAGATGAGATGAAACTAGATGAGATGAAACTAGATGAGAAGAGATGAGATGAGAGGAGATGAGATGAGATGAGATGAGAGGAGATGAGATGAGATGAGATGAGAGGAGATGAGATGAGATGAAACTAGATGAGATGAGATGGAACAAGATGAGATGAGATGGAACAAGATGAGATGAAACTAGATGAGATGAAACTAGATGAGATGAGATGGAACAAGATGAGATGAGATGGAACAAGATGAGATGAGATGAGATGAGAGGAGATGAGATGAGATGAGATGAGAGGAGATGAGATGAGATGAGATGAGAGGAGATGAGATGAGATGAGATGAAACTAGATGAGAAGAGATGAGATGAGATGAGATGAGAAGATATGAGATGAGAGGAGATGAAACTAGATGAGAAGAGAGGAGATGAAACTAGATGAGAAGAGAGGAGATGAAACTAGATGAGAAGAGAGGAGATGAAACTAGATGAGAAGAGAGGAGATGAAACTAGATGAGAAGAGAGGAGATGGAACTAGATGAGAAGAGAGGAGATGGAACTAGACGAGAAGAGAGGAGATGGAACTAGACGAGAAGAGAGGAGATAGACGAGACGAGAAGAGATGAGATGGAACTAGACGAGATAGACGAGACGAGATGAGATGGAACTAGACGAGATAGACGAGACGAGATGAGATGAGATGGAACTAGACGAGATAGACGAGACGAGGCGTCTCTCACCGCAGGTGGGGTTGCTCTGCTGCTTCCTGGAGCCGGCGATCTCGTTGCCGTACTTGTCCACGCACCAACACTGGCCCGTGGCTCCGTGGCACTGAGTGGACTTGAAGTAGCCCTCCTCAGTACAGCGAGGGATATAGGCTCCTGAGAGAGAGACGTATCTTTAGTGATCCCCTTAGAGCAGCATGGGGAGGGGGGATGGCAGGTGTAG